>NC_064627.1:381245667-381552501 GCF_023864275.1 Schistocerca cancellata | reverse complement strand
GAAAAGGTCATGGTTCACTTCCTATCCCATCCTTGCCTAATCCGATCCACATTCATTTATATTTTATATATGAAGTGTATCTGACATGTCTTATACTGTTGCACTGAATGAGCAAATAACTAATACATAAATAAATAGAATAAAAATTACTCATATACAGCATCATTTAGTTATGTTTGTCAGTCTTAAATCAACAGAGAAACAATCCTTCAGTACTGACTTAATTTCTTACCAATGTAACGGAAAACTGATGATCTACTGTCTCAAATAACCAAAACAGTTCATAAAATATGTAACTGTTGGAACATGACACTGTTACAGCAGATTTTTAGCAGCAAGCAATTTCCTCTCCCAACAGTCTCTCTTAACTGATATTAATGTACAACTAGTAGAAAACGCATTTGTATGGCGAAATATCAAGCAGAATTGCACAAGAAGGCAAATGTTTTGCAAGACAATATCAGTAACACCACCTTATTCGCGCAGTAATCTATACAGTATTACTTTCCGCTACAAGTAGGTCTACGCTGCAAATCTTTTTCATATTTGTGCTTCCCATATTTGTTCCTTCATTTCCAGTTCTGCAAACTGTACAGCAATAGCACTCTGTGGGGCAGTAGTTATATAAGCAGAAATTCTGGAATGCACTCTAAATCTCGAAAACTACTGAATAGGAACAATTTCTTCCTAAAAGAAAACTAATTCTTTACCCTACAACCCAATATGTCAGTAGTTCATGTGGTTTATTAAGACTACAACGTAGCACTTTTTTCAGTAAGTTACCTATTACAACTAAAACATATTTCACGCAATGCTTCATATATACCACGGTCGCTGTAAAAACCGCTACTGTGTTACCTTTCTCTGTCACTATGTTTCTTATCCGGCGACCACGCTGTCAGCGCTGCCATTTTCAAAACAAGTGTTATGATATTAAGTTGACATATTTTTGAATTCAAAGATGTTCAAAACATCCACACGACGCTTGTAGCGTCGGAACACAAAAATGAATTGTCGATTGATAAAGGAAAGCTATATGATGTATTTTCTGATTCACATCACACATAATAGAATCACTGTGAATAATATGCACAGTTCTGCAGTGATTGCTAACAGTACGTTTTAATTTGTACGTGAGAAATATCTCAACATGTGAATAGGGACGTGCTACTCAAAGATCTTCCAAGGATATGTCATTATGTTGGCTTCACCGTGATCGATTTAAACAAGTTGAATGTGTCCGAAAGTGGAAACCCCAAAGATATCCTTGACAGTTGACAGTGTAGTTGTTGTTGTTGTTGTAACTTTAATTTTTATTGTAGTGCCGAGTTATACAACAAAGTAGTGTCTGTTATAAAAAATGCCGTATGCTAATCAGCCGACTGTACATATCACGGATCTGACTGAAGAAAATGTGAGATTTCAGATTGAGGATACAGATTTGAGGTGCGTGTAATATTATGCAGGTGACATTTATCTAATCTGTAGGCAATTTATACTGTGCGCACAACTGTTTCATGCTTACCGCATATCAAGTGTAAATCTCAGTGTTTGTGATTACTATTTTCATTTATTGATGAATGCCAAATGTTATTGCAATGAATGCTTCCGCTTGCTGGTTACACTATAAGCTTTATCGATGAGTGTGATTGCCAGTGGAAGAAACCTATAATTAGGTCAGAAGTCAATTTATATTTAATTAGTCTGTGTGGATCTTAGATCAAAACTTTTAATGATTTTCCCGTTTCGATTAGGCTAAGTTTTTATTGTATTATACAGTCAAAACATTGACAGTTGGAAAAAAATCATCAAGTGTACTTTCTGACCATCCCAAATGGGGGATTTTAAGAGTACTCTAGTCCAAAGTAGGGAAGGTAGCACCATCTTTACCTGAGAAACTTTGCCTGGAGACTATTAACATTTATATGATCCTATCCAGGAAGCATAGGTCTCAAACTTATCTTCAGTCGGTGCAGATTTTAGTTTAAACCTATGCTTTCTGTGTCTTTCAACTTCTTTCATGTGATGTTCAATTAAAAATTGCCTTTATCTTCATATTTTCCTGCGTCTTTCTATCCTGTGCTCTTTTGTTTCTTTTATGGATGTTGTATTTGCTGACATCATTCTGCAACTTTTCTCAGAGTTTTCTCATGCTCTGCTGACATTGTTCTTCCCATTTCGTAAATAAATAGTAAGTCATGTTAGTGTAAACCATTAAGGCACTAAAGTCAGATTAATCTGTGATTGACAGACTGCAGTGATGGGGGTCAGTGTTGCTGACATGCATCCAGCCACACTCCACTAGGCACTATTTGTAACAACAAAATAGGCAACACAGCAAGCGTGTGGCATGCGAGAAAGAAGTACGATTGGATCTCGGCGGAGTTTAGTTATACTAACCAATACAACCTAAAAATGTTAAATGATTTAGATTTTACGAATAATTCAAAAAACTGTCACGAGTGTGACATAATTACTTTTAAACATTTGTACAGAGTGTTTGCCAATTCATGTTACATGCTTCTAGAGGATGTGGAGGGGCTCAGTAGATCAAGTTTTACATAGGAACCCATACCCAGGGAAATACGGAAGCGTCCGATCCCGCCCGTCTGCTTTGACCCATGACGTCACAAATATGGCGGAAACAAAAGCAAACACACACACTTTCCACAAGAAGCCTAATGACACTAACGGGACAAGCGCGGGAAATGGGGTGTTTTGTGTGGGGGGGCAAACTAAATATAAACAAATTTAGACGCCTTGTGTAGCTACAACGTGTAAGTGAAGACAGCCATGTATGAATACCCACCCACCTCCCCAGGGGTCGTAACCCCAGCGACCCGTAGAAGATAAAGATGCTTCAGTAGCTGATAAGTATTTTTTGTCTTTTTTTAAAAAACAATCTCACGGGATAGAACGAACAGATCAGAAAGATAAATATAATAAACTAGAACAGAAATTGGAGGAAACAGATAATTAAAATAAGTAATAAGCGTTTTTAAATTAAAAAAAAAAGAAACTCACAAGATAGAACGAACAGATTAGAAAAGTAAATAAAATAAGATAAAACAGAACTGGAGACAGCCACACTCAAACCAAACTCCGCGCCGTCATGACGTCACACACGACAACACCCTTACGTCATGGGTCAAAGCCGATGCGTGGGATCGGACGCTTCTGTCGACCCATACCCAGATATGGTACATTTCTTTACAAGGAAAACAGTTGCTACTCAATAGTGCTCTAGGTGTCGGTTACGCAGTTCGCATGTTACGGTATGCTACCCACAATCATGAATGTTACAATGTTCTCTGTTTCCATCTGCCTTGCTTTTATGCTTCTTGGTGATGCATTGTTTCAATTGACATCATGGTGATTGGTACTGCAGTAACAGGATACCTGAGTACACGTTCACGGACTACACCGATATGTTGTTAATTTACGATGAAGCTGGCCATAATGGAAGAGAACTCAAAGTTTGTACCGAGCGAGGTGGCGCAGTGGTTAGACACTGGACTCGCATTCGGGAGGACGACGGTTCAATCCCGCGTCTGGCCATCCTGATTTAGGTTTTCCGTGATTTCCCTAAATCGCTCCAGGCAAATGCCGGGATGGTTCCTTTCAAAGGGCACGGCCGACTTCCTTCCCCGTCCTTCCCTAATCCGATGAGACCGATGACCTCGCTGTCTGGTCTCCTTCCCCGAAACAACCAACCAACCAACCTCAAAGTTTGTACCGCAAGTAATTTCCAAATCATGTGACTCCATCTCATCCCATGTTTGCCTGAGTAAAACAAGAGCTGTGGGAAAGTGGGAAATTCAAAAGCTATTGAGCAAACTATGGTTCTCCAAGAAGGCAGTGCGCTGTCCTATTTGAGGGGGAAATAAGTTAAAAAGATCCCATCAGTGAGCACATGAGCAATTGCACTTGACTGCATGTGTCTCACTCGTCTGTTGGGCATGTTCTGCATGAATGAGAACTCCACCCATATCACCCTCAGGAGGTACATGCCATGCTTCCTGTGAATTTTGTGCCACATGTCAATTTCTATAATTGGTTTTTACACCGTTGTGTGGATTTTCCTCAGTTTCCAAGGCGAATTTTATTCACCAACGAAGTACACTTCAGCAGGGAAGATGTTCTGAATGCTCAATATAGCCACGTTTGGGATCAAGAAAACCCTAAAGGCTTGTGTACATGAAGATTTTTGCTCATATTTGGCCACAGTGTGTGGGCAGGTATCTGTGATGGTCATGTGATTGGGCCGTACATCCTTCTTCCTCACCTAATGGGTGCCTGGTACTTGACATTATCTAATGGGTGCCAGGTGCTTGAGATTACGGAAAAAAGTGCTGGCGGAGTTTTTAGAAATGGTGCCATTGGACATTCGATATGAATGGCGGTGCAGCAGTACATTTAGCTTTTAGAAGTGGTGCCATTGGACATTCGATATTAATGGCGGTGCAGCAGTACATTTTACAGTTTGTCTCCAAAACAATCTGAATGTAGTTTATGGGAACAGGTGTATCGATCAAAGTGGGCCACATGCTTAGCCACTAAGATCCCCAGATTTAACCCCCTTTGACTTTTCTTGCGTGGACACATGAAGAGTCTTGTTTATGAGACACCTGTCCAGTTGGAGGAAGATCTGGTTGCACGAGTCGTGGCAGTGGCAGAAGTGATCAACCATACACCACCCATGTTGGACAGAGTTTATGTGAAGTTACTACACAGCACTGAACTTTATGGTCTTCATATTGAACAGTCATTGTAATATCACAGTAAATAGGAGTGAAATCTGTACTTCGTATTTTCCTTGAAACATGGAATGAACTATTTCGGGACATGGATTCCTACTTAAAACTTGATCTACAACCTCTGAAGTGTAAAATGAATATTGAAGCGCCCTGTATGTGGTCATTTACATATTTAACACTGCTTTAAGGGTCACTAGATGGTTTTATTAGGTTTTGTCACTCCTAACGCAAAATCAACAGAATTGCTGAGATACACAGTAAACTTTTTGTGTTTTTTTTGTGTTTTTTTGTCACAGGTGGGACACTAAATGCAATTTTTTTTAGCTGCATGCGTAGTGTCTTACTTTTGAACATCCACAGCTGTATGAAATACTTCAAAATTAATTCACAGAAAGTGGATTCCATGACATCAGCTGTATATGGTATAGATTTACTACTCAAAAGTGATGTCTGCAAATTTGTGCCAGACCAAGACTAGAACCTGGATTTCCCACTTATCGTGAGCAGTCGTCTTAACTACTTCAGCTATCTGTAATGCTCCCTGGATGAATTTGGAGGATTACCATAGAAGGATGTAGACAGTTTGTTATATTGAAGTAAGACACATCAAGTTAGAGACAGGCAACTTGGGGGGGGGAACCACTCACATATAGATTATGCTCACAGCCTTCGTCATAAAGAGAGAGCGCGAGCAAGCACGCACGTGCACACACACTCATACACACACCCTTCATGCACACACGACCGCCAACTCCAGCATCTTGGTGGGCTGTGGGCATTCCATCCCGAGATGCTGGAGTTGGCAGTTGTGTGTGCATGAAGTGTGCTTTGCTTGTGTGTGTGTGTGTGTGTGTGTGTGTGTGTGTGTGTGTGTGTGTGTGTACTGATGAAAGGTGTGACCAAAAGCTATATGTGAGTGTCTTTTTAATCATGGCTGTCTGCAATGTGAGGTGTCTTCTTTACAGTAAGTAGCAATCTGACTTTTCCTACAATGTTGATATTCCTACCTAGAGTTTCGTTGTTTGATATGGAAATTTGGGTTGGACCAGGGAGCATGCCCAGATAGCCAGAGTGGCACTCGCAATATGCGGGAAGTCCGGGCACAAATACAAGAGTGGTACATATTTTCAGATGTCACTATTGGGTCATAAATCTATACCTACTACAGGAATTCACAGTAAGTGAATAATTTCAAAGTAACTTACAACCAGCTGTGTGTGTGTGTGTGTGTGTGTGTGTGTGTGTGTGTGTGTGTGTGTGCGCGCGCGCCATGTTGAATTCTGTATTGTTATAACATTATCCAGTGTATCATATATTAGCATATTGACTTGTTTTTGCAGTGTTGCTAATAGCATGAGAAGAGTTTTCATAGCAGAAACACCAACGATGGCCATTGATTGGGTGCAACTCGAAGCCAATTCAACAGTCCTTAGTGATGAGTTTTTGGCACATCGCATTGGATTAATACCATTGACATCTGATGAAGTGGTTGACCGCATCCATTATACAAGGGTAACTTTAACATTTATGTTATATCCTTATTCAATGCAGAATACTAAACGGTCTTTCTAGAAACCACTTAGTACAGATAGTTCAGAAGCCCAACCATTATGGATATCTGTTACATGAAATGTCAACAAATAAAGCTGACCTCTTTGAGGAGTTCCTCATTGAAAATCGTTTCAGTGACCGTGAAGCAGTTCTAGCAAAGGGCAACTAAAGCGAGTAGGAAGATTAATCTCTTCATTCAGTTGCATAAAGAGGCAGTAGCGTCATATTCTAAGGAAGAACTTGAAACATATAGTTTTGGGCGCAGAAATGTAGAGTAACTTCTGGCTCATCAGTGGCACCAAAATGGATGACACAGGAACTGAAGTTGAGGGTTGCAAAGAAAAAACAGGGATATCTAACTGCTTTTTTAAATGATCCTTTACTAGGGAAAGTACAGGAGCACTGTCCCAGTTTTTCATTCTCACATCACTGTAAAAATGAATGGTATAGATATTAGTGTCAGTGGTTTGGGGGGGGGGGGCTGAAATTGCTAAAATTAAATATGCCCCCTGGACCTGATAGAATCCTTGTCCATTTCCCTTCCTGCAGTTTTGGTTGCGATCAACTGCATGCGTGCAGTACAGAAAACTGTACAGTAAACATGTCAGCTGTAGTTTTGCTTGTAGCCTTGTCTTTCATGTTCTATGTTCAGTGTTGTGGCCGAAGTAACTAGTAGTGTATGTGTAAATGAGGCAATACAGCAGGTGTTCGGCAAGGGTGATGTGATAGTTGTAATGGCTATGGAAAGCATCTGTGGGCACAGTATAGGAAGGATGTTGGGAAGAGTGTCCTATGCTCTTTCTTTCTTCTGACCTGACAAATGGCTCATCCAGCCAGTTACAGAACATTTTACAGATAAATATACTTACTGAATGAACCATGATAACAGCTTGACTTGTTCAGTCAATGTTTTATTCACATTGGTAAAGAACTGGTCATATTAACTTTTGTTTGTATTTTGAAGCTACCCCAAACAGCCACCTAGCAGTAGTGAATAATTATATCTACAGCTTCAGTAGTTATTTCATTATGGTCAATACCAATTAAAATTGAAGTACATAATCTGTTCAGTCTAATTATCCACATCATTGAGGGTTTTCAGTTTAGGAAATATCCTCCAACTGGGTTGCAAATGTTATGCATGGAAAGCTCATTGTGTTTCTCCATGGGGTTGGCATAGCCATAAATTCCAGAGACGTTGCTAATTTACAGTGTAAAACAAAGGAGGAGAAATGTGGAAGAGATGGATGGACCAAGATTTTTGAGGAGGTAACAAACCAGATAGGGTTTAATCCTTGGTAAAGTAAATAATCTGTTTTAATTGTCATAATAGCAACAAAATCTAGCATTATATTTTTCCTTAGTTTGCTCTTCTGTTTTTTTGTGTTGCCATATAAGAATATTTTTTCAGGACTGTTCGTGCATGGATTTCTGCCCGGAATGCAGTGTAGAGTTTACATTAGATGTGAAATGCACAGATGACCAAACAAGACATGTAACAACAGCAGATTTAAAATCAAGTGACCCTCGTGTTGTGCCTGTCACATCTCGACACAGAGAAGATGATGCAAATGAATATGGAGAAACAGATGGTATGTTTGGTGAATGGTGTATTGTTTGTTTTTATGAGTTTTCATAGGAATGTGAACCATATGTGTGTCACATCACAGTTATGTTAAAACATGTGAACTAGTTTCTTGAGAAAGAGACATCTCTGTTAAACAAATACTAACAAAGAGATAGAGGGGCTGGCCAGTACTTACCTCAGCTCAGTACAGCCGATAGGTACACAAAAAACAGAACCGAAAATTTACGTTCCTACCTTTCGGAACAAATGTTCCTTCATCAGGGAGGAGAGAGGGGAAAGAAAGGGAAGAAGGGAAAGTGGATTCAGTTACTCACAACCCAGGTTATGAAGCAACAGGGAAAGGAAACCAGGGAGGGTAGCAAGGATGGAGGCATAGTTGTCAGAGGGAAGCGATAATTTTGTGCCATTGGCTATCTTCCTCTGCCACAAGAAAATTTTTTGGGGACATTTCAGTGCCACCCGCGAACTTTTTTGCGGCACGCGCGATCTTTTTTGCAACACGCATGATCTTTTTTGCGGCACGCGCGATCTTTTTTGCGGTACGTGCGACCTTTTTTTCGCCACTCGCTATCTCTGTTTTTGAGCAACGTGTGTTCTTTTCCCCTGATCTGGACATACTTGCTTGGTCTGCTCAACTTTTTCCGTATTTTTCTTATTTAGTGGTCTTCCTTTGGTATTGAACATTACCAACACAATTTCTTTCTTTCTCGTCCTTCCCTCCTTGTTTTATTCCTTCTTATGATTACTATTTTAACTTTAGTTATTTAATTTCCCTACCCACCAGTTACCCACTATGTACCCTAATCCTATACCACATTATTTACATTCATTCCGGAAACATGCATTCACTGTAGTCAAACTGCAATCCCACATACTTTTCCTCCGGTCCTGCTTAACCTTTGGAATTACCCCTAAAGGACTTACCTTAAAAGTTCCCATCTCTGGGTGCAATTCCTCCTTCCACCAGTCGCTCCAGGACTTCAAAATGGCTCTGAGCACTATGGGACTTAACATCTATGGTCATCAGTCCCCTAGAACTTAGAACTACTTAAATCTAACTAACCTAAGGACAGCACACAACACCCAGTCATCACTAGGCAGAGAAAATCCGTGACCCCGCCGGGAATCGAACCCGGGCGCAGGAAGCGAGAACGCTACCGCACGGCCACGAGCTGCGGACCCCCATCCTGGGCTTCCAGAACCTTCAATCCTTAGCCCTTACCCAACTTGTCCTGAATCTCTACACTACTTCATGTAACCACCACTCCCAACAGCTCCTATCTCTCTTCAAAGTCCTCCACCTCTCAAACCCTTGCTTGGCGAACACACTCAGGAACATCATCCTAGAAGCCAGCTGCAAACTTGAGTTCCATGCCACACACCATCTGAAAAACTATCCACAGTGCTAGTGCAACACCTAAGAAGTGGGGTCCCTCTCCCTATCCCTCACAAACACCAACCACAACAGAACCTTCAACAAACCCCCCTCATAGCCAACAAACCTAGCCTATCCACCCTACTCAATCTCCCCATCCCAGCACATACCCCACACAGACCAAATCTCAACTATAACCACAGTCAAATGCCACATATCACCAGTCCCAATTCAGTTCTAAACCTGTCATCCAGATCCCTCTCTCCTCCAGCGATATATGTTCTATCAAAAGGCTTAACCTTTAGCTCCACGTCTAAATTCAACCACACTGCCGTGGTTAAAGATCTCCTTCCATTCACCTGGAACCTCAACTGGAAATATCACTTCACTACCAAAACACAGCCCCCAAATACTAGACCCAGTGTTGAACCCTGTCTAGAACAGTTCCGACCGCCTTCTCAAAGGGATCCTCCTCCCCTCCCCCAAAACCACCCCTTGCAGACATTTCAGGAATTCCTCACATCCAGTGTTGCCTCCCAGTCCTTCTTGAAGAACATCCCGACAACCCCCAACATCACCCCAGCTGAATCCCGTGCCATTAAGGAGCTGAAAACATACCACTCTGTTGTCATCCTCCGGCGGATAAAGGCTCCACAACTGTGATACTTGACCGTGTGGAGTATGTGGCAGAAGGACTGTGTCAACTCTCCGACACCTCAACCTACAAAGCTGTTACTCAGGATCCCATTCCCTCCATCCAGACTGAGCTGCAGAAAATCCTAAAAATCCAAGGTCCCTCACAAGGCCTCACAATGGCTTCCATAGACTTACTCACTCCACCTGAGCCATGTACCCCTACCTTCTACCTATTACCCAAAATCCACAAAGGGAACCATCCTGGCCGTCCCATTGTAGCAGGCTTCAAGGCCCCAACAGAACGTATCTCAGCTCTGATAGACCAACACCTCCAACCTATCACCCGCAGACTCCCATCCTACATCAAAGACACAAGCCACTTCCTAGAACGCCTCAAATCCATTCCCACTCCTCTCCCACCTGAAACCTTTCTTGTCACCATAGATGCTACATCCCTTTACACAAACATCCCACATACCCATGGTCTCTCTGCCCTTTAGCACTACCTCTCCCAATGCCCACCCGAAGATCTTCCAAAAACCTCGTTCCTTATCACACTTACCAACTTCATCCTCACCCATAATTACTTCACTTTTGAAGGCCAGACTACAAACAAATCAGGGGAACGGCCATGGGAACCAGGATGGCTCCGTCCTATGCCAACCTCTTCATGGGCTGCATGGAGAAGGCTTTCCTGAAGACCCAACAGCTGCTTCCCCTGGCCTGGTATAGGTTTATAGATGACATCTTTGTGGTCTGGACTCATGGTGAAGAAACACTCCTTAATTTCCTCCATAACCTCAACTCCTTCTCGAATCTGAATTTCACCTGGTCCTTCTCCAAAACCCAAGCCACCTTCCTGGATGTTGACCTTCGTCTTGTTGAAGCTCACATCCACACCTCTGTCCATATCAAACCCACAAACAAACAACAGTACCTTCACTTTGATAGCTGACATCCATTCCACATCAAACGCTCCCTTCCCTACAGCCTAGGTATTCGTGGCAAACGTATCAGCTCCAGTGACGAATCCCTCAACAATTACACCAATAACCTGACCAGTGCTTTCCTCTCCCACAACTATCCTGCAGACCTTGTCCACAAACAGGTCTCCCGAGCAATACATTCCTCCCCGTCCAACAACAATGTTCCTACCCCCAGACCACACAGAAGCATCCCCCTTGTCACCCAATATCATCCTGGCCTCGAATACATCAACAAATTACTCCGCCAGGGATATGACTTTCTCAAGTCAACCCCTGAAATTAGATCATCCCTTGACAAAATTCTCCCCACACCACCCAGAGTTGCCTTTTGTCACCCCCCTAACCTCCGTAACATCCTTGTTAAACCCTACAATATTCCCAGACTACCTTCTCTACCCAGCGGTTCCTACCCCTGTAACCGACCCCGCTGCAAAACCTGCCCCATGCATCCCCCCACAACCACCTACTCCAGCCCTGCTACTGGTAAAACATACACAATTCAAGGCAGGGCCACGTGTGTAACTACACGTCATTTATCAGCTGACGTGCCTGCACTGCACAGCCTTTTACATCGGTATGACAACTAAACTGGCTGAGCGCATGAACGGACACAGACGAACTGTCCGCCTAGGAGATGTCCAATACCCAGTGGTTGAGCATGCCCTCCAGCATAATTCTAGGGACCTAGGAACCTGCTACACCGTATGTGCCATTTGGCTTCTCCCACCCAACACCAGTCCCTCTGAACTGTGGAGATGGGAACTTGCACTCCAACACATCCTTTCATCCCGCCATCCCCCTGGACTGAACCTACGTTAAACAACCTCACTCCCATTTACTCTTCAGTCTTCTCCTCTTTCCCTTTCCTCTTTAGCCATTCATGCATCTTTTCATCCTACATAGTTGTGTTTATCTTTATACTATATACCTCTTTACTTCTGTGTGCATCCTCTTTAGGTTGAAGCTGGCACAGTACTTACAGTGGAATATATTTGGCTTCCCTCTGACAATCATCCTTGCTACCCTCCCTGTTTTCCTTTCCCTGTTGCTTCATAACCTGGGTTGTGAGTAACTGAATCTACTTTCCCTTCTTCCCTTTCTTTCCCCTCTCTCCTCCCTGATGAAGGAACATTTGTTCCGAAAGGTAGGAACGTAAGTTTTCGGTTCTGTTTTTTGTGTATCTATCAGCTGTACTGAGCTGAGGTAAGTACTGGCCAGCCCCTCTATCTCTTTGTTAGTATTTGTTTCACATCTTTATATGAGATTTTCCATTAATCATTTAGACATCTCTGTTACTCACATATGGCAGAATTTTATATATATATATATATATATATATATATATATTTAAAAAGAAAGATGATGAGACTTACCAAACAAAAGCGCTGGCAGGTCGATAGACACACAGACAAACACAAACATACACACAAAATCTAGCTTTCGCAACCAATGGTTGCCTCGTCAGGAAAGAGGGAAGGAGAGGGAAAGACAAAAGGATTTGGGTTTTAAGGGAGAGGGTAAGGAGTCATTCCAATCCCGGGAGCGGAAAGACTCACCTTAGGGGGAAAAAAGGAGGGAAAAAAGGACAGGTATACACTCGCACACACACACATATCCATCCTCATATACACAGACACAAGCAGACATTTGTAAAGGCAAAGAGTTTGGGCAGAGATGTCAGTCGGGGCGGATGTACAAAGGCAAAGATGATGTTGAAAGACAGGTGAGGTACGAGCGGCAGCAAATTGAAATTAGAAATTAAAAATTAGCGGAGATTGAGGCCTGGCGGATAGCGAGAAGAGAGGATATGCTGAAGGGCAAGTTCCCATCTCCGGAGTTCTGACAGGTTGGTGTTAGTGGGAAGTATCCAGATAACCCGGACGGTGTAACACTGTGCCAAGATGTGCTGGCCGTGCACCAAGGCATGTTTAGCCACAGGGTGATCCTCATTACCAACAAACACTGTCTGCCTGTGTCCATTCATGCGAATGGACAGTTTGTTGCTGGTCATTCCCACATAGAACGCTTCACAGTGTAGGCAGGTCAGTTGGTAAATCACGTGGGTGCTTTCACACGTGGCTCTGCCTTTGATCGTGTACACCTTCCGGGTTACAGGACTGGAGTAGGTGGTGGTGGGAGGGTGCATGGGACAGGTTTTACACCGGGGGCGGTTACAGGGGTAGGAGCCAGAGGTGACCTGCCTACACTGTGAAGCGTTCTATGTGGGAATGACCAGCAACAAACTGTCCATTCGCATGAATGGACACAGGCAGACAGTGTTTGTTGGTAATGAGGATCACCCTGTGGCTAAACATGCCTTGGTGCACGGCCAGCACATCTTGGCACAGTGTTACACCGTCCGGGTTATCTGGATACTTCCCACTAACACCAACCTGTCAGAACTCCGGAGATGGGAACTTGCCCTTCAGCATATCCTCTCTTCTCGCTATCCGCCAGGCCTCAATCTCCGCTAATTTTTAATTTCTAATTTCAATTTGCTGCCGCTCGTACCTCACCTGTCTTTCAACATCATCTTTGCCTTTGTACATCCGCCCCGACTGACATCTCTGCCCAAACTCTTTGCCTTTACAAATGTCTGCTTGTGTCTGTGTATATTTCCCTCCTTTTTTCCCCCTAAGGTGAGTCTTTCCGCTCCCGGGATTGGAATGACTCCTTACCCTCTCCCTTAAAACCCAAATCCTTTTGTCTTTCCCTCTCCTTCCCTCTTTCCTGACGAGGCAACCATTGGTTGCGAAAGCTAGATTTTGTGTGTATGTTTGTGTTTGTCTGTGTGTCTATCGACCTGCCAGCGCTTTTGTTTGGTAAGTCTCATCATCTTTCTTTTTAAATATATTTTTCCCACGTGGAACGTTTCCCTCTATTATATTCATATATATATATATATATATAAAAAGAAAGATGATGAGACTTACCAAACAAAAGCGCTGGCAGGTCGATAGACACACAAACAAACACAAACATACACACAAAATTCCGGCTTTCGCAACCAGCGGTTGCCTCGTCAGGAAAGAGGGAAGGAGAAGGAAAGACAAAAGGATATGGGTTTTAAGGGAGAGGGTAAGGAGTCATTCCAATCCCGGGAGCGGAAAGACTTACCTTCGGGGGAAAAAAGGACAGGTATACACTCGCACACACACACATATCCATCCGCATATACACAGACACAAGCAGACATTTGTAAAGGCAAAGAGTTTGGGCAGAGATGTCAGTCGGGACGGAAGTACAGAGGCAAAGATGATGTTGAAAGACAGGTGAGGTATGAGCGGCGGCAGATTGAAATTAGAAATTAGCGGAGATTGAGGCCTGGCGGATAGCGAGAAGAGAGGATATGCTGAAGGGCAAGTTCCCATCTCCGGAGTTCTGACAGGTTGGTGTTAGTGGGAAGTATCCAGATAACCCGGACGGTGTAACACTGTGCCAAGATGTGCTGGCCGTGCACCAAGGCATGTTTAGCCACAGGGTGATCCTCATTACCAACAAACACTGTCTGCCTGTGTCCATTCATGCGAATGGACAGTTTGTTGCTGGTCATTCCCACATAGAACGCTTCACAGTGTAGGCAGGTCAGTTGGTAAATCACTTGGGTGCTTTCACACGTGGCTCTGCCTTTGATCGTGTACACCTTCCGGGTTACAGGACTGGAATAGGTGGTGGTGGGAGGGTGCATGGGACAGGTTTTACACCGGGGGCGGTTACAGGGGTAGGAGCCAGAGGGTAGGGAAGGTGGTTTGGGGATTTCATAGGGATGAACTAAGAGGTTACGAAGGTTAGGTGGACGGCGGAAAGACACTCTTGGTGGAGTGGGGAGGATTTCATGAAGGATGGATCCTGCCCTGAAATGAGATGTACACGATCAAAGGCAGAGCCACGTGTGAAAGCACCCACGTGATTTACCAACTGACCTGCCTACACTGTGAAGCGTTCTATGTGGGAATGACCAGCAACAAACTGTCCATTCGCATGAATGGACACAGGCAGACAGTGTTTGTTGGTAATGAGGATCACCCTGTGGCTAAACATGCCTTGGTGCACGGCCAGCACATCTTGGCACAGTGTTACACCATCCGGGTTATCTGGATACTTCCCACTAACACCAACCTGTCAGAACTCCGGAGATGGGAACTTGCCCTTCAGCATATCCTCTCTTCTCGCTATCCGCCAGGCCTCAATCTCCGCTAATTTCTAATTTCAATCTGCCGCCGCTCATACCTCACCTGTCTTTCAACATCATCTTTGCCTCTGTACTTCCGTCCCGACTGACATCTCTGCCCAAACTCTTTGCCTTTACAAATGTCTGCTTGTGTCTGTGTATATGCGGATGGATATGTGTGTGTGTGCGAGTGTATACCTGTCCTTTTTTCCCCCGAAGGTAAGTCTTTCCGCTCCCGGGATTGGAATGACTCCTTACCCTCTCCCTTAAAAAACCCATATCCTTTTGTCTTTCCTTCTCCTTCCCTCTTTCCTGACGAGGCAACCGTTGGTTGCGAAAGCTAGAATTTTGTGTGTATGTTTGTGTTTGTTTGTGTGTCTATCGACCTGCCAGCGCTTTTGTTTGGTAAGTCTCATCATCTTTCTTTTTAAATATATTTTTCCCACGTGGAATGTTTCCCTCTATTTTATATATATATATATATATATATATATATATATATATATGTGTGTGTGTGTGTGTGTGTGTGTGTGTGTGTGTGTGTGTGTGTGTGTGTGTGTGTGTGCGCGCGAGTGTATACCCGTCCTTTTTTCCCCCCTAAGGTAAGTCTTTCCGCTCCCGGGACTGGAATGACTCCTTACCCTCTCCCTTAAAACCCACATCCTTTCGTCTTTCCCTCACCTTCCCTCTTTCCTGATGAGGCAACAGTTTGTTGCGAAAGCTTGAATTTTGTGTGTATGTTTGTGTTCGTTTGTGTGTCTGTCGACCTGCCAGCACTTTCATTTGGTAAGTCACATCATCTTTGTTTTTAGGTATATTTTTCCGACGTGGAATGTTTCCTTCTATTATAACTAACTATATATATATATAAATATAATAGAGGGAAACATTCCACGTGGGAAAAATATATTTTTTTTTTTTTTTTTTTTTTTTGTCTGTGTATATGCGGATGGATGTGTGTGTGTGTGTGTGTGTGTGTGTGTGTGTGTGTGTGTGTGCGACTGTATACCTGTCCTTTTTTCCCCCTAAGGTAAGTCTTTCCGCTCCCGGGATTGGAATGACTCCTTACCCTCTCCCTTAAAACCCATATCCTTTTGTCTTTCCTTCTCCTTCCCTCTTCCCTGACGAGGCAACCGTTGGTTGCGAAAGCTAGATTTTTGTGTGTATGTTATCGACCTGCCAGCGCTTTTGTTTGGTAAGTCTCTTTTATATATATATATATATATATATATATATATATATAATAGAGGGAAACATTCCACGTGGGAAAAATATATTTAAAAAGAAAGATGATGAGACTTACCCAACAAAAGCGCTGGCAGGTCGATAGACACACAAACATACACACAAAACTCTAGCTTTCGCAACCAACGGTTGCCTCGTCAGGAAAGAGGGAAGGAGAAGGAAAGACAAAAGGATATGGGTTTTAAGGGAGAGGGTAAGGAGTCATTCCAATCCCGGGAGCGGAAAGACTTACCTTAGGGGGAAAAAAGGACAGGTATACACTCGCACACACACACACACACATATCCATCCACACATACACAGACACAAACTTTGTGTCTGTGTATGTGTGGATGGATATGTGTGTGTGTGTGTGTGCGAGTGTATACCTGTCCTTTTTTCCCCCTAAGGTAAGTCTTTCCGCTCCCGGGATTGGAATGACTCCTTACCCTCTCCCTTAAAACCCATATCCTTTTGTCTTTCCTTCTCCTTCCCTCTTTCCTGACGAGGCAACCGTTGGTTGCGAAAGCTAGAGTTTTGTGTGTATGTTTGTGTTTATTTGTGTGTCTATCGACCTGCCAGCGCTTTTGTTGGGTAAGTCTCATCATCTTTCTTTTTAAATATATATATATATATATATATTTTGCAGAGATGGGCTTAAGTCCTTTAACAGTCTGCATGAATACATTGACAGTGAAACAAGAAGGGGCAGTCTGCAAGACAGCAACCAGCCACAAATTTATTTTAAGTTCCTTTATTCAAAAGGTACCATGACCGGTTTCGAATCATTACAATTCATCGTCAGACGACTTTCATGCTTTCATTAGAACATGTGGTGCATTTTTTTATTAATTAGTTGGTGTGAAATGTTGGTCTGGAGTATTTGTTTTCATAGTTTTCGTCCAACAAATTATGTTCGTAGTTTTCACCACATCCTTATCGTTGCAAACATAAATTTGTATCATTGAGCACTTTAGATTTGTCAAAGAATACATTTCTAACTTGCATCACAAGACGATGAATCGTAATGATTCAAAACTGGTAATGGTACCGTTTGAATAAAGGATCTTAAAATAAATTTGCTGCTAGTTGCTGTCTCAACACTATCAACATTTGGTTTCAAATAACAGCCACAGTCTCCAACCATGTTATCATATGGCAAAATTGCATTAAAATGTTTGCTATCTACTGTCTGTTTCTGCTGGTGAATTGTGTACTTACTGTTTTTCATGTTTCCAGAGATTTTAATAGTAAAACTGCGAAAGGGCCAAGAATTGAAATTAAGAGCTTATGCAAAGAAAGGCTTTGGAAAAGAACATGCAAAATGGAATCCTACAGCTGGTGTGTCATTTGAGTATGATCCAGACAATTCCATGAGACACACACTATTCCCTAAACCAGATGAATGGCCAAAAAGTGACTACACGGAACTGCCAGAAGACCAACGTAAGCGATATTTATACCGTTATTGGTTTCTTTGTTAAGGGCTGCATATACATTTTCGCTTTTAACAATTAATTCAATTTTTGCAGATGAGGCACCATATACATGGGAAGCGAAACCTAATAAATTCTTCTTCTGTGTTGAAAGCGCAGGAGCTTTGCGGCCTGAAAATATTGTGACAATGGGTGTGGCTGTATTAAAGAACAAGTTGTCCAATTTGCAAACCCAGCTGAGCCAAGAACTTCACATTGATGATCTTACAATCCATTGAATCTGTGCAGCATATTATTGAAGAATTCTGTTATTAGATTGTACAGAATTGATGTTATTTTTGTGGAGAAATTTGTGACATTTCATTACAAGTACTATTAGTTCTCTTCACCTTTCGGTGGTGCAAAGGGGCAGTTGCCAATAATGTAATCAGCAGGTCTTCAGCAGTCATATGGCATGTTATTTTCATTTCCACAAGGAAACTTAAATGTGATACTAAAAACGTCATTCAAGAGTTTGACTTGCACAATCAAATTGCTGGAGTATCCTTAATTCACTAGTTAAGAGTATGTTGTTTTACTGTGGATCTATGGGCAAAATTTTAGACTTTTCTTGGAAATATCTCTACTCAGAAATGATTTTGACTTGATTGCCTTTGGAGAGCTATAAATTAACAAACATACTAAATAATTAGCATGTATAGCCAAATTGAAGGATATTCTGTAATACTGCTGCTACAAGTGTTTTATCTGTAACAGAACAGTAAAAAAACATACGGAGTTTTGTAAATGATCTGTTCATGTTATTACAGCTATGAAACTTAGGTCTCATGTTGAAACCAGCAATTCAGAGACATCCCAATTAAAAACTTATTCTGTCCTGTCCTTAAAAAAAGTTTGCAGCACAAAAAGTAGAATGATTATAATTTCAGAACAAATGATGATGAGTAGGGGTAGGGAAAAAATAGCCACTTTTGGGACAATGTAATAAGATTTCATAAGGTGGATATAATTAACCTAATAATCAAGTCAGTGCAAAATATCTATAAGAGCTTACACAACTTATAGTGGACAGGTACAGTAAGCATCTCCTTGGTAAAATTCACTACTCATGTAAACTTTTCATTTCCCTCAGAAATTACCTACTCTTGTTGATTCCCAAGATGAATGCTTCCTACTTAACAAGATTAGTTATCACAGCCTATACTTTCATTGTCAGTTTGTTTTATAAAATCAAGTATTTTGTAAATAAAAGCTGTTTTTCTGAAGGATTGGATGTTTTAAGATTTTGGTATGTATTAAGGGCTTTCAACTTATCTTGTCATTAAGTTAGTAATCACATTATTCCAAAACAAGTAATGGAATTTGCAATAAGACATTAATAAATAACAGGGAATGATCTTTTTACACTGACCGTTGCAATGCTTTTATTTACATTATAGGATTAAAAATTATAAATCTCTTTCTTAAACATGCTTTCCATTCAGTGGGTACTAATTTCACAGTACTTGATGTCCTTTTTCCCTAATTTTAGTTGCCTATGGACAGAAACTTCCATTTTGTAGAAGCTAACAAATAGAGGGGAAGGGTGTGGGGTGGGGGGATGGACTGACACACTTGTAGGTCCTATGGATAGATGGCATCAACAAATGAAACAAAAACACTAACCTATGTACCACTTTTCGATTTAATTTATGACTGTATGCCAACATGAGACAGAGTGTTTAAATTTTGAAACCATTTAGAGTACCTGTGAAAAGATCTTTCATAACTACATTGTTACCACGAATCATATTTTGTAAATTATTAATCCATCATTCCCCCCCACCTCTCTCTCTCTCCCTCTCCCCTCCCCCCCTCCCACACACACACACACACACACACACACACACACACACACACATCCTCTCTCCCATCTTCATACAAAGTCACAAAATTTCAGACCTTGTGAGTCAATATTCCCTCAATAGTGACTGTCGTGTGACACCGAAACCACTGTGGTGTTCTCAGGTGTGTTTTGTTGTGGCACTTGTCGATGGTGACTGCTAGCCAGATTCTCTCATGAACACTGCTATTAATACCTTAGAGTTTGTCTGCATTCCTGAGTTGTCAAGAAGGCTGAAACCCAACAGTCCCACATGTTTGCAATAGGAATGCCTGTAAGCCTTCAAACTAGTGTCCCAACATATTTGGGGCTCGTCGATGACTGTCTACTGTCACTCGGCCTTTAAATGGAACAACCCTTTCAGAATGAAGCAAACACTCTAATTGAACTGTACCTAGATGATTTTTGGGAAAATCTCACTATGTCCTGGTGTGGCTGAAGTTGAACCCATCCGTCCTCAGTACCTGACAGTGAAATATTACAGTACATAGCTGAGAAGGCACATTAGTGATCAAAATGAGCAAAGGAAAAATCTAATCTATTCCATGTTTGTTGAAGTTTGGTTTTAACAGTACACATGGTTACAAATAATGGTGTGAATATCTTGAGACTACTAAACAAAGCTAGCTTCCAAATTCTCTGGTTTAAAAAGAGAAGTCAGAATTTTAAAAACCTTTAAATCAAGGCTCACTTATTCTTCTTTAGGTATGAACACATTTTCTGAATATAACAGAACTAGTAATACTACTACTTCATAGTCCTATGAACATGGATGACTGACTGTCCTGTCCTGTCCTGTCCTGTTCAGCATGCTCAAGACTTGAGCACACATTATGTGGTGAAGCAGTTCAAAGATGACATAGTTAAAGTTTCAAGAATCTCTTTATATCTTGAGAGCAGCACTCGAGTGCATGTGAAACCTGGTCTCAAAAGACTGATAAATTTTCTGTTGGTGCTCTCCATGCTGTACTGCTTAGAACTTCTGCTTTATTTTTATATGAGCAAACTGTCTATATGGAAAAAGGGAGAACCTAGAACAGATTCTAAGTTAGATGAGATTTAGAAGTGAAAAGTACGTGATGTGTAAAGTTGTTCCTCTTATTTATTTTTCACTTTTTATTTATAACGACTTAAAAAAAAAAAAAAAAAAAAAGGGAGAGAGAGAGTTGAACAGTTGCTTAATCTGCAGATGAACTTCTTAATGAAAATTTAAATCTCAGTTAGTCTGTATTATTCTCTAATTGCGAGAACATGATACTGCAGTTCATTCTTCTACTGTCAGGCTGCAATTATGGTTTTTTTGTTGTGTATTTGGTTTGCTGACATATCAATATGCATTATAAACAGAAGGCAAAAGCTCAACTGGTGATAGTCTGTTTTCACATTTGTCAAAGTGACTAAGACAGTGTTAACATGTTCTGTAACACGTTGACTGCCTTGAGGCAGCAGCCACAGCAGTGCCTCAGTCTCACCTGACACCTTGTGCCCGGCTGACCTGACAGTGAAACATCCATCATAACTATTTCCAATCCCTATTGCTAGATCACAATTTGTGCTCTCACCCATACTACCTAATGCATTATGTTATTCCTTTGTTTCTTGAGGACTAGTCATTGGATACAGCAGATGTACATCGTACATCACGTAAGATATCCACATGTGCAGCGCACACTAAAGCTAGAGGAAGAAAAACAGTTGTGTGTATGTTACAAAGTATTTTGATGGGGTACTTAATTGTTTTCATCAGTATTTTCTCCACACAAGAGATTTGATTACTTAAATAATACTGAACTACTTTAGCACTTGGTCATCTCTAATACTGCACTCACAATTTTGGCAGCTGTAGAAGTGTCCATGCCCTTCAGCGAGTTCAGGCAGAGTGAGCTGTTGGCAGGCCAAAAACTCAAATAGACGAGCATCAGCAGGCCAGGGCACAGTCATATCATACGAAATGCACTCTAAATGAGCTGAGGCACGTTGGTGGCATGCACAACAATAAAAAGGGTTCAAGATCTTGGCTATGTTATATGTATGTGGGAGCCAAAAGGTATTAGCTGGGAGTTTTAACTCTTTCACTTGCGACATCACATTGCAAAAATATAACACATACTCTGATTATTTTAGTCCCCATTTTCCCACTATCATTACAAAGAATTAATTGAATTTAGTGGAAATTATCTTCATTTCCATCGTACTTTAGGAACCACTACAGTGTGTCAAAGGCAGTTTCTGTTTTACAAGATACACAGGGTGTCCATAATTAAAGTTTTCATTTCAAAACTCTGTGGAAAGAGAACCACTGCTTAGAATGACGTCAAGTTGGAACAACATATTATTGACGCAAGGGGAATGTCATGGAGGGGGGGGGGGGGGGGAGACTGAAAATTTTATCAGTGGATGGCCCTGTAAGCATCTAAATATCTAAATATAAACAGGGTCGACTAAAAATGACAGATGAATATGGGAGCTGTGATTTGAGTTGCACATTGCACCATCTGTACTGTTCAATGTGCACAACACACAAGTTTTTCATTTTTCCTGAAAATTTCCATAAAGCACAAAAAACCATTCTATTTGAAAATGATCTCGGTGCTTTCACCAAGCAGAGATATACTCTTGTTACTTAGGAGTGCTGTATTTTGGCAAACCACTATGACGCAGTCAAGCTCCAATCTCCCTTCACCCTCCAATGTCATTTTATACTCTCCTCCTTTCAGTCTGGATTTGAGCTGAGAAACTTACAGGAATGCATTGGCACAAATTTTTTGGCACATTGCGATTATTACTAACTGGACTTTTGGAATAAAGAGCGCTCTGTTCGACAGAGAAGCTAGAAAATTTTATGTGGCGGAAATGCAAAGGATCTGGAATTATTCAACCCTACACTCTCCCAAATTTCCACTTCTTGAAATGTAAGGAAGATCATTTTCTGCATTAAAGAATGTTTCAGCAGACAAATACATGAGCCTAAATGAGGAGAATTTGGATTATTATTTATTTATCATATAACTGTTAGTGCTGGAGGTCTCCAAAGAGATGCTCTACTCATCTTCGATACAGCTCTTTCCATTTAAGCAGAGAGGCTCCATCTTTAAGGGAACTAAATCTGTCAGGAAAGAAAGGTATTCAGGAGAAATTGTCAGTGCCCTATAGTAAAGGACCAACTCCGGCATTTGTCCTAAATTGAAAATGGGAAACTACACCAGTCCCAGGTGGCTATGAGAACTGACCAAACTACAAATTTTTTTATTGACAAACCTATGTGTGTCCGTATTAGACCTATGAGTAATTGTCGAAAGATTACTCTGTACCAAATTTATATGTGGTATGGGTGCTGCAATGAAATTTAAATTTATTGGCGATTGAGGTGTATACAATAGTATACAGTCCCCTGGTTATCCTTAGAGATAGAAACAGGCTTCATCTCTCCACGGAAATTTCTACGGCTATTCATTGACCACTTCAGTGGGGGCAAAGAATTACAGAGTGAAAATGTTTGTCTTGCTGGCATATCAGCTGGAAGCAACTCTTGTACTTGGGTGGTTTTGTGTGGATAGTAATGCAAGATGTTTCATAGGATTTTATGCACCATGCTTGCAGACATGTCCTACATTTGGGCAATTTCCCACGCACAGCATGTCTGCAAACCACCATTCAACACTCCTGCAATGCTGTGGCCACATCTTTGACAGGAGTGAGATCAACTGCTTTCCTTTCTCTCTGTCACATTGCAATTCAATAGAACTTGTCTTTTTCAAGTTTTGTAACCATTTTTGCCAGACCTTAGCAGACATTGGACCAATGCATTTTTTTATAACGATGAGTGTCCAGGACTTCTGCAGGGCTAAGGGCGCATTGTACCATTCTTGTGAAACTTTGCGAGTAGCATTTGATTCTTCATGGAGACAGTCATGTTGAGCACCTCGGGCACAAACTGAGAAACAGCTATGTGCCGCACCGTTGGTGTGCGTACCCTGACACTTACAGCACCGTCTATTAATCAAATTTTCTATTGTTCCATGGTGTTTCCCCAGGTCAATAATATGCTGTTCCAATCTGATTTCATTCTGGGCAACAGTTCTCTTTTTACAGCATTTTAAACAGTAAATTTAATTGTGGAAACTTTGTATCTTGCAGTGGGAGCAGGGGAGTCATCATTTCTGCTGTGCAAGATGGGTCTTGCAATTTGCTAATCAGGCTTTTGCAAGATGATGTGTGTTCCTGGGAGTACCTCCTAGTTAATATTTTACAGCATTCTCTTTCCATTTCTCTCGTCCTTGGAGTTGGTAATTTGTCACAACGCCGGCCGTGAAAGCTTACATGCTATAATTAATGATTGTCACAACTTTGTTTTCTTCATTTTTAGTAGAGTCCATTTAGTAATTACATATGTTTCCTTTTATAACAAAACTATTGCAGGTAAGTTTCAGTTCTTAATTACATCCATTACTGTGAAGCAGCCATTCTAATACATTTGGGAATAGAATTAACCAGTCACATTTCTATTCCAGCGGCTCAGCTATGTTTTAGTTTGGAATGAAACTTCTACTCTAGTGTGCATGTTACAATACCTTTTATTGTTCTTGCCACAAATTTGCAGTTATTGGAAAAATCATTTATTTTAGTGGAATATTTTAGTAAACAAACACTTGACAAAAATATTTTAAAAAATCATTAATACTGATCTGCATCCAAAAGCTCCATCAGGAAAACACTAAAAGAACAGGACATTCTGACTGCACTCCCTGTCCATGTTCAGTTTCTTTTTCTTTTTTATTTTTTTTTTTTCACAACTGCCTTAAAAGTCTTCTTACATTTCTGTTGTTGATGAGGCATGAGTGACACACATGCATGGGTTATTTCCTTTCTTATTTTTAACACACTACAATAATGTAAGCTTCAAAAAAATGGTAGTGTTTTTGTTTCATTTTAATGTTTGTTACAATATATTCATAATATAATGAGAAGCATGTTTATTCATGTCTGTTGGATCAACAAGCAGTGAGAAAATTCTGCATTCTGAAAATGCACTAGTAACAACAATTCATTAAGAAAAAAAAATGACACAAGTAAAACAAATTCCAAATTTTGTTATACTTATGCTGTTTGCTTGCTAAAAACACACTTCATTTTCTCAAAACAAATAGTAAATTTATCAAAAATATTAGACCGATATTACTGTTGACACAGATGCTTGTATTCAGTTCCCTAATTTCTTTCAGGCATAACTTTCAATAGTAACATACTAACAAAGGAATAAGGTGTTTGCTCAGTACAAAGAATGTTACCCAGAAAATTAGTGTAACAATATTTGTTGCATCTTCTGTTCATAATTTTTGTGGCAATTTACAAATGACAATAAAAAAATCCACTCTGTCATTCATTTATTTACACACATTAAAAAAAAACAATAAATACTAAGAATAAATATTATTGTGGCACAAAACAGGAAGATCAAAGTTCATCTTGAAAGACATGAATGTTATGCAGGTGATCACCGTAATCAGTAACTTCACTACCAACAAATGTTTCATGGTGGTTAATTATTTCATCAAATGATAAAATACCATCCTCATTGTCATCAGACTCAGCAAACAGGTGGGAAACTTCATCTTCTGCTATCTCCCTAAAACACAAGCAGCATATCAAGTTTTTTTAATAGTGTTGAATTTAAATCTAACGAAACTTTTTCTTATACTGCTTACAAATATAACAATCCAAACCAGTGTTTGAAAGTAGAAAATCCTTTCAGTGGGGACACAACTAGCTACAAGGGAGGGTCCATGACAGTTAAGTTTGTGGATTTTCGGGAGCATGTAGGTGGGTGTGCAGCGAGTCATGGGGGTGAATAGGGAAATGGATTCAGGGGAGAAGTTCTGGGAAGGGCCTACAGCTCTAAGCAGGCGTTAGAGGTTATATTGGACTTCTGTGATAGGATCCCTCCAGCAGAGTTTACAGGTGGAGGAGTCGGACAATTTGTAGTAGGGACTGCACAGTAGCATTATCTTGTGGAGGCAACAGATGTGCCACAGAGATATGTTTTTGCAGTATCAGGTTTGTGAAGGACAGAGACTGGTGGAATTTGAAAAAGTGGAGCCCGCTGTGAAAGGAGTGCATGTCTGCAACTCAACATGTTGCCTTTACAGTGAGTAGCAATCTAACCTTTTCATAATTGTTCGTATCCAAACCTGGACACCCCACTTTTTAATTGCCAGATGCACTATCCAAGTGCAGTCAGATATACTTATAATTTATAGTGGACACATTCTTTACTTCCGCTATAGGAATTTTAATTTCCAACCAAACATGTCTTATTTTTTAATATACCAATGAATTAAGAATTATTGTCCTACTTTTCTTGAAGACATCACTAATGTTCCATTACACTAGACTCTCGCTAATCTGGCCGTTCCTGGCACATATGGGTGCCAGATTAGCGGAAGTGCCGGATTACTGAGTGTCTGAAATTTATTTTATTCATTTATTTTGTTTTTTATTTATCTTGAAAACATTGGGGATATAGCGTACTGTACTTTATTAAACTGAAGGATACAATTTTGAAACATAAAGGATATACTTTATAAAATCCACAAATATATTAATTCTCAAAGAAAACTTAGTCCTTGAGTGTATACTGTACATAATTATACAGTCGTATCACTTCGTATCAAACATGTCCCCAATTTTTAACTGTTGCAACGATGATACGCGACAATGGCACGCTTTATCACGCAACCGCTTTACAAGCATTACATTGGTACTGCATGTATCTGGTTGTTGCAGAATGTACTCCAGGAAGACCTCAGCAGCTTCGGCACCAGCAGTGTGAGAAATATTCATGCTCTCTCCTCCTGTGTCCTCTTCTTCATAACTTTCATCATTAATTTCTTGCACACTTATTTCTACATCTCTTAAAGTTTTGTCCGTATCACAGTATCCTCATTCAGCTACTTAGTAACTTCATCATCATCAATTTTTCCTCCTCCTGGAAGGTTGTGGAACATGTCCGTGTATAAAGTATTTGATAATTCCATATCAACTGGCACATTGCCGTCGCTCACTACTGGATCCAACTCGGCATCAACGGATGGCCACAATTTTCTCCAGCTCTTCATTATGGTAGCATTCTCCATTTTATCCCATGCTTCGGCTGCGTGGAAAACATCACATATGTTAATTGCTTTCCACATCTTCAGCATAGTCTCAATAGAGTCTTTTTCACTTTCGTTCAACAAGGCGACGAGAAGTGAATGTCGATACTGACGTTTAATTGATTCCGAAATTCCCTGGTCCATGGGCTGAATTAGGGCTTCCACATTGAGTGGGAGAAAGAGTGCTTGTATACCATCGGACTTTAAGAGAAACATCTGAAGGATAACTGGGAGCAGTGTCAATTATAAGGATAGCTTTCAGTGGAAGCTCTTTCTTCTTTAGCTCTTTTCTCACTGCTGGTACAAACGTTTCATAAACCACTGAGAGAATATTTGTCTGTCCATCCACGCTTTCTTCTGAGCGGAATACTGCACTGGTAGAGTACTCATGTCAGAGTGTTGAAAACAATGAGGATGTTTAGATTTTGTGAATGTTTGGATTTTCCAGTCACCATAAGCGGTAGTTTATGACTCCCATTTGCATTACAACACACCACTAATGTTACGCGCTGATTCTGTTGCTTGTAACCACAGGCTTCCTTCTCATTCTCTTTTAAAAGAGTCCTGTCTCATCAGCATTATACAAGGCATCGGTAGTTAAATCATCTTCCTCTATTATCTTCCGTTTCTTGCTTACGGACTCAGCATCCTTATCGTCAGTTGAGCGACTTTCCCCTATGACTGTCAGCTGCCGAATGCCATGTCGTTTTTTCCAGTTTGATAGCCAACCTTCGCTCACTGCAAACAACTTACTACCGCCAAGTTGTTTGTTAAATGCAGCTGCTTTTTCCTTTATAATCAGGCCACTGACTGGAATTCCTTTATTGCATTGTTCTATGAACCATCTATAACAGCTACGTCCAGTTTTTCATTCTCACTCTTTCACATAATCTTCCATTTTCCCAACTCTACCCATTTGTCTAGAGTACTGCCAAATAACATCTTTCTGTTTGATGTCATAAATAGTTGCTCGTCCAACATTGGACTCAGCAGCAATGGCTTTCCGCGAAGAACTTCAATTTAACTTATCTAAAATTTCGAGTTTCTGCTTGAGGTCTAGCGTAACGTGTTTCCTTTTAGAAGACATGATTCCGAACTGTAAAGGAAGCTACAATTTCAAATACGGTATATAATGCATTGTTTAACTAACCATTGTTGAATATGATAATTC
Organism: Schistocerca cancellata; assembly: GCF_023864275.1. Lineage (NCBI taxonomy): Eukaryota > Metazoa > Arthropoda > Insecta > Orthoptera > Acrididae > Schistocerca > Schistocerca cancellata. Next base: position 381,524,573 of record NC_064627.1, on the reverse strand, counting down.
ATTGTGCACATGTTTCTGGATGAGCACCGGATTACCGACAGACTGGACTACTGAGGGACATGATCAGGCTCTTCATTTGTGACTCGGATATGTGGTACCCACATATACTGCTATCAGCTTGAAGGCAAGTGCACATGGGAAAAAAAAAAAAATGTAATGAAGGATGACAATGAGTCTACGATTTACATTCCATATTTGTTTCATCCAGTGTGTCTGGATAGTGATGCAGGCCACATAATAAAATTCCCTTTATTTTTAGTTTCTTCAAGATGCTTAAAGCATGTACACATGAAGCTCATGGGAAACAAGCATAGAGATCCTTAGGTTATAACAATTACCACAACCGTGTTATTGTGAGCACCATACCCATAATTTGTAATCACTAACCTTGAGAAGTTTTAAGAAATGGCATCAATTATACATTATCGTATCAAAATACAATTCACTACAGAAAACTTAGAAGTAACTAGGAGACAGAATAGCTAGCTAGAATTAAATCAATCTTCTGGGGGTAAAATTTCAAGTACTTCCAATAGACATTAGAAAAAAAAAAAAAACACCTATCCTAACTTTTTGATCTGTTAGTCCCTTCTGCAGGCAGGAGTGAGGGATGTGTTGTGGAACCTTGGAAAGAAGGGACTGTCATGCAAATCGCATGCTGAAAGGAACTCTCCTGTTGTGAGGACAAGGACACATGAAGATAAAGGGGGACGTTACGAAGAGAGGAGGACGTTATCAATGATAGTTAATTTGTAAGTGCCATACTCTCTTTGTCACCTCTCTATCATCCTTACCTCTCCTTGTCCTCACAATACGTGGTTCACTCTAAACTTGAGGTCTGATTGGTCCCTCATTACAACTTCCTCTTTTCCCCATGAGAAAGAAGAGAGTTCCAAAAGATAGGACAGTTTTTCCTACTTTAACTTTAGCCTCCAAGAAGTACGTACTGGCCACCCAACTGTCTCTTTGCAACTTTACATGTATACTTTAACATGAATTAAGTTGACATGACTAATATCAATGCTTTCCAGCAAGTTTGAAAGGTATATATCTGCTGCTGAGTTCTTAACACATACCTCTTAAATTCATGTGGAATAAACAAAGACATCAAGAAGGAGAAATGCTCATGATAAATATAGTTACTAGGAATGGATGATATTAATGTAACTATTAAAAGAAGGTGGTTACCCAGTCAAATCTATCAAGCAAATAGTACAATTCAGACTCAACTCCATTACATCTAATACGGTAGAATTTACACAACTTTTACCCTCCCGCAATCTGTCAATTTTGCCACACTGAGGTGACTTGCTTGCATCACAGATGCAAACAGTTTTACTGTACGTGGAACCACAACAGAGGTGTATCTTTGGATGGGTCACAATAACATATGGTTCCTGAAGATGAACCTTTTGGGTAACAGCATAGGAACAATCTAGGTAACTGTCCAATTTGGGCTTGTAACATTAACCATTATAGCTTCGCTATGTTGGTACTGTAAATGGCTCGAAGCAAGGGGAAACCACAGCCCCTATATTTTCCAAAGGGTATGCAGCTGTTCTGGATAGTTTAATGATAGCATCCTCTTTGGCAAAACATTCCATAGCTAAAATACCGTATTTACTCGAATCTAAGCCGCACTCGAATCTAAGCCGCACCTGAAATATGAGACTCGAAATAAGGGGGAAAAAAAATCCCAAATCTAAGCCGCACCTGAAATTTGAGACTCGAAATTCAAGGGGAGAGAAAAGTTTTAGGCCGCACCTCCAAATCGAAACAAAGTTGGTACATTGTAATATGAGACACAATTTAGGTCGAATGAATGACGATACAGCTACAGTAGTTTGGTTCAAGTCGAAAGCTTAGCAGTTAAGCTTTACCAGGTAGCCATTGCTATGCGTCAGGCGCTCCGTCCGTATTTATACGGATACCCTTCCTTTTTCACGTGCTTCGTCTGGTTTGAATCGATTGCTTATTTTGCTTTGATCTGATAAGTGCCGTTTTCAATGTTATAGGTGTTTACGTCAGTCACTGTAAGCTGAAAATGCATTACTATACTGTGTCATGCATTGTTTGTCGCATTCTGATAGTGCGTGTTTACGGCCTGTCACTGCCCGCGGTATGGCTTGCTTTTGTGCACGCTACCGCCGCCTACAATTAAAAAAAAGAGAGGAATCGTCACATTAGCGAAACAATGGCAAGAGACTGCTATTTGTTGTTACTTACACTGCTGCTTTCTTTGATAATGATCAACAAGAACCAAATAATAGACTGCGTATGATATAACATGTTCTGAACGAAAGTTTGGCGAAAATTTTTCTCCGTTTGAAAATCTTTGCGGCCGCTTCTTTAGTACATCAAATTCTGCACAGAAATTAGTCACCTTAGATTTAAAAATCTAGTCAGTTGCTGTGCTTCATTTCTGACTGTATCACTATTAGGCATAAGAGTAATACGAATAGAAACATGACACGATACGTATATTCTTCCGCGTTTGCTGTTGTCTCACTATTAGTTTCGTAGTTTATTTGGCAGACAGGATTTAAATGAGATAGAAGCAAACACGAAAGAATACATGGCAAAATGTTTATATTCGTATTATTCTTGTGGTGAAGAGAATACTGCATGTGATTCACATTTCATCAGGTTCCTATTAGCAACCATCTCTTCTCACAAGTAGGAAAAAATTCAGAACGTAGAGTTGGCCATATTGACAAAAATCCCAGTATTACCAGTCGGATTTTCGTAGTACATTGAAATTCGAAGATGAACAATACGGAATTTGTATTTACTTCGTTGGATAATGTATGAAAATGCAGTGGTCGAAACTCGGGCGAAGAAAAATGCTCGTCTTCCAAATTTTTTTTTTTTAATTTTATTTACTGACGCAGAGGTTTTGGCGCCAGTATTTATGTTTGTGCCTACAAAGGATGCCTGTGTAGCGCTACATACATTCGACGGCAGAAGTTAATTGTGGCGGCAACTATCAACATTTTTCAGAACTTCCGCTTGCTTTGCACTCGATTCTAAGCCGCAGGCGGTTTTTTGGATTACAAAAACCGGAAAAAAAGTGCGGCTTAGATTCGAGTAAATACGGTATTGGACCCACCCAGAGACCAGAACGGGAGACTGAGGACAAGGTTGCCATAAGCAAAAAAACTAGTGTTATATGGGCCCAAGCAATGAATCCTAGATCCCTTAATAAGGAAAGTAAGTTGGGGAATTTAAAATGAAATGGATTTGCTAGAGTTAAACATAATGGAAATTTGTGAAGTACAGTGGTAGAATGAACAGGTCAATCAACACAAAATGAAACTGGAGCAACACAGGAGTACGTTTAATAATGAATAATAAACTAAGAATGTGGGTAAACTCTTATAAGCAGCAAAGTGAATGCGTATCTCTTGCCAAGATGGATGCAAAGCCACCAATTAATACATAATACTTGTTTATGTGTTTACTAACTTCAGAGATGAAGAGATTGAAAGAGTTATGATAAGAAACAAAATTACTCAGGTTGGTACTGGACATGAAAAAAGTTGAATTGTGAAATTCAATAGCAGGAAACAGAAGAGAAGGAAACATAGGAGAACATGGACCGGGGGAAAAGTATATAGAGGGAGCCTCCTGGTATAATTTTATAAAGAGCAGGTGATAACACTTGGTGGAAATATTGTGGCAGGCAGCTGTACATGTGTGGAAGAGACCTGGAAAAAACTGGAAGGTTTCAGAAAGATTATGTAATGACAAGTCAGACATTTGAAAACACTGTTCTAAGCCGCAAAACATTCCCAGGGGTAAAGGCAAACTGACCATAATTTCGTGGTTATGAACTGCAGATTAAAGCTGACAGAATTGCAAAAAGGTAGTAAATTAAGGAAACTGGATATGATAAATTGAAAGTGATTATCTATTGTTGCCTAAGGCACCTTCTCAAACAGGTAGGAAATACAACAGAAGACAAATGCGTAGTTTTGAGAGATGAAATAATGAAGGAAACATAGAATCAAATAGGCAGAAAGTGAAAGCCCAGTAGAAATCCTTTGATAACACACGAGACTAAATACAAATGATACAGGGATAAAATCTAATAATGAAGTGGATAAAAGAGAATGGGGATAACCAAGAAAACAAAACTGATAGAAACTGAAAATGGCAAAGCAGGAATGGTTAGAGAAGAAATACACAGTTGTAGAAGCACAGATGGCTATGTGAAAGACTTAAGTCTCAATGGGCTTGACTGTATCCAACAATCAAGAAAAGAAGTGAGAGGGGGGCAAAAGGATGAAAGTGGGAGAGGTGTGCATTTCCTGTAGTCTGGAGACCATTTGAGCTACAGCATGGAGCCTGGCATTGTCACAGAGGGAGATGACCTGTCCAGTCAGTTGGTCTCATCTTTTGGGCAATATGCATCCCTCAGCTTCAACAACTAACAGTAGTTCAATGTGCAAAATGCCTTCCTGGTGGACAAAAGTTGTTGAAAGAATCTTGCCAGCCGACAGATTCTTGGCTTTCACTAGGGTGACCTCCCCTTTTCCACTGCAACTCCGTAATGTTTTTGGATTCCATGAGTGTAGTGGTGGACCCATGTCTCATCGCAGGTGATGATCCAACTCAAAAATGTATCACCTTCTTTCGCAAACCTTGCTGTAAGCTTCTCTTGTGCCCCCAAATGTCTCCACTTCTGATTTTCGGTCAAAAGGAGAGGGAGCTATCTGGAACACGCTTTACAGAACTGTAGGTCATTTATGATGATTACCTGTCAGCTTCCATAACTTATTCCAGCTTGTTCTGCAATTTCTGATACTCGGCTGTTAACCGGCTTCAAGCGCGTCTCTCACCATGCCAACATTTTCAGCTGTAAGGCTGGTCTGAGAACGGCGATAATGTTGCTGATCTTTCACGTGTTCTTTTCCTTTCTTTAACTTTTTATGCCAGGCAAACACATGTGTCCTTGAAAACGTTTGATCACTGGACTGTGCAGTCAATATCTGGAAAATTTCCATTGTTTGAACTCCTTCATGAGCAAGAAACTTTATAATCATTCGTGCACCTGTTGCTCTGATAGTGTTAGCATTACTGATTAAGCTATTGGAAGTATTTAACAGCCAGCTCTTCCCACTCCTAACGGCCCCACCTAACAGTACTTTATGTGCGGGTCCAGTTCTACAAACTGTTGACACTCAAGAACAAAAATCCCATTCATATTCGATTCAACCTTGTGGTTGAAAATGGGATAAAACCCAGGCAGCTAAAACCTATAGCTGGTATCTGAAAGTTACACCAAGAATGGTCATCATAGTCAGCACCAACAAAAATGGGATGAGAAAATGCAGACTGTACAGACAATAGAGCTAATTAGCTTAAACAGTTAAATAAATAAAATATGCATGTAAAAGGTTAAAACAATGCATGACAATGCTGACAGAGAACGTAGCCTGAAGTCACTCAGTGCAAGTCACAGTGAGAGGTATCTCTCATAACCACCCTTTACACTGAACATGGAGATGAAGTGAATTTTGTTATAAAATTCGCTTCCCCCCCCTCAGGAAATTTAGGAATCTGATAGCTGCTAACCCATTATCTTCAAGTATTGAGGTAGGCTGTTTGATTGCTAGTCTCAAATCAGCCAGTAGGGCACACTTGGCAAGAATATGGGCTATTGTGAGATAACTTTCACAGCTGCATGTAGGAGGATCTCATGGATAAGTCTGGCGTGGCTGGTACACTGTCAGCATAGTGCAATGACATCTTTCTGAGAAACCTGGAGAAAGTATGCCATCCCCCTTGATCACAATTAGGTCACTGAGGGTTGTGATAGCCTGCCATTCCATACCCCAGGGGTTCCAATGTGATGTCACAGTTACAATCTTAAGTCTGCAGCCCTTACTCAGAGTACAAGTTTGTCACCTATAGTTGCTTTATTAGCTAATCTGTTAGAAAGTTAATTCCCTGGAATACCCATGTGGCTCTATGTCCAGATGAGCCTTACTGTCGTACTGGAGCTGCGGAGGACACTGGTGACTAAAAGGATTTCTGGGTAGCACTTAACTATTACTTGTAAGCAGTTCAGAGTTTCTACAAAACAGGAAGTCCTTCATGATTAGAGTTTTTATATACGGCAGAGCCCATGTTGTGGCAACAAACTCTGCAGTATATACACTGCATGCACTCAGCAGAGTGTACTTCTCGTGCCTCCTAGCATGTGCAAAAGCATAACCACCCCCATGACAGACTTTTGATCTGTCCATGTAGGTGCATGCCACATCTGGGTAATCATGGAGACATGAATGAAACAGCCATCTGAGAACGGTGGTATCAGCATTTTTCTTAGGACTACAAAAGAGGTCCATTTGAATCATAGAACTTGGTTACATGGCACGAGTGCACCGAGAGGGAACTCTCTGAACACACACAAAAGATGGCAGTTGGATGCCTAGCAGAGAGCTTCCCGTCATATCACAGCTGGTCATCCATTTCTGAGTGATTCATAAACCATCTTGAATTTCTAATTGTGGTCCGCCCCATTAGTTGAACGGTCAGCACGTTGGAATGCCACACACAGGGGGCCGGGTTCAATTCCTGTCTGGAGTGGGAGATTTTCTCCCCTCAGGGACTGGGGGTTGTGTCATCATTTCATCCCCACTAACAATGCACAAGTCGCCCAATGTGGCGTCGCACTCAATAAGACTTGCACTTAGCGGCCGAACTTCCCGCTACGGAACTCCCAGCCACTGACGCCATGCGATCATTTCCATTTCTGATTGTGAAAGGAGAGTCGAGTAATATGAGTGGGGCAGACATACGACAGATTGTTATCCCATAGTTGACCAGGTGCTGTTAGTTTTTGGCTCTCAGTGGTGGGACATCGGCTTTCAACAAGAGGCTGTCTAAAGGGCTGGTGCAGAAGCCTACAGCTGACAACCACACACCTCTAAGTCGACAGGGTCTCTCAAACTCAGTACCGACAGTGCTGCCGACTCAGACAACACAGCCTTAGTCCAGTCAGCATAAAATTAAAGATTTGTTTAAAAAAGAAAGAAAGTAAAGGAAACCACACAGAAGAACTGTGTGGTCTTCATCCCAGGAGGTACTGCTGAGAAATCTCGAGGATATTTAGTGTGTGGTAACCACTTTAATTTACTGTCAAATAAAAGACCTAAAAGTTTGAAAGTTTTAGTGACTTAAGACAAGTTGTTACTAAGGTAAAGTTCTGGGTGCGGAGGTATAGTTCTGAGCCGACAAAACATCATAACAGGAGTTCCTGGGAGGAAATTTATATCGATGGTTTAGGGTCAAATTATTTTCTTGATGTATGCCCCTGGAAGTTAGCGATCTATGGTGTGCAATGGTGCAGAGCTGTAATATAAGCAAATGTCATCCACATACAGTGATGGCAAAACCAGGGACCTCGCAGGCGAAGAGAGAGAGAAATTCTGGGTAAAAATGGAATGCCCTACTCACGCAGCATAGACAGGATGTGATAGCACAAGGTGGTATGGTTAAGTCTTTTGCATGACAAAGGACACAGCAATCAGGTGTTGGCGATGTGTGAAAACATTCCTCACTGTACATTCCAGACAAATCAGTTTGTCTGTTGTGGACTGGAATGCCAGAAAGCCGCTTTGAAATCGATATATGTTCTCCAGCTTCCAGGCAACAACACAGTTGTATGACCATTCTTTCAAATAATTTGTACAGCCCATTTGTTAGAGATTGATGGATAATTAGTAAAAGTCTGAGTGTCTTTTCCCAGTTTCAAGGTAGGAATAATAATATCCTCTCATCACTGGGAGGGACAGGGGCTGTGTCTCTACATTCTGCTAAAGAGCTGCAGATCCCCCATTCACTAAATGGAACAGTGCGCCATTCAAAGCCTTGTACATGGAAAGATGGAGTTTCACTCCACCAAATGTTTCTGGATCAGAAAATTAAGGTGGTAGTCAATGCATGTGGGTATACTGGTGATGTGCACCAAACATTCAACACTGATCAGTACAAGCACTGCCCCTGACATACATACCAGGAACTCCTAGAATGAGAGGAGGTTGGGGGCCAAATGCAGGATAGTTCAGTCCATACATACAGTCTGTAGCCTGTCAGATGATACACACCAAATCTAACATCCACACTTTCTCTTCTTCATTAAAAACAGAGCCTTTGCTCAAATTCTCTTGGATGCTATTAAATGTTCCATCGAGGATGGTGCTTGTGGTGTTTAAAGTGCCTTGCAATACTATCCCACAGCTGAAGCTATTTTTTCAGAGCACTATGGCACCAATATCACTAGGGAAGAGCCTAAAAATAGGGTATCACTGTTTCCATAGTGTGCATAACCATGCCAACAGTATCCTGTATCACTCCTGTGGTATCCTCCTCGTTATGGGCCATGAAAGTTGCTTTGGAGATAACAGCCTGGTAACTGGCTTTTCAAATTGACCAATGTGGTCCATGTTTCATTGCACAATAGGTTAAGAAAGAGGTAGTGATTGTAAAATGTTACAGAGATTTGCCGAAAACAGACCACAAGATTAAAGATGAGATGTTCAGGCTGCAGCCCTTCTAGAATGTGGTATGGAAGCCCCACAAGGGATTGTGGGCACTGAAGTTTGCCAGGAGGAAAGATGGAGGTAGGTGTTCCACCAGATAGTGATATCGTGTAGATTTATCTGGGTAGATAGATACTAGATACTGTTACCCTAACTGACAGGTGGACATTAATAGCCACTGCTTCTAACACAGCGATTAGTAGCAAATGCTCAGGAAAAGCACGCAGACTCCTCTAAATGCTGCCTTAGTGTTAACTCTATTAGTACAGTAGGATTTGTAATTTGTATGGGTAAGAAGTTATGTTTCTGAGAACAGTGTCTCCTGAAGCGTGACGCCAATTACAAAGTAGCCATTAACTGATGGCGTTCAGCCAGTGATGGTGGTACCAGAAACATCAGACTGGGTTCTGAGAAGGCAGCAATGGGGAAATGGAAATACAAGTTACTTTGCTGCCGAGTCGCACTCCACCTGAATGTGCTGTTCTTCATTTGTATTCACAGGCTCGACCTCTCATGGAACAGGGACCAGATCGACCAGAGCAGCACAATGTAGTTTAACTTTAGATATATTACTCTTGTCCCTATGAGGTTTCAGTATCTGTGGGGGGTTTTCCTGTCTTGACTTCTGGGGCAGAGGAGGACTGTTCTTTTCTACAACCCACAACCTATGTTCTGTTGGTCACTGGTTGGTGTAGACTGCTGGTCTGTTTCGTCCTGGAAGGAGGGCACCTCAGCAGGTGTGCCATCTTTTCTGATGATGCCGGAAGAGGGCACCAATGGGGTGATTACCACTAGTGTTGTGCGTGTGGGGGTCGAGGGAGCCAGTGTACCCTCCCACACCTGAAAAATAGGTAATGACCTGTGACTACGGCCAGGGGTTGGTGTTTGAGGTCTTATCACACTAGGACTGAATTTTGACACAATGTTTGCAATTTTGCCATCATATCGATTAGGTGGAGTTGTTCAGACTTTTCCTTGGAGTCTTGATAAAACAGGCAGTCAAGTTTTTATATTTTTGGATTTTCTTCTCTACACTGAAAATTGAACACATTGGCAAACAAGGGGGATGGTGTTCTGGGCAGTTTACACATACAGAGAACAGTTCGCAAAAGCTCCCCTCATGCGTTATCATACTAGATGTCCCACGAGCAGCCTCATTAGTACAGCAGTAGGAAAATGAAGTCTTCTATCACACCTATAAACAATGACTGATGTTCTCTGTAAAACATTTCCATCAAAGGTTATGATGACAGCTCCAGTGCCCATGTCACTATCTTTAGATCCTCTCTGGACGCAATGAACAAAATTGACTCCATACCACTCTTGGTTAGTGGGTAATTCTTCATCTGTAGTGTGAGTCCCAATGGTAGAAGATGACACCTTGTATCCTACTGAGTCTGTTGTTAGGAGAGATGGTAACAGGTATTTCCCTGAATTACAACACACCTGAAGTGGTGGCAATAGGTTGGCATTCAATATTTGGTCAACGAAGACCCAGTCTTCATTCTCTCTGTAGCTGCGACATCTCTGAACTGATCCTAAATATTTTCAACAAAAACCAGTGGCTTTGTTGTTGCGAACAATTCTCAATCAGTTCTCGAGCATACCAAGAACTGGGCAAACTGTCAACCTCCTTGTCTCCTCGCCCGACTCTTGTCCCACAGCATGACGAGACCGAAATGCCATGGGGTTGTAAGCGTCTGTATTAAAATCTTACTTTCTACCCACCAAGACAGCCGTGCTAGCACAGCCAATTATTTGGGCGAGTTTGATCCATTTCACTGCAGATCATCCACCCTCGTGCCACCCACTCCCATCAGAGGCTCTCCCCATGGCTGCCACCCACCACAGCAAAGGCTACCTGGGGTAATAATCGTTATCCAGAGTCTGCTGCATTGTCCACTGTCAGAGGGGATACAACACCCCCCCCCCCCCCTTGCCCACTCCCAATGGACTGGCTACCACACTGAATTTTGGGTTCAAACATTTGCAGAGGATCACAGCACGTGGTGGATAGACTAGGCACCAGGCAAGGTGTCCTTCCCCAAATGGCCCACACCTCTGTGAGATTAAGAAAAGTGGAGTTGGAACACTAAAATGGGACTGTAAGTAATTATGCACAAAAATTTTGAAGGGAATGTTGTGAAATGAGCTAAAACTGGCAAGTGTTCTAATAATGGCCAAGTCGTCACTGTAAAAGTTTCACTGGTGCAAGACGTCCTTTAGTCACCTCTTACAAAGGTTATTAATAACTGCACACTCTTTCTAGCTGCCGATACCAGAAGGGGGAAACATTACTATATTTTTGCAATTCACCTGTCTGCCATTTTTAGGGAGACACTACTGCTACAGAGTCCTGAAAACTGATACCAGGGCTACAAACCATTGTACTATATAGCCACACGTGCATACATTGCAGTTTATGCACTGCTCACCACAGATGCTGCTCCCCAAGACTGGGCTTTTGCTGCTGTCCATAGTAGAACAACAGCACCAACAATGAATCACAATCAAAACATTTTTACACTGTTGACTGGAATGTTCTCTTTGAAATTCTGAAGACGGCAGGGATAAAATACAGATGGCAAAATGTTACCTACAGCTTTTACAGACTGCTGTAGTAAGGATCAAGGGACATGCATGGGGGCAGTGGTTGAAAAGGATGTGAGTGAATGCTGAAGCTTATCCCTGACGTTATCCAACTGCACATGGAGTAAGCACTATAGGAAAGTGAGGAGAAACCTGGAAATGCAATTACAGTCAGGAGAGAAGAAATAAAAACCTTAATGACATTGTAATTCTGTCAGAGACAGCAAGGGACTTTGAAGAGGATATGAACAACATGGACTACATTTTTCGAAAATATGTTATAGTTATTAATAAAAGTAAGAAAGGGTACTGGAAGGTAGACGAATTAAAGCAGACAATACTGAAGGAATGAAATCGTGAAACAAAACACTAAAAGTAGGAGATGAGTTTTACTCATTTGGCAGCAAAAGAACTGGCGATTGCCAAAGCAGAGGGGACACACAATGCAAATTGGCGACAATGAATTTCAGACGATGTCTGGACCAAAAACATACTAGAAAATCCCATACAGAATGTTTTTCTTAATGATATGTTTTTGTGGTTATGATTAATTTTGGTATTATTATTTGTATCATTTATAGCAATTTGTTTGAAATCATTTGATAACTTTAAACATTTTAAAAATATTCCTCTTTTTTACAATTTAATTTCCAGTATAATTAGATTGCCTATATCTCCAAATGTAGAGTCAGTGTAGCAAAAACATTACTTTCTTACTCAGCAGACCAAAATTACCTGAAATTTATTAATACATCAGATGCCACAGAATCGGTATTACCCTGTGTTATCTATACAAATAAATATGTGAATGTTCGTTTCTTTGAAATCTTAAGTCTCTGAAAGTTCTTCACCGACTGTTTGGTATTTTGACACAATGTCGCATTCAAACATGCACATATTTTTATATACCTACTGGAGGGCTACATGTTGAAAGTAAACATAAATATTTATATAAATAATAAAACAGTCAAAATGAATTTTGTATATTGCCAAAACTTGCAAAATAAACATTGTGATCCAGAAGCACGTTTCAGTATCAATACGTTGGTTTGTTTATAAAAAGGCTGTACATGCCGCCAAGAAGAAAAATTCCCAGATGAAAATACAGGATGTCCGAAAAGTCTTTCCCTGATTACATAAATTGATAACGCAGGCTAGAAGTAAGATACAAATACAAAACTTGTGTCGAATTGTTTACAACTATCAAAGTTTTTTTCCGGTTTTAGGTTTGCAGTATGTTAAGTAGGGGATGAGGTGCAGTGCCCAAGAAGCCATGTTAACCAATCAGGAGAAGGCACAGTGTGTCCTGTGGTACCATGAGACACGATCACCAGCCACAGTGCAGAGACACTTCCAGACAACATTTGGAAGGAATCCATCTGATGTCAAGAGCACTCAAACCTGGTATGAGAAGTTCAAGAACACAGGATCGATTGCTAACCTTCTGAGGTCTGGTCGACCAAGAACCTCAGCAAACAGGTTGGAAGCTGTAAGGCAGTCTTTTCTGCGAAGTCCGAAGAAATCGGTTCGCAGGGCCTCACATGATTTACAGATGCTAAAAACTCTCTGCATGACATTTTATACAAACGTATACAAAGTACAAATCGTTCAGGCCTTGTTGCCCAATGACAGTACATGTTGATATGACTTTGTGGTCGAAATGCTATCACGTATCGAGGACGATGATAGTTATCTCAGATGAATTGCCTTGTCCGACGAAGTGACCTTTTTTGTCATTGGAGTAGTGAATTGCCATAATGTGCGCATTTGGGGTTCACAACCCCCTGGCGAGGTCATGGAGTGCACCGGAGGCAGTCCAAAGGTGAATGTTTGGTGTGCGCTATTGCACGATCGAATTATCGGGCCATTCTTCTTCGCTGAGGCTACCATCACATCTGCAGTGTATGTGGACATATTGCAACAGTATGCTGTTTCTCAGCTGCTTCATGTCTTGTTTCAGCAAGACTGTGCACCGCCTCATTGGGGTTTGGACGTCCGTGCCTATCTTGATATGACCTTTCCTGGACGCCTAGATGTGCTACGTGCTACCAACGGTGCTCATGTGGAAGTTTACTGATGTGTGAAAAAAAAAAAACTTTGATAGTTTGTAAACAATTAGACACCAGTTTCATATTTGTATCTTACTTCTAGCCAGAGTTATCAATTTATGTAATCAGGGAAAGACTTTTCGGACACCCTGTACACTTTCTCTGTGTTAAGTGACATAGTTTCCCTTTTAACTCAAACTTATCAATCCTTTGAATGGTGAAGGTTTTATAGACCTGCGTACACATTTTGGGAAGATCTTTGGTGCACAGCAACATGTATGACGAGTTTTGTATTACTAAATAATAAATACTAATTCCACCAAACATAGCACATTTGTTTCCAAAGCACTGAAATCGCAATTGCAACAAACTTCTGTCAGCAAATCATAGCTCAGGTCACGTGATTTCACCAGTCAATGACAGTAGATACTCAGAGCATGGAACATATGATATCAGCAACATCACCGTTCAGCAGTAAAAACACACAAAAAGGAAAAGTTCAGAGTTTAAATTAATATACAAATAGTATAGCTACAAGAACAGTTAAGTTTTCACATATAATATTTGTCTTTTTTTTTGTGTGTGTTGCCCCTTAAGATGTGCCAGGAAAATTTTAAATAATGACAAATGGCTGGTCTTCTGGACACAACATTCTCAACATAACAATTCATCTTGCGTAAAAGGAAATTTACTTTAAAAGTAATGCTTCTTAAACCACCATTCACAATATTTCCTCACAACCTGTTAGAAATAGGTTCGTTTGTGCAATTGCTAGAGCATGCCAGAAAACAGGCGTTACTGCGCATGCGCAGCTACAATGACATAGGAAGCCCATGCTTGGTGTTTGCTCTACTCTTACAGCTTTTGCCAAATTTGCGATTGGAATTTCGTGTGTAGTGGGGCATCACGTGATCATGTGCAGCACTGCAGTATTACTGTTATTTAACATTTCCAATCAGGTTTACATCCACACAGCACTGAAAAAAGCTAGTATGAAAAAATACAAATTTTTTGCAAAAATAAATTTAAAAAAGTAGCTCTCTGTAAACACCAGAACTAAGAACAATAAGCTTTTCATGAAAAGCTAACGTTACTTGTGAAAGCAAGAATCTGTGTACCAGTTGTAGAAGCATGAAACCAGAATTTGGATGCTATAATTACAAGTCTGTTGTTTGAAACTGATAAATAAAATTTTATTCAAAATAATCTCCAATGCTATTTATACATTTCTCCCACCTCTCCGGCACACTATGAATGCCACACAAAAAAAAGGTCAATTCTTTTGAAGTGAACCAGTCAGCGAACCATTTTCGTACATTTTCATGCAAACTGGAGCATTGTTCAGCGAGACTGTGTCCCAGTGATTCAAACAGACAATTGGACAGAGCCAAGTATGGAGAACAAGCCGCACATCCTAGTATTTCCCAACTGAACACCTTGATCATTTTACTGTGTGTCATGGGGCATTATCATGGAGCAATGTGACTGTGTTGCCTTTTTCCATATTCCGGTCATTTTTTCACATAAGGCTCGATTTAAATGAATCATCTGCTGTTGGTAGCAATCAGTGTTAATGGTTTCAGCACATTTTAGCAGCTCATAATAATGACACCCTTCTGATCCCACCAAACCCAGAGCATTGTCTTCTTTTCAAAGCAATTTCGTCTTGCAGTGGATGTCGATGGTTTGCCTGGATTCACCCAAGATTTATGACAATTAGGACTCAAAATACATCCATTTTTCATCACCAGTAGCTATTCGACAGAGAAACAACTTCATTTTTTATCTGATGAGCAGCATTTCACAAGTAGTCTTTCAATGTGCTTGCTGTTGTATTCAGTTCATGCAGAACCCACTTTCTCCACTTTTCCTATAGCTCTCAACCTTAGAGAAACAGCTTTCTGCATCACATTCAATTATTCCGCGAATTTGAGTATCACCTTCATCCAATAAAGCCTGCAATTCGTTATCTTTGAACTTTTTCGGTGGTTTCCCCACACTCAGCATTTCTCACGCCAAAATCACCACTCTAAACACTGTTTTCCCAAGAGAATGTTCGCCGAAAGCTTCAAAAGCATTCAATGCGACTCTGCAGCAATTTTCTTCTAATGATAATAGAAAACCAATGTTATCTGCAAATCATAGTTCGTAGGTACAAAACTCAGCAAGTTTACAGGTTGAAAGAGATAGAGATGTATGGACTTGGGTTACTGTGCGTTGACATTCATCGTCAGCTGTTCTAGGTAGCAGATGGTGCTGCAGACACGGTCTCGTGTAACCTACACAGGTGGATGGCACCACCTATAGGGAAATTCTGGTTTCAAATTTCTACACCTGAAAAGTGATGTAACTGATGTCTAACTAACAAGTTTAGATTATACTGTCAAGCCTAGAGGAAGTACCAGCGTAGTATTGAAGCACATCTTGTGATCGAAAAACATTGTCTCATGGATGGCTGATACGTAAAACTCTATGAAGCTTTTCAGTGTGGTTTTCAGGAAATCAGTTTTGTTGGAGAATCAGTACTCTATTATCTCATATTTAGTTCTTTATTATGGCATAATGTCATACTTGTCGGAATATGAAAATGTGCACTTGAAATTCTGTGAAGAGTTTACACTAGCCCTTAGTGTGGAATGAAACACTTCATTTCAAATAAATTGACTGCCTCTGTGGAAAAGAGTAATAAAAGCCAAATTTCTTTAGCAAACCAACCAAAATAACTTCATTGTTCTACAAAGTGACTGATGCTCGATTGCAAATAACGTGGAAATAAAATAAAATCTGTAATTATGTGAAGATTTTAATTCATTTGATAGCTCCAGGCCACACAAATCCATTTTGTTTCATCCGGCATGAGTGCTGTAAATGAAGAGAGAGCAGCAAAAATCACGAAACATACATGAGGATCACGTAGAAATTACTCCCCATTATAATTCGGACTGCTTTATGCATGCACAAATCTGGCACCCTGGGCACACCAGAAAAATTTTTCTGGGTAGCATCTGGCTGCCTGCAACTACTGCTTATACAGCTAACAGCCACACCTGAAATAAGGAGAAGGTACTGCTCATATGCAACTTCAGCCCTGCACATACACATGATCCCATTGGCAACTGCTCAAACAAGACTAATTTGAACAGTTGTGACATTGCGCTCATTGAAAGCAGTTTGTTGTTACAAAGTACTGCACAGTCTTCATCCAAAGCCTTTGGTACTTCTGCCGCCATAGATGCCTGAATGCGCACTGTGTTCTGTTGTTGTAAATGGTGCATTTTCTTTGCAACCTATATTTTATATTGGTGTTTTTCTCTCATTTATGTTTCATTGCTGCAGTATTATTCTGTAGTAGTGGGCAAAAGTAAAATTCTTTGTTAAAGTATCAGTTCTTACCAGAGAAAATTACAAAAATTTAACAGGAAAATAAAACAAAGATTCACTGAAGTATAAGAAAAAAATATATTTTTCCCAGATGAAAAAATTCCTTGGCTTTTCCCAGGCTTCCTGGTTGTCCCAGGGCGTACATGCCCTGGTAATATAATTCTGGCAGAAATAGTCCATGTTTCTACCATGAGAGGGCAATATAAGCAGTCTAGGGGAGACTGTCACCTATAAACACTGCAGTACTTGTGATGCGTGTCATTACGAGAGTTTTGTTGCTTCTGTGGGGTTTGGAGAACAACGCATAATCAGAGGCTCCATATAGTCTCTATAATGAAGTAGGGAATGTTGCATGTGGAAGTCACAGCAACTGTTGCTGTGGGTAAAAGTTATATCTTTAAAATCTGTAACAAGTTTCTAGAGGTACGATCAGTTGAAGGTTTTCATAGAAGAAAAACTAAAGGTGTGCAGGACTGAAATCTCTGCGTAACAGCAAGCAGAAATCCTCAACACAATGTTAAATGTCAGTGGTAGCAATTCCAAACAGCTACAGGAGTGCAGGTGTCAATCCAGACAATACAAAAGAGGCTCAATGGGCAAGGATTATGAGCCGGAAGACCTCTCAGAACACCACCTCTAAATTGCGTTCAGCGAGGGGCTCATATCACACAGACATGAAACCACTCTTTGTACACTATAGTCGAGTCGGCATAAGTTGCCTGATGGTTGCAGTGGGGTGACCACAATAGTACCGCACACCTATCTCAACCAATAACATAAAGCAATTTGGTGCACATTTCTACAGCAGCATCTCAGTGTTTTCATAGCTCTGTAGGTGGCTACTGTTTTCCCCTGAAGCCATTAGCTCTTCGCTGCCGAAAACTGGCAACAGTGGTGCAAGCTCTCAGGGATATACTTACACCATCTCAACTATAGGCAACTATGGAACACAATGATACTTTCTGATCAGAAGTCTTCACCTCTCACAATACTACTATTCATTTGTATAGGCAATGAGGACAACGTTTACACCCTAACTTTATGGTAGACCGCCACAACTATGATAGCAGGGCATTTAAACCATTAGACAAATTGTTTCCCCCATATATAATTTTCAACAAAAATTTTATACACAACAACGTGTTGCTTTGTTTTCTTCTTCTTCTTCTTCTTCTTCTTCTTCGCAGTCAGTTTCAACAGAGTACAAAAGTTGTACTTATAGCTTACAAGCATGGAATCTGTATCGTCTGAAAGTTTGTAACCCCCACGCATTTGCAGATTAAAAATATGTAAAGTCTTGTCACTGGTGCCACTATCCTCACAGATCCAGCAGCTGGCGAGACCTCTCCCATAACGCTATAAACGATGATCCCATTCATTCTTAGCGATTTCCACTTCCCAATCAAAGTTTCGTTTGCAACTATGATAAACAAGGGTAAAGGGCACACGGGGGAAGGTGGGGGGGGGGGGGGGGGGAAGCAGGAATGAACAGAGAGAGGGGGGGAGGAGGAGGGAGGAGATAATAGTGACAGAGGGTAGGAGATGATGCACTAAGAGAAGGGGAAGGAGGAGATTTGGTCATATATCCAATTCCCATATATATTTAACAATTGCAAAGCACTAGTTAAAGATAAAGTAATACCTTCTGCTTCTATATCTTTAGAACTTATCATGCTGTGACAGTGTCGACTAATGACAGACAGGTATTCATGCAAGATTTACTAATTATGTTATTTTAAATCTGCAGCAGGATGCCCTTGTTGTCTTTCCAATCTTCAGTCACTTCTAAAGAGAAAAATCATGGGTGCCATCTTTCTGAATCATGTGAACTCTTGTTCTGTGTATATTGTATAGTATTTCTG
Source organism: Schistocerca cancellata (assembly GCF_023864275.1). Lineage (NCBI taxonomy): Eukaryota > Metazoa > Arthropoda > Insecta > Orthoptera > Acrididae > Schistocerca > Schistocerca cancellata. The sequence goes on along the minus strand of NC_064627.1, from coordinate 381,506,144 downwards.
GGTGGTGGTGGTGGTGGTGGTAAGAAATTAGACCAGCAGTTGCCTAAATATGAGTGAGTGACAAAATACAACACCCAAGCTGGCTGGTGTAAGAGACAAATCGATATGTTGTGCTGATTCAATGCAGGTCTTAAGCTAGTGTGCAGAGAATTCAGCAGTATGGCAGGTCATAATGACATTTCCTTCTTAAACAAGGCAATAACAGGGAAAGACGACTATTTCTCCTAGAAAGTGTTGTGAAGTGTCCAATTCAGGAGTTACTGTACACAAACTTAGAACTGGTAGAACAGAAAACAGCAAAAGAGCAACACAAAACTGCCCTGTACTTCAGTAAATACAATGTTTAATTAAATATTAGGTAATATATGTTTATCATTAGGTACATACTCGTCGCTGGGAACAACCCAAGAGAGAATTTCAGCAGAGTTAAGTTTTCCATCAGAATCTTTGTCATAGTCATGATCAAATTTTTCTTTCTCTACCATAAGCCACTCCTTGTCTTCATGCCGAGCTGAAAAGAAAGGAAACAAAGAATAAACAGTATGCTTTACAATTTTAGAATAATTACCGTATCACAACACAGTGCGAAGTAACCTATCATTTTTAATAGGAAAACATATGAAAGAACAGGTGTTAAACAAGTACTAAAATTAATACTGAGCTTCGAAGTGTTTAGCTGAGTTGTTGTTTCACTGTCTTGAATAATACTCCAATGACCAATCCAACTGCTCGAAATACAGTGCAGAAAATTTAAACCAACTACTCAGTTGAATACCCACAAGCTCACTATTAATCCATCACACAGAGAATACTTGTAGATCACAAGTACTAAAATGCTTATAACAATTTAATTCATTAGGTCATAACAGCAATTAGAAGCACTGCTATATGGAATCTCAGAAATTGCATGCAAAGCTAGATAGATCTTCTACTGGCTAAATTACCAATCACATTATATGAAAGTTCATTTTTATTAGTATTTTCTCCAACAAGGGGTTTCTCCTATTCTCCTCCCTGTACCATTACAGAGAAAAGGGAAGGAAATAATTTTTTTGAAGAGTTAAGGGTGGGCAGGTACTGACAATACGTAAAAAATGTTAGAACAAACATTCCTGGGAGTATTAGGAAAAGGTTGTAGTACCATTAAAATGGCAAAACTGCAGTACAAATAAACATAAAGTTTTAATTAGTTGCACGAAATTCAAGTTTCTCACCTTTTTCGCCAACAAACTCTTTGAAGTCTATGAAGCCATCACCATCTGTATCCTTTTCACTCAATGTTTGTTTCAATATGAGTGGTAACATATCAGGATGATCTTCAGGATGGCTGAACCTTACAAACTCTGATTTGTCTAAAGCTCCATCTTTGTTTTTATCTGCAGCTTCAAAAATCATCTTATCCTCCTTTATTATCTGTTTAATAAGACACGTGTATAAGGAGCTTATTCACACAAACTTCACAGCAAAAAATGGTTCTACATCTGTCTTCTGTCCCACACTTGTATTACAAATCTATCACAGCATTTCAAAGTATAACGAACACAAGTTTTGTGGGATAGTTTTCTAGGAAAAATATCTCACAAATAATAACCCCATTTCACACAAGTCTACTTATAAAACAAAGAACATGTGCGTAAGCTTCTCGGCCTGTAATATAAGTACTCTTTAAATACTCTGTCTGCCATTATCATGTTACTTTACAAACCACGAGAATGGGGACTGTGTATGCCATGCAAGGCACATCATTTTTAAAATGAATCCAAGTTGCAACTATGTTCTTTGAGTTTAGTAATTTGTTATGAAATATGGATTTTAAAATCAATATCTGATCTGAGCATGATGATCCCTTTCTAAATCCACCTTGCTGTTCACTCAAAAGAATAAATAAACCGACTACATTTTTGCCAGAGACTGCATCGCCAAACATGTAAATCATCTGGTTTCCTAAAATCAAACAGATACAATAATTGGGTATGGGATAGTAGTATGGACCGAACCCAGGTCAAAGACTGAGCAGTCTTGTGCAATATCATCAATGCTATGAGAAAAACTGACACCAATTTGGCATGCTGCTTGAATCTGCGCATGAAACAACCTAATTGGTTAACTTCATTGCTAATTAAATTGGGAATGGTAGACTGCATCATATTTTTTGATTAATACTAAGCGCCAATCCTGTAAAATTTATGGGCCTAGGATTGGGTGAAAATCACCAGCATTATGCTGCAGCATTATTTCTACAGGTTTGGCCAGTGTTATACGTTTTACAGATGTTTAGTAACAAAATGCGTCCATAGATGGCACAGCAGTGTTGTTTACAGCGGCGTAATTCATGTTACAACTTATCTTTGCATTCTCAGTCTTCCTTACGTCATCGTGTTGTTTCATGTTTGTAATAATGTCCCACCAGGGTTTATCAGACACAGAAATCGTGGATTTGATCAATGATAGAGCCACTCTGGATAATGTAGAGAGTGATTCTTAATACAATGGTGTGTACATACTCCCGAATTTTCAACGGCATATCACTGCTCGTAATTGTGCAATACTCACATTTCTGCTGAACATGTCTTCTGTAATAGATATATGTAGTTACATGTAATGTGATATTCCTTTCACAGAGTGACATTGACGACAGCTTGTCTTCAGATGCAAACGAGAATGATGTTTATGGTGTTACCGCAAATCCAGTGACTGTGCCATATCCAACATATCCAAAAGATATTGACTGGATTGAATTTGACAACTACCGACCTCTGCCTGTCAACACTACACCCAGGCAGATTCTAGTGAATAGTGATGACTCAAGTTCTGTACTGTGTTGCAGTAAAGTGTTCCTTACTAACAGTGACGTACAAGACCTCAAGATACAGACAAATTTGTATGCATCAAAGACAATCCAGAAGAATAGAAGAAGAAATAATATGAAGCCTAATTCAGTTTTAAGTTCATGGAAGCCAGTGACTACAAGTGAGATGAGGCATTTCTTGGGTATGCTTTTCCACATGTGTATTTCAAGAAAGCCAAAATTTGTGGACCACTGGAGCACTAACCCTGTTCTTAGTTGTAACTTCTGTCCTCAAGTTATGAGTTGTTTGTGTTTTACTCAGATAGTGTCGTGGTTGCATCTTGTAAACACTTCTAAACATAAAAAAAAAAACAGGTGAAGATGGATTTCACCCACTTCATACAGTTTTACCTTATTAAAAGAATTTGAAGGAGCGACGTATCCAGGCAAATCGTCCCTCAGAAAAACTGACAATTGATGAAGGAATATGCCCATTTCGAGGTCACGTGAGTTTCTGCATTTACATGCAAAGTAAGCCTCATAAGTATGGACTGAAGGTTTATGCTGCTGCTGCTGAAGCCAGTAGGGGCTATGTTGTTAACTATAAGTTTATGCTGGTAAGCATATTGTTGAAAATTCTTCGTCCACTGTTGTATTGCGATTTTTGTCTGACGGCGGCTTGCTGAATGAAAGTCATACTGTATATTTAGACCGATTTTATTCCAGTCCAGAGCTTTTTCAACGATTGGCTGACAAAGTTACTGGAGCTGTTGGTACTGTGAACAAATGTAGGAAAGGATTACCTAAAGATTTAGTATCTAATAAGCTGAGAAAGGGCGAAATGTCTTTCTAGCGTAAAGAATGTATTAGCAATGAAGTGGAAGGATAAGAGGGATGTGTATACATTGTCTACCAGGCATCAGGCCACATTTGGTATGCATACTAAGAAAAATGGGTCTGTAGTAATGAATGCTGCTCATGTGTGTCACGTGTGTAGTGCCAGGAGCAAGAAAGATAATGGCAAAGCTTCTCGCAAGAGACACAGTGCAAATGTGAACAGTATGGTGTTACACTCTGCTTGGAATCTTGCTTCAAAATTTTCCACACTAAAAAAAACAATATGATTCTGTGTGAAATTTGTATGCAATTGTTGTAGACTGACAGACAGATGTTATGTAGCGCCATAATATTAGTTAAAAATAAATAACAATTGCATTCTCTTATCCGTATGACTTTTCTAAATTCTTAAGAACACCTATGTGATGTCTATAACTGTACCTTAAAGCTGTGCATTCCAAAGTAGTTTCTTTTTTACAGAATTAAAGTAGAAAAGTGCAGCTTCAAAATGGTACCAAATTTGCCACAATCCAAAAAGTAGATTTGGTGCAGTGATTTTTTAAATAATGGCAAAATTGCCTGGTTTCTAATAGGCCTGGTACTGAGAGTGTTAACAATTATTTTTCAGCACACCCTACCCTACAACACGCTTACAAGGTTGTCAGGCTGTTTTTGACTATCATTTATATCACTAAGGACATTACTTACTAAGTTAGAACACCTTTTCAGAGTTCTATTTGAAAGTCTATAAATGCCATAGGAACTAGGATATAAAAAGTGAAAAATGGCAGTTTATATTTGTTCACAAAATATGAAAGAACAATGACAAAGTACAACCAGGTAAGTTCAAACTACAAGTTTTGACAGCAATTTATGTGAAAGAAAGATTGGCAGAAGGAGGGGGAGGGGCGGGGCGGGGGGGGGGGGGGAGAGGAATGTGATGGAATACACGTACCACGTACTGAAGAAAGGGAAAAAGAAAGTGGAATGAACAATTGAGAAATGGAAAGAACAATGAGAAATTGGAAAGTATTCACTTTATTGTTTGGCATAGAGAAACAGGTTATAAGTGTTTAAATTTTTAATGAGTTTTGCAGAAGAAAGTAGTAGGTTTCTTTTCCTATGGGACACTGAACTGTGTGCAAAATACAGGATAGCTTTTTCCAGGGGGGCAACAGAGAGTGAGTTTGCAAATATTTCTGTTCAATGGATGTGTATGGCTACAAAACTAGCTAAGTGAGATCTTGCGTTGTGACTCTGATAAGAGAGCAGGTACTTTATCTCTGATGGGCCATACTATCTCCTGCATACATGTGCACTGGTGACCTGATGAATTAAGATATTGCATATGGCAATCACAAAACTTCTCTGGCTGTTACCATCTTAAATGGACATATAAATCACTGACTTGTTCAAACAGATGTCTGTGGTAGATGCAATACACACAAACATTCATGGTTGGTTTTCATTACTCGTGCTGTTTTGGATTCAATTGGAGGTTCAGCAGGGCTGGTGACTGCACTAGTTCACACTTCACATCCCCCAATACTTCTGGAGGGCATATAGACAACCAGAAGTTTTCCTGCATGAGGTGACAGTATTCCCTGCCCAGTTCTCATGTTCACTCAAAGTTGAACCCAATATCTTCGCCACTTTCTGATACAATAGTGAGCTACCACCAAGAACTAGAGGAGGATATTTTTCATGGAACTCTGAGCTAATTAATTTCTAATATAATACTAAAACTACTTGGAACATTTTCCCATTTATCTTGAGTCTCAGGTTCTGCACCCATCTGAAAACTGAAGGCAGATCATCATTCATGTTGGTAATGACAGTATTTAAATCTTCACATCAGGCATTTGAGTAATGCTGGAGGTTGTTGGCATACAAAGAGTATTTACAGAAAACCACATCTCATGAAATGTCAGTGATATACAAGGAGAACAATATTGAGCTCAGGAGTGAGCCCCTCGCCAATCCTGAGAGAATGTGCTTTCAGGGCAACTTTTCATTCTCACATACGACACGATGCTGTATTTCTCAAGTAGCTTTCAAACCAATTCAGTGTACTCGCAGCAAATTTTTGCCATCAAAATTTTCTAAGGAGTCTACCAAAGTTAATTGTACTTTGCGTAAGTATAGTTGCGTCAATATTGTGGCCTCACAGTTGTCCATAGCGTATTTCAGCTCCTCAGTTACCTCAATTTGTGCAGTATTTGTGCTATTGTATTAGTTATTCAATCAGTCAATTGTGAAGAATATATTCCAACGCTTTGGATACAGTGGATATATTACAAGGTGACTGTAGGTTTTCAGTCTTAGGGATAGGTCTGACCATGCCACTTTTCTATGGAGTGGGATATAGGAATTCAAATTTAACTTCAAAGGGGTAATGAACCAAGTCAAATTCAATACTTCTTATTGCTTTAGAATTCTTGATTTTCTTCACATTTCTTAGAGGTACTGCTACATTGTCCACTTTGACTTCACCTAACCTTGAGTTAACTAACCTCGAAGTCCCCTATTTCACTGCAAATATTTGAAGGAAATTGGAAATTTCAAATGGAAGGTTTTACATAGAGTAATTAATCATTTGGCATTTTTATTGCCTATGTTGTGTGCTGGATATTCTATTTTTGGAAAGATGTTTCTTTGCTTGTTTGTGCATTGAAATAATTTAATAATAATAGAACCTTAGCTATTAGTATTTTGGATAATTCATTTCCCAGAAGGTTTTACTTGGATTCTTGTTTCCTTCATTTATTGGAGCTCAACAGTTAATAAAGGTGTACCTTTTATTTTTGCACCTAAAAGTTAGAAGACAGAGCTTTTCTAAACTTGATCTGAATTTTGTTACATTATCTGTTTGTTTATGAACATAAAAAGCAGCATCTAACATTTGCATTTTTCGCATTATTTATTGCTAATTTGATCGAGAAAATTTTCAGTTTCTATTACATATTCTCTCTCTCTCTCTCTCTCTCTCTCTCTCTCTCATTTAAAAGCTTGAATTGGGACTATGTCTTTCAGGTTACTGGACTTAAGTAAAGAATTTATGTTCAAACTCGGAGCAATTTTTTCTGAATTTTCAGTTTGGAAAAATTCCACGGATTCTCCGACTTACTCCTGTTAGATCTCTAAGAGTCCCCAGAACCCTAAGGCCTTGCGCAATGCAATGGTGGATTTCTCTTCCGAGCTACTACATGGCATTAATGCTTTTTTTTAGTGGATTTTTATTTCTGCAAGCAGAGGGAGTAGAAATTGGACAAAATAAGAACGTACTGTTAGTCTGAAACAATCTTGTATCATAATTTACTCCACAAGTTCTTCCTCCCTTTCTGCTGTTTAGTACCGATCTTCTTGAGCAGTCCTGGGGCAGAATAACAATTTGCTTGACACTGTTTTGCCCCTACATAATGAGGCAATGAAAGCACTGTTACCAGGAATTTTTGTTTGTTATCAAAAATGTACTCCCATGAACCATGGACCTTGCCAAGTTGGGATGGGTCTCATGCCTAAATGATACAAATGCTCTCACCGTAGGTACAACCACAACAGAGGGATATCAGTGGAGAGGTCACACTAACTTGTGACACCTGAAGAGGGACAAGCAGCCCTTTTAGTAGTTGCAGGGGCAAAAGCCTAGATGATTGATGGATCTGGCCCTGTAACATTAGCCAACATGGCCTTGCTGTACTGGTACTGCAAATGGTTGAAATCAAAGGGAAACTATAGTCATTTCGACCCTCGCCCCTTCCCCCTGCCCTGGTGGCATGCAGCGCTAGTATATGGCTTAAAGATAATAGTATCATCCACGGTAAAACATTCCACAGGTAAAGACAGATGGTAAAACAGATTTTGAAATCACATTTTTAACTGCAAAACATTTCCAAGGGAAAATGTGTACTGACTAACTTATTGGTTAGTAACTGCAGATTAAAGCTGTAGAAACTGCAAAAACATACGAAGTAAAACAGATGGGATCTGTATGAAATTAAAGAACCAGAGGCTGTTGAGAGTTTCAGAGGAATACAATGTAGGACTGAAACAGTGCAAAAGGAATACAACAGAACACAAATGGGTAGCTATGAGATAGGAAACAGCAGAGGAACAAACACGTAAAAAGACAAGGCCTAGTAGAAATCCCTGGATAACAAGAGAAATAAAAAATTTAACTAACAAAAGGAGAAAATATAAAAATCCAGCAAATGAAGCAGGTCAAAGGATTACAGACATCTTAAAAATGAAACTGAGAGAAAGTGCTAACAGGCAAAGTAAAAATGGCAAGAGAACAAATCCAAGGCTGATGAAACTTGCACAGCTATGGTAAAGTGAGATGCCATCTATAGAGAAATTAAAGAGATCTTTGGAGAAAAGAAAAGCAGCTGTGTGAATATGAATAGCCCAGATGACAAGCCAGAACTAAGTAAAGATGTCACAATATTATAGAAAAGGTACAACAAGTAGGTGAACACGAGACAGGAGACGATTTCACAGTGATATGGAAGCAGATTTCAGGGAAAATCCATTTGGGTTGCAGAGAACTGTTGGAACACACAAGGCAACACTGGCTCCATGACTTATCTAAGAAGATAGTTTAAAGAAAGGAAAACTTACACTGATAGCACTTTCAGATTTAGAGAACGCTTTTGACAATGTGGACTGGAACACACTTCAAGGAAGGTGAAGATAACAGGAATAAAATACAGGGAGTGAGACATTATTTACAAATTGTACAAAAAGCAAACTATAGTTATAAGAGTAGGATGGGAAAAGAAAGTGGCAGTTGAGAATGGAATGAGACATGACTGAAGCATATCCCTGATGCTGTTCAGTCTGTTCATTGAGCAACTAGTGAAAAAAATCATGGAGAATTTTAGAACTGGAATTAAAGGTCAGGGATACGAAGTGAGACTTTTTGAGGTTAGGCAAAGCTGAATTATTTAGAGAATTACCTATAGACCACCAGGAGGAGCTGCACTGAATCAGTCTTTCGACTGAAGATAATAACAACACTGAAAACTTCAGTGCTTTAGAAGACTGAAAAGAAAGGGGAAAGAATTGATCGGATCAGAATGTAATATCTGTCTTAACACAATGGTTGAAAGCTGCTGTGTCCAAACTGGAAAATATGTTCCACAGCTGAATTTAGAGCAGAGATTAGGGAGGTAACAGGAACTGATTAACAAAATCTAACATACAATAAAATCAAATTAAATACACTGCCAGACAGTTTTGAAGCACCCGGAATGGAGGAGGAAACAAAATGAAACTTCATGAGTTGAGACTGTATATGATATTTCAATGATTAGAAAATCCGAGTCAAATTTACAAAGAACTTGGCAGTATAACCCCACATATCAGTATTACACTGCACTGTCTCTGGTCTGGTTGCATGTATCAATTCATTTGGGAAGGGTGTCAAAACTGTTTTATCCTCTCCCGATGCAAGCTGGCCCACAATTGTTCTAACTTGTCCTTGACATCCTGGATAATGGCACTGGGACAGATTATGTCCAATCTGGTCCCACAAACGTTCTATTGGGGGCATATCTGGGTCAGGAGTCTCCAAACATCATGGAGACATGAGCACTGATCTGTTGAAAAATGGCACCACAATACTGCCACATGAGCAGCACCACCACATGAAGACACAGGATGTCCTAGGTGTATCTTTCTGCTGTAAGAGTCTTCAACCACAACCAGCCTTGCCCTGAAGTCATATGTAATGGCTCCCCAAACCACAATGGCAGGAACAACACTGCCGTGCCTTTCCAAAACATTTGAAGAATGGGACTTCTCACCATGTCACCACCACATCTGCCAACAGTGGTCACCTGGGGTCGTGAAGAACTGCAATTCATCGTTTAACACAATACGACCCCATTCATCAGCAGTCCATGCTTCCCAGTCACGGCACTACTCCAAAGGCACCTGTTTTTGCTGTGTTTTTAATGGCAGCTTACGCATAGGATGGTAATTCCTTATCCCAGCTGCTGCTAATCTTTGACCAATGGTGCAGGATGACACAAAATATTAACTGTTCTCGGATGGCAGGTGCAAATGTGAAGTAGATTACAAAGTGCTTGGTTCCAGATACAACAATCCTCTCTTATGACAGATGTAGTTGACCAGAACCTTGATGACAACTGTGCCTGCTCTCACTTTCCCTTGCATTCCACTGTCACATTTTAATGCTTACACACCTGGATATTGCACGATTCACCCAGGCAGCCAAAGGAAGATCCACAATGAGGCCCATTTCAAACTCTTGTCAGGTGCTATCGCCCACCAATCACTCCATATCTTCATGCTGTCCAGGGTGCTTCACTTTTTTGTGATATAATGAAGACAGAAGTTTCTCGGCTCCCTCACACTTATGTGTAATCACATGTGTGTGCATGTGTGCTTGAGGGGGTGGGGTGGGGGGTGATGAGCTCAAGAAAGGAGCTGCCAGTACTAATGGGATGAAAGTGTTTGTTTTTACCATTTCGTTATTCCTGAACTTTATGTCTGATATAAACTGGCAAGCTAACAGGAGCATTTTCTTCAGGCAGTGCTATCCTTCAACAGAATGTGTAGTAGCGACACAGAGCATTGTGAGCAAGCACCATTTTCGGGAGTCGCTGTGGCTCGTAGACAGTGGCCTTCTGGGGGTACTGGTATCTGCACATAGATACCTTACTACTGTATTGTTCCTTCAATAAACATTAACACACAGATGCTACAACAATCAGCATATGAAATAGTCACACTTCAAGACATTGACCAGAAGAATAAAATGACCTAAATTTGGAAAAACATCTTAATCATTATTAACGGTGTAGGAAAAGATATGAGGGCTGTTCAATAGAGAATGACTGTTTTTTTTTTAACAACACACATTTACTCATTCTCATAATTTTGATGGTCCTCAAAGTAGTCTCCCATGAATATGAATGCGATGCACTTGTCCCAGCATTTCTGTGAGTCCTCCAATACATGCTGGAAACCATTTTTTTTTTTTTTTTTTTTTGAGATCCTTCAAAATCGCCTCTGCAGCCTTCACCACTGCTTCTGATGATTGATAATGCCTCCCACAAAAGCATTTCTTCATGTTAGGGAATAGGAAAAAAGTCACCTGGGGCTAAATCCAGACTATAGGGAGGGTGAGGGATGCACTTCACATTGATTTTTGCAAGAGATTCAGCAACAACATTGGCAATAAGTGGCTTTGCATTATTTTGGCGCAGCATTCAGCCTTCTTCACAAAAATGTGGTCTTTCGGGCCTGATATGGACTTGCAATGTTTTCAGGACACCTCTGTAGTATTGTCCAGTAACTGATGCATGTGCAGGTACAAAATGCTGACAAACCATTCCATGAATATCAAAGAATGAGATGCCCATAACTTTCCCAGCAGAACCAACCACTTTTGCTTTTTTGGGGGTTGGTGATGGAGATTTCCATACTGAGCTTTGCTGTTTGCTCTCAGGATTAAAATGATGTAGCCAAGTTTCATCAGCAGTGATTACATTTGAAAGAAACTCTGGATCTTCCTCTAACATCAACTTTAACTGCATGCAGACCTGCACACAAATGTCCTTTGGTTTGGGAATCAACAGTCTTGGGACCCATCGCACAGAAACATGCCACACGTAATTTTTATGTCACCAACGTGTGGGTGGCACCCAATGAAATGGTCTTTATTTCATAAAGTGATCTTAAGATAATTCATTGATCCTCTCTCACAATGACACCAGCAATGCTGATGTTTTCTTCTGCAAGAGGAGTAACTGGAGTACTGGGTACACCTTCCTTTGAAATTGATTCTCTCCCCTCTTTAAACATTTTGAACCACCTTCGAGCTGTGCTGTGGGGAAGAACATACTCTCCATAGGCCTCCTGTAACATTGTATAGGCCTCAGCTGAAGATCTGTTGAGATGAAAGCAGAATTTCAAAGCTGCATATTGTTCTTCGCATGTTACCTTCATTGCAGCAGTAGGCAATACTGCACATGGGAAACCTTGCCTGCCTCTCACAGGCGGGAACCAGGAGTCCCAAAAATGAAGCTATTACAGTGTGTTTGTTGCATTAATCTAACAGAATATCAAACAATTAAATTCTAGTGCGAGAAATTATGACCATAAAAAAATTATGATCATTCTTTATTGAACAGCCCTCGTAAATTGCTACTTACTGACAAGACGACACGTTAAGCTGCAGATGGGCACAATTAAGCTTTCATTCACAACCTTTGTTAGAAAAAAAAAAGGAGAACAACTTACACATTCACTCTCACAATCAAGCCCACCTCACGCTGTGATGACTGCCAACTCTGGCAGCTCAGACCAGGATTCATCATCTTTTTTTCCCCATTGTGGTAATTCCTCTTTCTCAAAATGGTTGACCGGCTCTCAGCAGCCATCCTTTTTTTTTTTTTTTTCCAAACCTGTCACGCCAACCTGCTCACTATCCTGCTGGCAACCCTATTCTAGAGATGTTTAGAACCACCAAACCAATGTACCTACAAACTTGTAGTTGTCACCATCCCAAACACTGTTCTGGATTGAAATTTGTGTTGTGCAGTGTTGCCTTTTGAACTAAATCAAAGTCGTGTCAGACTTCTCATTGACTTTCATACCAAGATTCAACGAAAACAACTTTCCTACCCACATGCAAGGAATCACAGCTCTTCTACCAAACAAAATCTGCCCTACACTGTCAATCCTTGCCTTGTTTAGGTCAAAGTGTCTAAAACAACTTATCTGACATTAAGATAAAAAATGAATTCTGATCAGGCTGAACTTTGAAATCTCTCCCCACACCTTATTTCACTTTGAACTGGTATCAACTTTAACTAGCAAAATTACACAGATCAAGTGAAGTTCAGTTGCACTCATCAATTCACAACCTATTAACACTTTAAAAAGTAGTTTTAATTTTGTGCAAACACAAGTTTAAAAGAAATAAATAATTAAGAACTAGTTCCTACCACAAAAGATATGTAAGTAAATATCTGAATGCACTGCTGAGGTTTGAACATTTTTTTCCCCAACCTGTGAAGTTAGTTTAAGAAAACTGTCTGCTGCCTAAGTCATGAGTGCAGATAATTGCTCCCATAAGAAATGATGTGGAAGTGTTTAAAGACATTTCATAGACACTGTGAAAGCAAGAAAGGAAAATTAGCACTGTTTGCAGTGCACAGAAGTGTCTGCAGATCAACAGTAGCCAATAATGATTGACCACATCTTGTGGCTTGAACAGCAAAAAGTGCCCTATACATAAATTCTACAGATATCAATGTGTACAGAATGTTGGTAATTTTGGTGCTGGATGTCCACAATGTCTAAACTGGTATGGTGTAAATTACCATTGATATCTTTACTAGCCTTTAAGTTTAGTAGCACTGTGGTTATGTGCTGGTCTACAGACACAAAGATCTGGGGTTCAGTTCATAGTCATTCAGAAAGTTTTGCTTGCAATTATCAATTTTTACCTCTGGCAACATCTGTTAGTGTTGAAAATGCTGAGCTGAACCAATGTTCGTTGTTGTTGTTGTTGTTGTCTTCAGTCCTGAGACTGGTTTGATGCAGCTCTCCATGCTACTCTATCCTTTGCAAGCTTCTTCATCTCCCCATACTTACTGCAACCTACATCCTTCTTAATCTGCTTAGTGTATTCATCTCTTAGTCTCCCTCTATGAATTTTACCCTCCACGCTGCCCTCTAATGCTAAATTTGTGATCCCTTGATGCCTCAGAACATGCCCTACCAGTCCCTTCTTCTTGTCACATTGTGCCACAAACTCCTCTTCTCCCCAATTCTATTCAATGCCTCCTCATTAGTTATGTGATCTACCCATCTAATCTTCAGCGTTCTTCTGTAGCACCACATTTCAAAAGCTTCTATTCTTTTCTTGTCCAAACTATTTATTGTCCATGTTTCACTTCCATACATGGCTACACTCCATACAAATACTTTTAGAAATGACTTCCTGACATAAATCTATACTCGATGTTAACAAATTTCTCTTCTTCAGAAACGCTTTCCTTGCCATTGCCAGTCTACATTTTATATCCTCTCTACTTCGACCATCATCAGTTATTTTGCTCCCCAAATAGCAAAACTCCTTTTCTACTTTAAGCGTCTCATTTCCTAATCTAATTCCCTCAGCATCACCCAATTTAATTCGACTACATTCCATTATCCTCGTTTTGCTTTTGTTGATGTTCATCTTATATCTTCCTTTCAAGACACTGTCCATTCCATTCAACTGCTCTTCCAAGTCCTTTGCTGTCTCTGACAGAATTACAATGTCATCGGCGAACCTCAACGTTTTTATTTCTTCTCCATGGACTTTAATACGTACTCTGAATTTGTAAATAGCCTTTCGCTCTCTGTATTTTACCCCTGCCACCTTTAGAATATGAAAGAGAGTATTCCAGTGAACATTGTCAAAATCTTTCTCTAAGTCTTCAAATGCAAGAAATGTAGGTTTGCCTTTCCTTAATCTTTCTTCTAAGATAAGTTGTAGGGTCAGTCTTGCCTCACATGTTTCAACATTTCTGTGGAATCCAAACTGATCTTCGCCAAGGTCGGCTCCTACCAGTTTTTCCATTCGTCTGTAAAGAATTCGCGTTAGTATTTTGCTGCTGTGACTTATTAAACTGATAGTTCAGTAATTTTCACATCTGTCGACACCTGCTTTCTTTGGGATTGGAATTATTATATTCTTCTTGAAGTCTGAGGGTATTTCGCCTGTCTCATACATCTTGCTCACCAGATGGTAGAGTTTTGTCAGGACTGACTCTCCCAAGGCCGTCAGTAGTTCTAATGGAATGTTGTCTACTCCTGGGGCCTTGTTTCGACTTTGGTCTTTCAGTGCTCTGTCAAACACTTCACGCAGTATCGTATCTCCCATTTCATCTTCATCTGTATCCTCTTCCATTTCCATAATATTGTCCTCAAGTACATCGCCCTTGTATAGACCCCCTATATACTCCTTCCACCTTTCTGCTTTCCCTTCTTTGCTTAGAACTGGGGTTCCATCTGAGCTGTTGATGTCCATACAAGTGGTTCTCTTATCTCCAAAGGTCTCTAATTTTCCTGTAGGCAGTATCTACCTTACCCCTAGTGAGATAAGCCTCTACATCCTTACATTTGTCCTCTAGCCATCCCTGCTTAGCCATTTTGCACTTCCTGTCGATCTCATTTTTGAGACGTTTGTATTCCTTTTTGCCTGCTTCATTTACTGTGTTTTTATATTTTCTCCTTTCATCAACTAAATTCAATATTTCTTCTGTTACCCAAGGATTTCTACTAGCCCTCGTCTTTTTACCTACTTGATCCTCTGCTGCCTTCACTACTTCATCCCTCAGAGCTACCCGTTCTTCTTCTTCTGTATCCCCCCCCTGCATTTCTGTCAATTGTTCCCTTATGCTCTCCCTGAAACACTGTACAACCTCCGGTTTTATCAGTTTGTCCAGATCCCATCTCCGTAAATTCCCACCTTTTTGCAGTTTCTTCAGTTTTAATCTACAGCTCCTAACCAATAGATTGTGGTCAGAGTCCACATCTGCTCCTGGACATGTCTTACAATTTAATACCTGGTTCCTAAATCTCTGTCTTACTATTATATAACCTATCTGATACCTTCTAGTATTTCCAAGATTCTTCCATGTGTACAACCTTCTTTTATTATTCTTGAACCAAGTGTTAGCTATGATTAAGTTATGCTCTGTGCAAAATTCTACCAGACGGCTTCCTCTTTCATTTCTTTCACCCAATCCATATTTACCTACTATGCTTCCTTCTCTCCCTTTTCCTACTCTCGAATTCCAGTCACCCATGACTATTAAATTTTCATCTCCCTTCACTACCTGAATAATTTCTTTTATTTCATCATACATTTCATCAATTTCTTCATCATCTGCAGAGCTAGTTGGCATATAAACTTGTACTACTGTAGTAGGCATGGGCTTCGTGTCTATCTTTGGCCACAATAATGTGTTCACTACTGTTGGTAGTAGCTTACCCGCAGCCCTATTTTTTTATTCATTATTAAAACTACTCCTGCATTATCCCTATTTGATTTTGTATTTATAACCCTGTATTCACCTGACAAAAAGTCTTGTTCCTCCTGCCACCGAACTTCACTAATTCCCACTATATCTAACTTCAGCCTATCCATTTCCCTTCTTAAATTTTCTAACCTACCTGCCCGATTAAGGGATCTGACATTCCACGCTCCGATCCGTAGAACGCCAGTTTTCTTTCTCCTGATAACGACATCCTCTTGAGTAGTCCCCACCCGGAGATCCGAATGGGGGACTACTTTACCTCTGGAGTATTTTATCCAAGAGGACGCCATCATCATTTAACCATACAGTAAAGCTGCATACCCTCGGGAAAAATTACAGCTGTAGTTTCCTCTTGCTTTCAGGCATACGCAGTACCAGCACAGCAAGGCCGTTTTGGTTAGTGTTGCAAGGCCAGATCAGTCAATCATCCAGACTGTTGCCCCTGCAACTACTGAAAAGGCTGCTGCCCCTCTTCAGGAACCACACGTTTGTCTGGCCTCTCAACATATACCCCTCCGTTGTGGTTGCACCTACGGTACGGCCATCTGTATCGCTGAGGCACGCAAGCCTCCCCACCAATGGCAAGGTCCATGGTTCATGGGGGTAGGCAATGTTCGTTAACCACATCAAACTGGACATTTTCAAATAACTCGCTGGGTAAGTTACTTAGAAGATCAGAGGAAGGCAAGGAAATAATCAAAGAGAATCATTCCCAGTAAGTAATTGTAGTGTTCAAATCAACCTTTAGATTGGCAACAGCCCAACCTACTCATAACTCTGTTGTTCTCTGCATCAACAGTTTATTTAGCATTTTGAGGACCTGAAACCTGTTAACTATTGGAACTTCCATCCACACAGAAAACTGCCTAAATCCATGGCCAATGATACATAAGATGTATCGCAATGTGACACCATACTTGGCACCAGGTTGTGTTCGGAGTCGAATCAGCCATGGCACCAAGTAACCAGGTGTCTGTGTATTATCAGCTACCGGACAACGTATTCATTGGTATTGGTCATAAAGAGAATTTTGACAACACTTCTTTATGAAACCACATGACTTGAAAACATCTCCTGTTGTCTTTCTACATTCTGGGCCATTGTAGTGTGGAGCTTTCGATGTGCAAGAGTCTTAAGAGGATTGCTGTGTTTTTCCATTTACATTACAGATGATATCTAACTTTTCTGATGATTGTAAAACAGGAAGAAAACTGATTTCCAATGATCTTGCTGCTTATTCCATGAAAGAGTTAACCAATTTTTTGACTGATTGATAAACAATGAAACTGATGTGTTTTATGGACAAAAATTATTTGCAACAATTAAGAAAACAGAACTACTTCCGCAACCAACCAAAAAGGAAACAATCACTAACTGCAATGTACATCTTATTATTAACATTTTACACAAGTTACTCATCAGTTCCAGCAAAAAATATTTTATAGCTGTGAAAATATTTTTTTAGAACACCTTCTTTTGCTTATTTTCTTCCATCTTTACAACACAAAACCGTCAATAATAAATACTGTGTATCTATTATGTACATGTCACATCTGTGATCTAAGAATTATAACCATGTTGATAGCTTATTCACCAGTGTTGTCATGCATATATTGTCCTAATTAATGATATGGTTATAATAGAAGGAAACAATCCATGAAGGAAAAATATACCTAAAAACAAAGATGATGTGACTTACCAAATGAAAGTGCTGGCAGGTCGACAGACACACAAACGAACACAAACATACACACAAAATTCAAGCTTTCGCAACAAACTGTTGCCTCATCAGGAAAGAGGGAAGGAGAGGGAAAGACGAAAGGATGTGGGTTTTAAGGGAGAGGGTAAGGAGTCATTCCAGTCCCGGGAGCGGAAAGACTTACCTTATGGGGAAAAAAGGACGGGTATACACTCGCACACACACACATATCCATCCACACATATACAGACACAAGCAGACATATTTAAAGACAAAGAGTTTGGGCAAAGATGTCAGTCGAGGCAGAAGTACAGAGGCAAAGATGTTGTTGAATGACAGGTGAGGTATGAGTGGCGGCAACTTGAAATTAGCGGAGACTGAGGCCTGGTGGAAAACGGGAAGAGAGGATATATTGAAGAGCAAGTTCCCATCTCCGGAGTTCGGATAGGTTGGTGTTAGTAGGAAGTATCCAGATAACCCGGACGGTGTAACACTGCGCCAAGATGTGCTGGTCGTGCACCAAGGCATGTTTAGCCACAGGGTGATCCTCATTACCAACAAACACTGTCTGCCTGTGTCCATTCATGCGAATGGACAGTTTGTTGCTGGTCATTCCCACATAGAATGCATCACAGTGTAGGCAGGTCAGTTGGTAGATTACGTGGGTGCTTTCACACGTGGCTCTGCCTTTGATTGTGTACACCTTCCGGGTTACAGGACTGGAGTAGGTGGTGGTGGGAGGGTGCATGGGACAGGTTTTACACCGGGGGCGGTTACAAGGGTAGGAGCCAGAGGGTAGGGAAGGTGGTTTGGGGATTTCATAGGGATGTACTAAGAGGTTACGAAGGTTAGGTGGACGGCGGAAAGACACTCTTGGTGGAGTGGGGAGGATTTCATGAAGGATGGATCTCATTTCAGGGCAGGATTTGAGGAAGTCGTATCCCTGCTGGAGAGCCACATTCAGAATCTGATCCAGTCCCGGAAAGTATCCTGTCACAAGTGGGGCACTTTTGTGGTTCTTCTGTGGGAGGTTCTGGGTTTGAGAGGATGAGGAAGTGGCTCTGGTTATTTGCTTCTGTACCAGGTCGGGAGGGTAGCTGCGGGATGCGAAAGCTGTTGTCAGGTTGTTGGTGTAATGCTTCAGGGATTCCGGACTGGAGCAGATTCGTTTGCCACGAAGACCTAGGCTGTAGGGAAGGGACCGTTTGATGTGGAATGGGTGGCAGCTGTCGTAATGGAGGTACTGTTGCTTGTTGGTGGGTTTGATGTGGACGGACGTGTGAAGCTGGCCATTGGACAGGTGAAGGTCAACATCAAGGAAAGTGGCATGGGATTTGGAGTAGGACCAGGTGAATCTGATGGAACCAAAGGATTTGAGGTTGGAGAGGAAATTCTGGAGTTCTTCTTCACTGTGAGTCCAGATCATGAAGATGTCATCAATAAATCTGTACCAAACTTTGGGTTGGCAGGCCTGGGTAACCAAGAAGGCTTCCTCTAGGCGACCCATGAATAGGTTGGCGTACGAGGGGGCCATCCTGGTACCCATGGCTGTTCCCTTTAATTGTTGGTATGTCTGGTCTTCAAAAGTGAAGAAGTTGTGGGTCAGGATGAAGCTGGCTAAGGTAATGAGGAAAGAGGTTTTAGGTAGGGTGGCAGGTGATCGGCGTGAAAGGAAGTGCTCCATCGCACCAAGGCCCTGGACGTGTGGGATATTTGTGTATAAGGAAGTAGCATCAATGGTTACAAGGATGGTTTCTGGGGGTAACGGATTGGGTAAGGATTCCAGGCGTTCGAGAAAGTGGTTGGTGTCGCCGTCCACCTAACCTTCGTAACCTCTTAGTACATCCCTATGAAATCCCCAAACCACCTTCCCTACCCTCTGGCTCCTACCCTTGTAACCGCCCCCAGTGTAAAACCTGTCCCATGCACCCTCCCACCACCACCTACTCCAGTCCTGTAACCCGGAAGGTGTACACAATCAAACGCAGAGCCACGTGTGAAAGCACCCACGTAATCTACCAACTGACCTGCCTACACTGTGATGCATTCTATGTGGGAATGACCAGCAACAAACTGTCCATTCGCATGAATGGACACAGGCAGACAGTGTTTGTTGGTAATGAGGATCACCCTGTGGCTAAACATGCCTTGGTGCACGACCAGCACATCTTGGCGCAGTGTTACACCGTCCGGGTTATCTGGATACTTCCTACTAACACCAACCTATCCGAACTCCAGAGATGGGAACTTGCTCTTCAATATATCCTCTCTTCCCGTTATCCACCAGGCCTCAATCTCCGCTAATTTCAAGTTGCCGCCACTCATACCTCACCTGTCATTCAACAACATCTTTGCCTCTGTACTTCTGCCTCGACTGACATCTTTGCCCAAACTCTTTGTCTTTAAATATGTCTGCTTGTGTCTGTATATGTGTGGATGGATATGTGTGTGTGTGCGAGTGTATACCCGTCCTTTTTTCCCCATAAGGTAAGTCTTTCCGCTCCCGGGACTGGAATGACTCCTTACCCTCTCCCTTAAAACCCACATCCTTTCGTCTTTCCCTCTCCTTCCCTCTTTCCTGATGAGGCAACAGTTTGTTGCGAAAGCTTGAATTTTGTGTGTATGTTTGTGTTCGTTTGTGTGTCTGTCGACCTGCCAGCACTTTCATTTGGTAAGTCACATCATCTTTGTTTTTAGGTATATTTTTCCTTCATGGATTGTTTCCTTCTATTATAACCATATCATTAATTTGAACCCAACAATTACGTTTGTTATCGTCGCCTTTGCATTTCGAAATCTTTCCTGTCGTCTTATTTCTCTTTTTTCTCTTTATTTTCTCTTTCTGTTTTTACCAGTAGTTTCACTTTGTATTCACCTTCCCCTTTTACTGTAATCTACTATACAATTTTATCCCGCCTATATACGCTCAACAATACGTAACCCACTTCCCAACCATAACCAAATAATTTTATTTTCCGCTTTCAACACTACCGCTGCTATAAAATCCACCCTTTCTAGTTCAATAACAGCTGCTTTCACGTATTTAACAACCATTTCGGCTAGTTCTAATAACTTTAACTTTATTTCCACTTCCGTTTTTCGCACATCACTGATTAGTTTAGCCGCTCCCCACAGTTTTTAACGTCATTATTTCTACAATTGTTAGCCCCATTTTCGTAATCTTTCACCACAACACCACTCCTTTAATACGTTTTTTCGAAATTTTCTCAAAATTTTCCCGAATTTCTCCGTCCTTTATCGTGATTTAGCGGCAACACAACCACACCTTTTTGCACATCGCTGTCTACCAACCCAAGTTCACCACAGGCTCAACTTAACCAACACTTTTTCGCCTTTTTTCATACCAGATCTCCAACTGCTTTCTAGTTCACCTTCATCTCTCCCCATATATTTCTATCTTTCTTTTTCATTTCAACCTCATGTTAAACTTTCCACCTTCTAATACCATGTCACCCTCACAACACCCCCACAACGAAACCATTAAGTTTTATTTACATTCCCTCCGCAAACATGCCTTCACCCTAGCCAGATTACGCTCACATATTTTATTTTCTCAGGCTTGTCTGACATTTGGCATAACCCCCAAAGGCCTCACACTTAAAGTTCCCATCTCTGGCTGCAACCCTTCTTTCCATCAGTCCCTATACCAGTTCCAAACTGAACAATCCATTGCCCTCACCCACCTAATCCTTCACCTACACATCAACTCAGCCAATGAACACACCCGTCAACTCCTATCCTTAATAAAAGTCCTCAATCTTTCCTCTCCCACATCCACACCGGCTATTCAGAGCATCCTCCTACAGGCCAACCGCCAATTAGAACAACATGCCACCCTTCACCTCAAAAAACTATCCAATCTCCTGGTTTCCCACCTCCGGAAAGGCAACTCACTCACCCTTCACAACCTTTCCAGCAAACCTCAACCACCTCTCATTGCACACAAACCCAGTCTCTCCCATCTACTCAATCTCCCACTTCCAGCTCCACTCCCTCCAAAACCTCAAAATTCCGATCAACACAATCTGGCACCACAACACCTTAATTCAGTAGTTAACCTTTCCTCCAAACCTCTCTCCCAATCCGAAACCTCTGTCCTATCCAAAGGCCTCACCTTCAGCCCCACTCCCAGATTCAACCAAACAGCCCTCGTCAAAGATTTACTGTCCTACACTCGTACTCTCTGCTGGAAGTATCACTTTTCCACGAAGAAAAATGATCCTAATCCTACCCCTAATGATCCAACTCCCCAAGACACTATCCAAATTGAACCCTGCCTGGAACAGTTCCGTCCCCCGTCACAGCGGGACCCACCTCCTCTTCCTCAAAATCACCCTCTCCAAACCTTCCAGGAATTTCTGACTTCCAGCCTTGCCTCTCAATCCTTAAAAAACCTTAATCCTACTCCCAACATCACCACTGCTGAAGCCCAGGCTATCCGTGATCTGAAGGCTGACCGGTCCATTGTCATTCTTCCGGCGGACAAGGGTTCCACAACCGTGGTACTTGATCGTCGGGAGTATGTGGCTGAGGGACTGCGTCAGCTTTCAGACAACACCACATACAAAGTTTGCCAAGGTAATCCCATTCCTGATGTCCAGGCAGAGCTTCAAGGAATCCTCAGAACCTTAGGCCCCCTACAAAACCTTTCACCTGACTCCATCAACCTCCTGACCCCACCGACACCCCGCACCCCTACCTTCTACCTTCTTCCTAAAATTCACAAACCCAATCATCCCGGCCGCCCCATTGTAGCTGGTTACCAAGCCCCCACAGAATGTATCTCTGCCTACGTAGATCAACACCTTCAACCCATTACATGCAGTCTCCCATCCTTCATCAAAGACACCAACCACTTTCTCGAACGCCTGGAATCCTTACCCAATCCGTTACCCCCAGAAACCGTCCTTGTAACCATTGATGCCACTTCCTTATACACAAATATCCCACACGTCCAGGGCCTCGCTGCGATGGAGCACTTCCTTTCACGCCGATCACCTGCCACCCTACCTAAAACCTCTTTCCTCATTACCTTAGCCAGCTTCATCCTGACCCACAACTTCTTCACTTTTGAAGACCAGACATACCAACAATTAAAGGGAACAGCCATGGGTACCAGGATGGCCCCCTCGTACGCCAACCTATTCATGGGTCGCCTAGAGGAAGCCTTCTTGGTTACCCAGGCCTGCCAACCCAAAGTTTGGTACAGATTTATTGATGACATCTTCATGATCTGGACTCACAGTGAAGAAGAACTCCAGAATTTCCTCTCCAACCTCAACTCCTTTGGTTCCATCAGATTCACCTGGTCCTACTCCAAATCCCATGCCACTTTCCTTGATGTTGACCTTCACCTGTCCAATGGCCAGCTTCACACGTCCGTCCACATCAAACCCACCAACAAGCAACAGTACCTCCATTACGACAGCTGCCACCCATTCCACATCAAACGGTCCCTTCTCTACAGCCTAGGTCTTCGTGGCAAACGAATCTGCTCCAGTCCGGAATCCCTGAAGCATTACACCAACAACCTGACAACAGCTTTCGCATCCCGCAGCTACCCTCCCGACCTGGTACAGAAGCAAATAACCAGAGCCACTTCCTCATCCTCTCAAACCCAGAACCTCCCACAGAAGAACCACAAAAGTGCCCCACTTGTGACAGGATACTTTCCGGGACTGGATCAGATTCTGAATGTGGCTCTCCAGCAGGGATACGACTTCCTCAAATCCTGCCCTGAAATGAGATCCATCCTTCATGAAATCCTCCCCACTCCACCAAGAGTGTCTTTCCGCCGTCCACCTAACCTTCGTAACCTCTTAGTACATCCCTATGAAATCCCCAAACCACCTTCCCTACCCTCTGGCTCCTACCCTTGTAACCGCCCCCGGTGTAAAACCTGTCCCATGCACCCTCCCACCACCACCTACTCCAGTCCTGTAACCCGGAAGGTGTACACAATCAAAGGCAGAGCCACGTGTGAAAGCACCCACGTAATCTACCAACTGACCTGCCTACACTGTGATGCATTCTATGTGGGAATGACCAGCAACAAACTGTCCATTCGCATGAATGGACACAGGCAGACAGTGTTTGTTGGTAATGAGGATCACCCTGTGGCTAAACATGCCTTGGTGCACGACCAGCACATCTTGGCGCAGTGTTACACCGTCCGGGTTATCTGGATACTTCCTACTAACACCAACCTATCCGAACTCCGGAGATGGGAACTTGCTCTTCAATATATCCTCTCTTCCCGTTATCCACCAGGCCTCAATCTCCGCTAATTTCAAGTTGCCGCCACTCATACCTCACCTGTCATTCAACAACATCTTTGCCTCTGTACTTCTGCCTCGACTGACATCTTTGCCCAAACTCTTTGTCTTTAAATATGTCTGCTTGTGTCTGTATATGTGTGGATGGATGTGTGTGTGTGTGCGAGTGTATACCCGTCCTTTTTTCCCCATAAGGTAAGTCTTTCCGCTCCCGGGACTGGAATGACTCCTTACCCTCTCCCTTAAAACCCACATCCTTTCGTCTTTCCCTCTCCTTCCCTCTTTCCTGATGAGGCAACAGTTTGTTGCGAAAGCTTGAATTTTGTGTGTATGTTTGTGTTCGTTTGTGTGTCTGTCGACCTGCCAGCACTTTCATTTGGTAAGTCACATCATCTTTGTTTTTAGGTATATATTGTCCTAATTTATATTAACAATAAACATCTTTCATTTGAGCCAAGTTAAGTGCCAAGCTCTTTCATTTGAGCCAAGTTAAGTGCCATATAACATAGTGAATGTATTAACTGCATTAGTTTTCTGGGATGGGGTCAAAATTGAGCCTCTGTCAGCTAAATTTATACATCCAACCCTTAAAACACGAATCTGAAAAGCTATCTATCACAGCCCATTCCAAGAACGCACAATGCACAATTTATAGTAGTTGTGAAAAAATCCACTGGAACTGGCTATGTAATACTTGGTGGAGAACTTCTCCCCATTCCACACTTTCAGTTCAACATTACATCAAGAGATTAAATACAGATCTGTTGACATGGGTATGAGAAGAAGGCAATGAGAATTAATCTTTTTCAACCCAATTTTTCTACTCACTACATTCTCCCGATCTTTTATTTTACTTTTACAATAATGGAAACTTGGCTGACATAGTCCGACATCGGAGCTGTACTAGAAAACCATAATGCCTGACAGTCCAACAGGAAGTCCTGAAGGATTAAGCAATGTATAACCCTTGGGACAGGAAACGAATTGACAACCCCAAAATAATTTTCATGCACGACCCCAGCCTTAGTAACAACATTGGCCATTTTATGGATTGACTGATGGATTAGACACACGATTACTTCTTTACTATTTCTTCTTTTTCCTTTCTTTTGACACCTTTGATATGGAAGAAATATGATTGTGTACAAGATTCAGCATATTATATGCAGAAAGTTAATAAACTGGTATGGCCAAATAAATCATTCTGTAAGTTATCTTTCTGCATAAAAAATGGAAATACGGATAAGTATAAGGCACTGAACGAAGGATAACGCATATAACAGGGGGGGAAAAAAAACAGTTTTCAAAATCTGGCGTCACTAATATTAAGAACACATCCACCGTAATCCGAAAGTCGGCATGTGATCCGTCTGTTAGATTTAACTTATACTTACAACTGGACACAAACATCCCTAAAAAGCTCAATCAGTAAGTGTAGGCCTATACGTCAACAACGATTACAGACCTTTGCGTCACTGTCATTGCTATCATTAGAAACATCATCATCTTCATTAGCGCCCAGTCCAAATGAGTCGGCAGCATATTCTGCCCATGTCACCTTCCCATCCTCATTTTCATCAGCATCTTCAAAACGGTCATTTGCATCTTCCTCTGATAGCATTCTAAAAATGGAATCCAGTAAACAATAATTAGCAAAATAAATCAATACATAAAATTTAAATTTAATTAAAACAAAATGAAAGTAAAGCCTACAAACTTAACTATGCAGACTGCAGAACTACACAACTCTTAGCCTGTATAATCTTAAATTCCATTTTGTGGAGGCAGTTAAGGTGCAAGACTTCGTGCATTTCTCCATATACCTGCCCGCTAATATATTTAGTTACACACTGCAACACTATCCTACAAAATCCTGTGATTTATGAATTTATTTTCCAAGCTGGAGTAAGTACTACGTTTATAGGAGAAGATTACTAACAAAACCATGTAACAGTGTGCCATACATAAATATAGCACCAGAGATTAAAATTGAAAGTAATTCAGATGACGGTGAAACTTCAACAAAATTTTACACATCAACAAAGAAAGGGTCAATTGGTTACATAATAATATAATTTGCCATCAGTGTACAATGAACTCTTTTCCTTCACTTATTTTTCCTCCTTTAGGCATATGGATAATGAAGATTATTTACAGTCCTCTCAGTAATGTGTGATGATTGGTTATGTATACAGTGTGCATTCAGTGCTAAATAGACAATAGAACCCATGGCTGTCAGTAGTGTTTTAAGGCTACATCACAATAATGTCATTTATCCACCAATATAAATCACACTCCTCTCTCGACAGAAAGGCCGTACAGTGCTGTCCTTAAAACTGCAGCACCGTGAAGGCAGCATACAACAAATATCAAATCGGTATGCTTCAATAGGCAAATGATTAGCATTGTATGAAAATAATCCTCAAGGCTGTGACTAAACCATTTCTGCTCAATATCACTTCTGCCAAAAGTGCTAGTCCTGCAAGGTGAGAAAGAGTGCTTTTGTGAAGTCTGGAACATATGAGGAGGCACTGTAGAGATAAAGCTGTGAGGTTGAATTTTGTGTGATGCCTGTGTAGCTCAGTCAGTGAATACATTACCTGTGAAAGACAAGGTTCCTGGTTCGAGTTCTGGTGTGGCTAACCTGCCACGAAGTTTCAACAGCTCAAAACTTTGAGCAAAAAGGGCTGTAAGAACTATAAATCAAGACAAGTACACTGAAAATGCCAGAAGTTATCATGTGAAAGATTAATAAATTAAAAAAAAATTGTAATGAGAGGATAAAGTCAGGATAAAAATGACTGACTACCATATGACCAGAGAAGTGTATAACAACATTATTATATTAGTGAATATTCATATCAGATCCTATGAATCAAGGTTACTGAAGTCTCTAAGTGATCTATGCATTTGAGATAGTAACACTTCAAAGACACAATTGAAAATGACCAGAGAAAAAAAAAAGAGACATCTGAAGCTAAATATTATAAAGACAATGGATAGGAATCAAGTCGGTTCAATAACTTGGGAACGACTGGAGTAATATGAAAATGTGTACTAGAAAAATAAGAACACTGATTTACTACCATTCAATGAAAGGATATAAAGAGTAGGAACATACTCACCAATGGGGAGATAGAAGGAAAGAGTGTAGAAAGATTTGGATTTAATTATCTATTAATTACGAAGTCTTTACAAATTGAGAATAAGCCCATATTGGATACGGATGGAAAAAGAAATTAGCCATGGTCTTTCAAAAGGAACAATCATGGAATTCACTTAAAATGATTTACATAAGCCACAAAAGACAAATCTGAATGGCTTAAAAAGGATTAGGCCTACTCTCTTTATCCTCATGAATAAGAGGCAATTATGCCAAGCATTGTTCATCTCACTGACTGACAGCGAAGGAAACAGTTGTTAAGAAAATGGGCAGAAGAGAAGGAGGTGATGATGTTTGGTTTGTGGGGCGCTCAACTGCGTGGTTATCAGCGCCCGTACAATTACCCAATCTTTTGCTCAGTCCAATTTCGCCACTTTCCTGGATGATGATGAAATGATGAGAACAACACAAACACCCAGTCATCTCGAGGCAGGTGAAAATCCCTGACCCCGCCAGGAATCGAACCCGGGACCCCGTGCTCGGGAAGCGAGAACGCTACCGCGAGACCACGAGCGGCGGACATGAGAGAAGGAGGTGAAGCATGAAACAATTTAGGAAATGAGAGGAGGTAAAACGAAGAACATTAAGTGCTTCCCCATGACCCTAAACAGGTGACAATGAAACAAACACAAACAAACAATTAAATGAACTTACTTGAATGAACGTATTATCCAAGCATGTAACTCATTTCTGTCAATCATCTGATCATTATTCAAATCCATTTTGGTGAGCAATATCCGTAACCTTCGTTTGGCTTCCTCTGGTTCCAGCTGATCAAATGCCTCCGCTTCCTTTACACTGCCTGTCCAAAGAAAATTGTAACACACATTTGAACACAGTTGATATGGTCTAGTAGAAAATGATTATGTGGACTTGCATATATTACAGAAAATTAATGTACCAACAAGCGAACACACTTCTTTTATTATTAAAATGTTGGCAAAACAATTGATATCATTTGTACACTACACTTATTTTGTTAGTATATGGCAACATAAAAATGTAAACAAGAAATGCTGACAACAGATGAGAACAAAAGGAAACCCACAATGCTGGATTTTGTGGCTGGTATTGTCACCCTCTTCTTATTTCTGTTACACATTTTTCTGGTCCTAATGTTTCATTTCCTAACAATCAAACATCAGAGACTACAAATTCTCAGTAGTTTCAAACAAGCTCAGCTAGATTAGCTGTACACTGAGCAACAAGAAAAGAGAACTACAAAGAAATATGGCAAGAGAATTAAGGTTTAGGAAGATGAAATAAAAACTGAAGTTTGCCAGTGACACGGTAATTCTGTGCAATCACCTTGGAGGATCAGTTGACCTAAATAGATGAGGTCTTGCAAAGAGGTCATTAAATGAGGCAGCGCTGCAGGAATTGGATTAGCTAATGACCATTAATAGTAGTATTTCTCCCCTGCCCCAATGCTGGCCAAGTTTGTGTGTGTATTTCTACTCTAGCTCCAGAAAGGACCAATTCCAAAAGTAACAATTTTTCTTTCTCTTCTGTGTGTGCACCTGTCAACAACTCAGCACTTCTGTCAGTGAGTGGAATACACATTTAATCATTAAGAGGGTATCTGGAGTGAATCTTTGTACGGAAGTAAAACATTGATAGTAAACAGTTCAGACAAGAAGAGAACAGAAACTTCTGAATAGTGGCACAACAGAAGAACATTGACGATTAGAGGGCAGATCGGACCCTAATGAGTAGGCTGAATCCAATCGAGGAAAAAATGATATTTCAACAAACTACCCAACACCTCATTGAGAAAAAGACTCTTAAAAGTATTTGTGTGAGGAAACTTTACACTGGTGAGCAAAACACCAGGACAAAACAACACTGGTATGATGTGTCACTGCCAAGCAACATAGCTTGAATGACCTTGGACCATACATAGAAAATACTACAGCAATGTAGTGCAAAAGATAAAAAAATATGCTATCAGACGAACAAATATGATACTTTTCTTTAAAGACAATAATTATACTGAAGACACGACAATTTATGATGATTCTACGAATATGACTGCTAATAGGGTGTGTGATCACCACAGGGGTGGCAATGCATGCTTTGAAACATGCTCCTATGCTGGCCATGAAATTTGTAAGCAGTTCTTACAGTAAGGTGTTCCTTTTCTCTACCAGCATGGTTGCGAACTACTGCATGGTTGCTGGTGCATGTCGATGAGCAGAAATATGCCTCCTTAATGCATCTTACATGTGCTCGGTGGGATGTAAGTTGGGTGGGGAGGGAGGAAGAGGGCATGAACAAACACACCCGTACATTTGTTGAATATCGTATCATTCAAAGAGCTACTCCATCTGCACTGTTTCATACAGTTGCATATTTTAATCCATAAAGACAAAGTCAGACTGAATTCACCTGTGAAAGGCGCACATGGAAAAGGAGTATAGTGTAACAATAACTTTGACTACACAGTAACTTGCTCAACAATTTGGAGGCCAGAATGCCCATGTGACATCATACCTCCCCACACCACAAGACCTCGCCCACCAAAACAAATCATGTCCAACAATGCTGTACCCTCATATGGTGAGTGGTGGGAACATGTAAGGCATCCAAGGACATTGTTGTACATTATCATTTTGCTAGTGTGGGAAGGCATAATACTGCATGAACATACTGACCTCCAAAGCTTTGAACATGGTAAATTCACCAGTTAATGTTATTGTGACACTGTACTCCTTCACCATGCGCATTTTTTTAGGTTTGCATTTGGCCCTAATTTCATTTTTATGCACGACTGTATCGAATAGCAAAGGTTGAGGAGTTCTTGGAACAAAGGGATATTCAGCGGATGGACTAGCGTACCTTTTCCCCTAACTAAAGACCTACTGAGCACATGTGGGACGCACTGGGGAGATGTATTGCAGCACGTCCTCAGACACCAACAACCATCCTGCAGCTGTCAACCTAGCTGGAGGAGAAATGGAACATTCTACCACAAGATCCTCCTCCAACCTTGTGACCAGCATGGGAGCACACTGTTGAAGTGTTGCCCTCAGTGATCACATGACCTATTACGAACTATATCCTGCCATTTGTACTTTCAATGGAACCATCTTGAATCTCAATGACTTCAGTGCAATTACTGTCTTTGAACAAATTTGTTATTTCCGTTGCCTCACTACACAATCTTTTCAGTTAGCTTCTCTACTACAGTGTAGCAGTTCTTTCTATGTGAATGTTACTTTCACCTCAAGTTTTGCACAACAATGTATATGCTGTATAACATCCACTATGCCTCAAACAACAATGTACTCCTTCATATGCAAGTCCATTGTTATCTCCTACTGGAAATGCAGGATTTTAAAATTACTATTAAATTACACACATTATTCTAGTTTGCCAGCTAGATACATGGCGAATTTTACTATTCACAGATCTACAACTTTGTCCTGAAGCTGCCTACTCTTCCAGATGCCAAATCCTCATATAGACACCAGAACTGATGAGAGCCATAAAAACGTTACAATACCTGAAGGTAGCTCACATCTACTGAATGAACACATTATGGTTGGCAACCCAATCCCTCAAACTTCGATCTCCCTTAACAATGAAATTCTCATGGACAAAGTACAATAAACAACTATGAGGGAAGGGCAGATGCTAAAAGTCTCCCGATTGTGAAATTACCTGTATCCTAAATTGTTATACATGGCAGGTAACAACATACTAAAAGCTTCTAGTCAGGAAGAAAATAATGGTCAGCATAGTGTAAAAAAAGGAAATTAAGTATTTTTATCCCACTACTTCTAAAATTATGTTCGTACTCCGTTTCCAATATGGATTTTATTATTGGTATCCTATGTCTTAACGGCGTGAGAAACTTACTTGTTCTGCTTTCCTTCCACCTGCAACTAGCGTACCCCCCCCCCCCCCCCCCTTCTTTCCCTCATTTCGCAATTAGGCCTAATTCGTTCATGATGAAACCTCGTTCACATTACTGTTGGGGCAGTGTGTAAGAAGGGGCATGCTTCAATAGAAATACGGAACAGTGCATATAGTTATTGTTTTTACTAGAAATTAATGCAACACAGCTGTCCTTGTGTGTGCCTAGAGAAGCCCTTCTGCGAGCAACGACGGCTATAATCTAAGAATATCTCAGTTTTGGCGCTTGGATAACTATTGTTGAACACAGTCCATTTATAACCACCACAAAGGCAGCAATGCTATTGCAACTTAGGTAAAAAATATGCGTATGTTAAATTAACTATGATGGTCTTTACTGGTTCTGTGATTAAAACGAAGAAAGGCGGATTATCAGTAAAACAAAAGTGACATTCGTTTCTACAAGCATGTGAACTTGTCATCCAATAAAACAAGTGCACAATAGATCCGCAACAGAGAGTTATTTTTAGAACTGCCGAGATAGGTACAAAAATAGTTATTTTAGTTTCAGACTGCTTCAGGAAATGTTCAAAAATTATAAATGAAAAATGTTAGCTGCTTAGCGCTTGATTCTGATACTTTCTATACCAAAACAATTACCATATCTGTTCATTTTAGGACGATTTTCTTACCTAGGATAGCTACATGGTCAAATTCTGAATGATGTTCGCCTCCAGCATAATGTTGAGCATCTCTAGGAACATAACCGCCATCCTCCTCTCTTTCTTGGCCACGATTGTGCGCATGAATGTGAGGCGAAGCTGGAGAAGGGCTACACGTCGTAAATAAAGTAAAAATTAACAAATTACAATAGAAAAACACAGACATTCCTCCTTTCATCGTCGGTCTTTATCTGCTCCACCGCAAGTGAAGACAATTTATAATTGCAGGTCTTCGCCAACGAACAGTATACTCAACATTCCGACAGCGCAGCGAACAATTCGCTGTCGTAGCGCTTAAGACAGCACAATTTCGCAGCGCATAGTAAACTTCGCACAGCAGTGCCAAGAGGCCGGCGTCATACGGCCTTACCTTCACACTCCCCCACTGTATTCAACACTTGCCCTACGGGTGTTTATGATGGCAACAGAAAGGAGATTTCGCTTGTCAAACAGATTTTTAAAGGAACTCTCTGGAACGGCTACGTTCATATCGCTTTTTCAGGTTCATAATCTGTAATTTGAAAGATGTGGCCTTTACTTCATTAAAAATCCACTATCATAAACGTATGTAAGCTTTTAAATGGAAATTTTATGCATTTTGTGACCGAACGATATATAATTTACTTTCGATCCTAAATACGTAACACCGCTTTCAGATCTTTATGGAATCACTGTCTATAGAGTATAGACTGTGATAGAATCAGGTACAACACAACGTTCATAAATCGATCTGCACTTCTTGTATGGGCTTTTGTCCCCATCTGATCATATACCCGAATAAATGCCAGCGAGTGCATCACATGTGCAGTAGCTGAATAAAATAACTTGAAAAGCAGGAAGTGTTTTCAAAATATAGGTTTATGTCAATTGTGTGAGGCTCTAATTTGTTGTCTTCCTAACGATACGCTAACTGAACTGACATTGACGTTGCACCTAGTGTGAAAATGGGTCAAACGATACTAAAGACCCATACAACAACATTCTTGAAAACACTGATAATGTCTAACCAAGTGTCCTCCAAATCAGTACTAAGACAAATGTTGTTTCACGCCCAGTTCATAAAAGATACGACAAATAATACATAAAAAAGAAAATAAGCATAGTTAATCATCATTTAGTGCAAATAGTGAACTGTTCGAAATCATGTAACAAAAGTAGAATATTAATAAATTTTGAAATGGAAAGAGTGGCATGTAATATATCCACACGTCACGATTTTCTCTTGAACAGACAGGGGAAGGAGTAAGTACGCAGTAGGCTTTCTTCATTAGTGAAAATTAGCGGTTGTACAATGGAGGTGCATTTGCCTCAGAAACAAAAGATCTGCCTGAATAAATCAGCGTTTCAGAGAAGTAAAAACAGTTTGAAACCCAGTGAGGTGCAAGTGCTAAAAGTGGATTATCGTTAGAAGTATCACAACACAAGAAATCAGAACCAGGGAACCGTCTAGCAAGAAGACATTAACCACTGCTCAAAATGAGGAGAATTTTTTTACTCCCAACAATGGTACATCCAAAACTGAGGTAAGTGACTAAGCAACACACAATGTAAGCCTTGATTCAAACTTTAAATTGCTCCACCGCAATGTTGAGACTCTTTCCAACAAGCTGAATGAAACATAAGCCTTGTTAAACACTTCGAGTGATATTTCTGTTTTATGTTTTATTGAGCACTGACACATCTACCTCAGTTCGAATTAGCTGGCACATTTTGTAGAAAAGTGCCCAGATATGGTGGTAGCTGCACATATGTCCGAGGAAATATAGAATTTAATAATGTAACTAAATCTGATAGCTTATCCAGAGATAGAGACATACAACTGTAAATAGCAGAACTACTAAATAAAACACAGTAATCATCTGTGTACTTGAGTCACGAGATAGTGATAAAAAAGTTGTAAAAAGTAATATGGAAGAGCTGTTAGAGAATTTTGATATCCTCAAGAAAAATATTTTCATATTTGAGGACTTCAAAGTTGATTTCTCCAAACCCAATAAATGTAATAATCGATTCAGTGATCTTCTGATGTCATTTAACTTAAAACCAACTGTCACTAGCCCAACTAGTACATCAGCAGAAGCCACTGTCAAGTTTTTCTAAATCCAGAAAATTATACTCAGAACACACAAATTGTAAACACTGGTTTTAGTGATCACCATGCCCAAATAGTAATAACAGCTATTCCAGGAGACACAACACCCCAAAAAACTTTATCTAATATCAAGAAATTCAATGATGAAAATGAAGATTACTTTTATTTTGCCTCGAGAAGAGCAAACTGGAATGATGTTTGCAGTTCAAACAACACACATGACAAGTTCGATAAATTTATGACCACTTACAAACACTTTTTTGAAATAACTTATCCTGAACAAACATCAGTAATAAATCCTGTGTACAGACCAAATAAATGGATCACAACAGGAATAAAAATGTGATGCCATAAAGTAAATTATGTGAATAGCCGAAGCAAACCGTAAATCTTGCTCTTGTTAATTATTTTAAACAATACAAACGAATACTTAGAAATTTTTTATCAAAAGCAAAGAAGAAGGAAAATGACAAAAACATAGAAAATTTCTGGAACAAGAGTAAAGCACTCTGGAGCAAAAAAGAAACAGCCACGATGTCATTAGACCATGACAACATAGAACTTTATAAGAAAATAACAATCAGATAACTGACCTCACAGTAATGACTAATAAATGACAGCAACACACTACAATCAGATTCATATATTGTACAAGAATTATGTTCATGTCTCCTACAACACTTGAAGAATTATTTATAATTATAAAAGATTATCCAGAAAGTTCAGAAGGTGCTGATAAAATAGCAGGAATTATCATCAAAGCAAGTGCAGTATTTATCATAGAACCATTAACAGATATTTTCAACTCATCCTGTATCAGTACTGTCACGCTTTGGCAAAATTCTTGAAAAACTGTTTCTTAGGAGACTAAAGCCTTTCTAAATAAGGAAATGTTAATAAATGATTCACAGCATGGATTCAGAAATGGCATATCAACACAGTCAGTCATTTTCACCATCCTGGACGAAATTCTAACTGCAGTCGATAATAAGCAACATATTTCTGGCATATTCCTTGATCTTAGTAAAGCTTTTGATATAATTGATCATGATATCCTGTTACAGAAGCTAAGGAATTATGGAATAAAAGGCCTAAAAACAGGTGGATCCACTCTTACTTGCATGACCATCAACAGATCACTCAAATAAATACAGATTACAAATTCAAAAAATTTCACATTTTCATAGTAATAAACAGAAAAATATCAATCTGAAGTCCCTCAAGGATCAGTCCTTGGGCCCATTCATTTTCATTCTTTATGTTGAATATCTATTAGAAAATTAACCAAAGGGACACCAGTACTTTTTCAAATAAGAAATATCCTAATTAACTCCTGTGATGAAGACACCTACAAAAAACAGGTGCAGATGTAACACAAAATTTAACACAGTGGTTTGGAACAAAGAAACTAGTACTGAATTCTGAAAACACATTGACAGTCAGTTTAAAGATCTCACAGAAACTACATGCAGCAACACCAGTTTTTAGCATTGACTGAAAGCTGTCTCATGTGACAAAATTTTTAGGTATACGTATCGAGGATAACATAATGTAAATAAAAAGTTACATACAGTCACATATGCTGTAAGAGTCCTCTCATAAAAACAAATTGTACATCAGTGGTCACAAGGTACCATTGCACTATCCATTCACTGCTGACGTATGGAATTATCTTTCAGTGGAACTCCATATGTAGCAGAAAAATATTTAGGCTATAAAAATGTTAGAACACTAACACACACTAAATTCAGAGACTCCTGTAGGCCAATATTTAAAAGTCTCAATACACTGACTCTTCCTTATTTAGATATCTACGAGACACTTATCTTCATAAAAGTATGCATATTAAAAGAAAAAATTATCTTCAAGCATATTTATGATTTCTACTCTCATGATACTAGGCAGAAACATTACCTGCATGTCGACACATTACGTACAAACATTTATAAGGGGGAGTGTATCATACTGGCACAATATTGTATAGCCACATGCCATCCTATCTGAAAGAGATACAAAATTCACGTAAGTTTAAAGTGAAACCAAAAGATTACTTGCTTGATCACAGCTTCTATTCTGGTTTTGAGTTTTTGGAGCACCAAGAAAATATAGTGTGCTGGATCACATATTCTTCATCATACTATTTTTTCAATTCTCTTATTGTTTTTATAATTATTTTACCAAAATTCAACGTTTATTGAATGTCGTTTTCTAAATCACACTAGGTATAAATCTGTGTTTGCTATTTAAAGCCTGATCTTGTGCAAACTATGTATTAAATCACCATTTACAGGACGAATAAAGAAATACAAGTATAATTTGGCAGTCACACTGCCTGACATTTCATTCCATTCCATGGATGTTTAGCGTGAATTGGGCTCAATTTAGTCTGCCACTTGGATTCAAAGATGCAGAGGGGTGTGCATCATAGGAGCCATGAGTAATCTGCTAAAAAAAAAAGTTCAGTGGAAGTGTAAACATTGTTATGTACATTAATTTCCATATTTCTTTTTGGAGAATAAAATAGTATGCAAATTGGAGGAAAACTGAAAGGAACTCTAGAAGTTACAAGCTATATTTAACGTGGGATACTTCGAAATCATTTACGCAGGAACGTCCTCACATGTATGACCTTCCAGCCGGACCACACACCATTCACGAAAAGGGGCCCTGGTTGACCATACCAGATGTCGACAATAAATGCAGCACTATCCGAGGGTGCACAGGTAGAATGGACAAACCACAAGAAGTTGTGTAAGTCAAAGCAGAAAGGGAAAGACCCTCCACTAAAGGAAACCCACTTGAGTGATGGAAGGTAGTGATCTGCTGCCTATCTGGTTAGCAGTGATGTGTTGCATGATGACTGTAACTTTTTTCTCTATTTATTAAGTTCGGTTGTGCAATTTTGTTTCATTTCACTTTTCCCATGCTGAGTAAGAACTTAACATTACATTTGTTATTCAGTGACCATGAACTATCTTTAGACGTGAATTGTGTGCAAAGAATGGAATAAAATGTAAGTGCCACAAACTAAAATTTTCAATATTAAATAAATGTGTCTAAAATATTGGATGATTATATTAATTTTATGAAAAAATATGTGTATATCAAAATACCTCTACAAAACATGAAAGCAGTTTTTTATGAATATGTATAAAGGGAACAAAATGTACATGGAAAAAGAAGTAAGAGCCATCCTTTCGTTTTCTGGAAAACGCTGTAAGTGCCTTACTGAGTTTGTGAAAAGGATGTAAGGATGGTGAGTCCATTGTAGTTTTGAGAACATTTAATAACTTTACATATAATTTTACTCATTCATTGCTAGGGTAATATAAAAAAGGTACAAAATAAAATTTTTGATGGTTTTTTGAAGCAAAGTTGTTTGTCTTCATTTTATTCCGCTTCTTCTTTCGTTGGTAAGTATAAGCCACTTGTGTGTGTGTGTGTGTGTGTGTGAGAGAGAGAGAGAGAGAGAGAGAGAGAGAGAGAGAGAGAGAGAGAGATCAAACGCAAAGTTATCTGCATTTGGTAATCGAAATAAACTTACAGTACTGTACTTCTTTCCTCCAAGCAGTCCTATTCCTCATCTTCTTCCTACACCTCCATGTTGCAGGCCTCTTCATCTTTGTTCTCCAACAGGGCTCTGTAGGAGTCCTTGTCTTCTTCTTTCTCTATATAATCTATCAATCCCAAAAGATCATTCTCCTTTTATTGTGAGATTTTGGTTTTAAAGTGTATTTTTGGCAAGTCATGAATATACGGTACATTGTCAAGATTAGCATCGTTCTTTAAAACATCAACTTTTTTACAGGTTACCATAACATCACATTCAAGACCCAAAACTGATGCCACTTTCACTGTGCTACTATTCTTGTGGGAAACGTGGAAGTTGGAAATTTTACTTATAACCAGATCCTTTGTATTTAGGTAGTTTTTAGCGAGGCCTTTGAAATATATGAAGTCATCAGTATTCATAGATACTACAGTAAAAGGTGTTGTCAATTTTGTACTTGCAACTAATGCATCAAGACCTTCAGGTGTTTTCGCCTTCGCAGCTTTGCGTTGTTTCTCGATCACTGCAAAATCACAGTCACAGCTCATGTAGCTGTGTCCACTTACGAGATATTACACATCAACTGAACGATACATTCCTTTGTGGACTAAATAAATAATACACATTAACATCATCTGGTTTTTTGTTTTGTGCTCCGCAATTATCGCAACATAATACAAGCCTTTTACAAGGAAAATGGCCTCCAGTGGATGCAACTTTGAACAAACAAGAAGCTAGTAAGTTAGCACCACGGCCTCCAGTCCCTTCATGCCACATACACATATATGCAGAGCCATTGTCTCCAACATGTATTCCTAGATTGTAGCAAGATAGCTGTCTACAATGAAACATAGTGTTATGTGTAAGCATTGGAACAAACATAACTTGTTGTAGGTCCGCACATAAGGTTGTATAAGTAGCTGTTGGAAGCTGTGAAGATAATAAAAAATTTTGTTTCATACACTTATGAGGCTTTTCCCATTTTCGTTGATGGAACTCTTGATCGGCTTTTACTTCCTGTTTTGCCTTTGCGCTGGTCGTAGATTGCAACGTTGCCTTCAAAAAGTCACACATTTTACAGGTATCATCTGCAAGAACTTTAAATTTGAAGTTTGGAAAATGTTGTTTTAACACTTTTGCGTAAAAGTGTATGTAACATCACTTGCAGGATTTCGTTTTTTAAAAGCCATGTACATTTGGTGTTTATTTAGATCAGGTGACAAAAACTCGTTACTGCCCTCAATTTCGTTCATCTTCTGTAA
Source organism: Schistocerca cancellata (assembly GCF_023864275.1). Classification (NCBI taxonomy): domain Eukaryota; kingdom Metazoa; phylum Arthropoda; class Insecta; order Orthoptera; family Acrididae; genus Schistocerca; species Schistocerca cancellata. Next base: position 381,467,812 of record NC_064627.1, on the reverse strand, counting down.
ATTAAAACTAGTGTGCATTTGATGCAGATGTTTTCCCTCTTTGGTCCTCAAAAACCAAGCAACCTGATTTCTTTTTTGTTTGTAAAACAATCAGTTTTCTTTCACACTTGCACATTTTTCCCTGTACGATCGGGGATGTTATAAGCAAAAGTACAAGTCTGCCTACTCTCTACTGCACTTTAGTACATCCCATAACGTCTGTGACCAATAGGTACCATTTGAATATGATTCAACAAATATGTTCCTTGGCATTCTTCATCAACTTTATAAAACTCTAAAAACAATAGCTGTTTTTGTTCACTGCTTATGTTTTTACACTTCTACTTACAGGAGCAGCTTCCCTGTTCTGCTGGTGATTGTTTTGCAAGTATCTCTTTCCCTCGACTGTTAATGTACAGCTGGCTCTTTTCTCTTGCTTCACCTTCTTCCTAAGAGGCTTTTCCATTTTCTGGTTGGTACACTAAACGCACAACTGAAGAACACTCTAACACACACTTGAAACGACCGAAATCACTGCTGTGTCAACATACTGTCACCAACTAAAGCAACTGTATAGCTGTGGAATACACATCAAGGCGATGGCACTTACATCCCTTCCCATCTTAGCCCCTCTGGCTCTTGCACAGTGCTGCTATCTTCGACCTGATCTTGAAACTGGAAGGAATTTTTCTGGCCCTTGCAACCTTTCTCGTTTCATTATGCATGGCGTATACAACGGTTTTCACTATAATAGTCATTTTTAAATTTTTGGCACTTACCTCCTTTTCCATTTTTGTACTCAATTGTTATATTAAGTAGTACAAAATACACTCTCCGATTTTGCAGTGATTAGCATTGTGAAGCTTGCGCTTTACATATAAAATTCATAGGATGTTCATAGAAGTAGTTTCGATGCACTGGGCTTCATCTGGTGACTTTGAGTTGTCTATGAAACAATTTCAAGACTTAGTGAAGTTTGGAAAAGAAATTGCGAACTGTTGTTGTGGTCTTCAGTCCAGAGACTGGTTTGATGCAGCTCTCCATGCTACTCTATCCTGTGCAAGCTTCTTCATCTCCCAGTACCTACTGCAACCTATATCCTTCTGAATCTGTTTAGTGTATTCACCTCTTGGTCCCCCACTACGATTTTTAACCTCCACACTGCCCTCAAATAGTAAATTGGTGATCCCTTGATGCCTCAGAATACGCCCTACCAGCCGATCCCTTCTTCTAGTCAAGTTGTGCCACAAATTTCTCTTCTCTCCAATTCTATTCAATACTTCCTCATTAGTTATGTGATCTACCCATCTAATCTTCAGCATTCTACTGTAGCAGCACATTTCGAAAGCTTCTATTCTCTTCTTGTCCAAACTATTTATCATCCACGTTTCACTTCCATACATGGCTACATTCCATACAAATACTTTCAGAAACGACTTCCTGACACTTAAACCTATACTCGGTGTTAACAAATTTCTCTTCTTCAGAAACGCTTTCCTTGCCATTACCAGTCTAAATTTTATATCCTCTCTACTTCGACTATCATCAGTTATTTTGCTCCCCAAATAGCAAAACTCCTTTACTACCTTAAGTGTCTCATTTCCTAATCTAATTCCGGCAGCATCACCAGACTTAATTCGACTACATTCCATTATCCTCGTTTTGCTTTTGTTGATGTTCAAGACACTGTCCATTCCGTTCAACTGCTCTTCCAGGTCCTTTGCTGTCTCTGACAGAATTACAATGTCGTTGGCGAACCTCAAAGTTTTTATTTCTTCTCCATGGATTTTAATTCCTACTCCGAATTTTTCTTTTGTTTCCTTTACTGCTTGCTCAATATACAGATTGAATAACATTGGGGATAAGCTACATCGCAGTCTCACTCAGTTCCCAACCACTGCTTCCCTTTCATGTCCCTCAACTCTTATAACTGCCATCTGGTTTCTGTACAAATTGTAAATAGCCTTTCGCTCCCTGTATTTTACCCCTGCCAACCTCAGAATTTGAATGAGAGCGAACTAGTAAACGAAAAACGAATTTTATGAACACACGAGGAAGATGTACAGAACCGCTTGCCCTCAATGAAAAATCCAATATATTCTGTACAGTAAGGTACAGTTCCAAAGGAAAGTGTTTCGAAATAAGTTTCATAAATTACAATTATCGTTTTCTTCAATGTATTTTTGCAAGTATTTGTAGGGATATAGAGCTCTATTGCAACTGTTGCTAACCATAGAAGTCCATTTTCTATAACAGAACTTCTCGACATAGTGGTTTTCGTAGTACTGGTTGCAATTGCCTGGAAAACTGTTCGTGTGTGGCAGGACTGAGGCGAGCGACCGACTGAGCGATACAGCTTGCGATGGATCGCTGCAATCCATTACTTATATGTGAAACTTTTAATGGCCAGTCAAGAAGCAACTATCCGTCTATGCAAATGTCTGCTCACTTAACATCTGCACTGACAGATCGTTGTGTGTGAACAAAACTGGAAAATGGAGTTGGAGGCTTCAGCGAAATTGCTGAAATCTGTGGGTTCAAATCAGACAAGGCTGAGGGTGCAGACAGGAGACCGCCACAAATCTGTCGCTAAAACGTGTCTGAGCCACCTGTTTGTTTATTGAGGTTTTTCTCGTCTATATATGCAGAGTGAATTTTAAAAGAGAAAATACATCCCGGTGTTCTAAATAGTTTGTTGCCGAATTAATCCAAATCTATTGGAGTCATACATGTTTGTGAAAACTTAAACGCAAGGAATACAGCGATGGGGATAAGAGGGGAGCTGTTTATAATATTCTTTAACAAATAAATTATGAGCGGTTGACCTATCAGCAAACAAGAAAATGGTACATCATAATAATAAATAAAAAAATCTTTGTGGACTGTTTACTGAAAAAAGCCAAGCAAAATAACGAAACCTATTCAATCAGGTGCTTGGGGATTGCTAGCATACCTTCACTCAGTATATCCTACGCCATAATCTAATGTGGGCTGTGACAGTGTAACAAAAAAGAATGCCCTGTTTGGACATAATGAAGAGTACAGTTGTGTTAAGCTGATAACAGAAGATCTTCGAACAGTGCCTTTAGGGACATAGTTATTATTACATTTTTCTTACTTCCTAATATCATTTACGGTTGATAATAAGTGATTTGGAGGTGCTCTATAGGATTTGCTACCACAATACTGCAAGTAAAATTTTCCTCCAGATATATTATGACTCCCTGTATATTCTGGTGGAAAAGATGCTGGTAGTAGACTTCAGGTACGCAGTTGAAAATGTCGACCTATAAACAAACAGAACTATAGCTTATTGGCCACATATATGACTTCTAAGAATATACTGTGTCTCAAACATGTCTAAAGCTGTAAAAATGTGATCTGTAGCTTGTCAGAATTGCGGTACAGTACTTTACTTGACTTCATGAAATCATCCTTCAGGACAGCTAAATAGATCATGTGTGTTGAGTATGATTTCACTCAATGATTATTTCGAAAATGCTGTTGCAAAGTCTAAATCATTGTAGCTCCTATTTCTAGGTATCTGAAAGTCGCTGTCTGCCGCTCATTTAGAGAACTTTCTCCCCTCATACAATTAGGAGTTATTAGTGTCAAAAGTTAAATGTATGCTTAAATAATTACGCCAGTCGTCGAGTGCTGTCTGTAACTCCTGAAGCAACTGTGACTGCTTAAGCAGCACAGTGTAGACCATTTTGATCTGTTTTTCTGTTCTTTGCATTTTGTTTGCTTTTTGGTTTTTGCAGCACAAGTTATGAACAAAGACTGCAATTGAGTGTGTTCCACAACTGAATAAATTAAAAAGAAACTCTGAGGTTATTGTATGAGAGTATAATCATTTGCCATTGAAATTTCTTCTCTACACTGACAGGTGGCGAGTGACCAGCAGATTTGAATTCATATTATGTTAACATATGACATATTTCAATGATCTATTGCATACACAGATATCTGTGCAGATTTGTGCACAGACAGACTGTTGCTTGTGGGGGGAGACCTTAAGAGAAAAATAACCAGAGAGGATTACTTCCTCAACATAGATGGAAACAACTGAAGGAAACAGCATTCCCTTATCTTTGCATAGCCTTAATCTGCAGGTTTGTTCTCACATTCATAGCGCTACTGGAAATACCGAAAATGGTGGATGCACGTTTCCATTTTATGTTGTGTATTTTTTGATGTAATCAATAGTTGTGAGAGTTTTTTTGTTATTATACATTTTACATTTATTTCATGACAGATGGAACTCTCAAAGTTTTCGAAAAATCCGTTTCAAACGCTTCATTTCTCCTAACTACAATTTCTGATCGAAGCAAACATTATCATTATCACATTAAAACATTTCATATATTACAAAGTAATTATAAAATTTACTATCTTTATATTAAAACATTTTTTTGTTATTTTCAAAACTGAAGTAATCTTGTTAAGATAACCAAAAGAGGCAGTGTGTCATAACTGCAACTCTGTGGCGATTTACAGCTATATTTCCACAACATCCTTGCAATTTCTGTATCATGATCAGATTTAAGAAAGATAAACTGTGAGTAATATCCCAATTAAAGTCGAACATGTTATTAAAGGATTCTGATTCAAATTGAGATTGTTTATATAGCTTACTTACAATGGATGGCTAATGACCTGATGATAATTTTCTTGAATGATTTCTAAACAGTAATATTCAACGTAGTGTTCATGGAGGATGAAAAGCCATGGTAAAATATGAGGCTCACATTTCTATGTTCACTGTTAGGGTGAATGTGTGAAGGAATTTATTTTGAATGAACTCCATTAACATATGAACAGACAATTTAGAAAATATTTATGTGTTTACATTTAAACAACTTTCATCTATGTCTGAAAACACTTCCATTGGCTGTCACAATTTTATTTTCATGGTTGCATTGTCAAGTAGTCCATGGTTGTGAATTTCTGTACTTTCTGTTTGGTTAGTACAAGGGATAGTAAACAACTAATGTAAGCAATGAATACATGTAATATGAGGATATAGATATCATTCTTAATTATTTAAAAACATACCAGCAAGTAGTTTGTCTGTAACATATTATATAATTCTCATTACTTTATTTTGTGCAATGAATAATTTTCTTCCAAATGAGGAGTCAACCTAGAATATTATCTCATATTATATCAGTGAACGCAGATACGAAAACCAAGTTAACGTTCTGATTTATTTGTCTGGAAAGTGGATAGTCATTCTTATGTCAAAAGTAGCTGATCATAGAAGTTTTAACGAGTCTACTATATGGTTTTTCCACTTTAATTTTTATCATCATATATAGTCAAGATTTTTGAACTTTCTTTACTTTATCATTTTTCATTGACAGGCTAGGTCAATGGACAAGCTATGTTTTCTTTTTTCAAAGCTTAAAACATTTATATTTGTACAAACTAGTTATTAACTTTAAAATAAATTTCATTTATTATATTCATTGTTTATTCTTCTTTCCTTGGCTTGACATATTGCAGGATCATTTAACAATTCTTCCTTCACCATATAAGTTGCATCGACCATTATACATTCTTGTACTACCACTCATTCTATAAATTTTTACATACATCCAGTTGTCATTCTAGTTAGTACTGACCAACAATAATCTCCTTGACCTGGCCTTTTAACCTTATATCTCCTATTCCCCTCTACTATTGTCTACTTTATTAACTGTGTTTTACTACTCTGACATTATACAGTGTGGTCCTTTTCGATGCTTTGTACTAGACAGTCAGTCATTCACCAGAGCAGGAAGACAATCATAATTTACAGTATCGAGAACCACAGGTGACAACTGTGTCACGTACCTGTGGGCAATCATTAATGGCTTATCCTAAGAGAATTTACTACCTGTCCTACCAGTTGAACTAGAAGTAATTTTTCTGTGGGAGACATGTCACAAACCAACAATCGGTTTGGTCTCTGTGTCTCACATAGCTTACATGCTTCAGTGGGTTGATCATGTAACTCATCATGGGCGTAGTGTAGATGCATGTTTTCCTGTAATCTAAAACTGAAGATACTAAACCCATTGTGTACAGATGGTGAAAGAGAAGCTGTTTCCTTGTTTTCATAAATAAATTAAACTAATCAGAAATTTTTAATCAAAGTAATCAATAAACCACCCAAAATTGGTGAAGTGTCATCTTTCCAATCAGTCGTGTCCTCATTAATGTCTTAATAAAAGCAGTTATCGCTATGGGAGACACAAATATAGACCTGTAGCTAAATTGTCACTCTGCAGTGAATTTAAGAAGACTGTTTCACACTGATGATGTGGATATTATACCTGTGGATCCAACTCATTACGACCTACACTGTCACATCCCAATAGATATAACAGCAATGAAGTGGATAGATAAAGTAATTCTCATTAGTCAGATTTCTCCTTTCAGCCCATGAGTTATTGGTAATGCTCTGTGTGCAGACCTTCAAAGAAAAATATCTCATAATGAGCTACAGAAACTAAAAATAGGTTATCTATGACGCCCTACAAAAGGGCTGTTCATAGGTTCCATAGCAGGATAGACTTTAAACCGACATTCGATGGCAAATTCACAAAATTCAGTCCAAGACATATTGCACATGGTGACAAAAATGCCCCTAAATGTTCAATGAAAAAGACACACCGCCCCATGGCTGACAAATAGGCCAGATAATGACTAAACGAGAGTACACAGAAGAAGAACAGCTGTAAAATGAGAAAAAGAATATATGAAGAGCAGCATAATAAAATTTTCTACGGAAGATGAAAAACTGTTTTATTCACTTATTAGTAGACAGGTCCAGAGTAATAACTAGCAACTTAATAAATGGCATTTAGAAAATTCAAGCAAAGTCAGACACTTTAACTTTATGAAGTGTACTGTTGAAGTACATGCAAACAATCCAAACAACTTTTTCTCAACATCACTCAGCTCTCAAGTTGCGATAAATTATAAGCCACAACATCTTCTCAGGAGAGGCACTTTTCTTGAAAGATGTTTCTACATGTACAGTACAGAAAATTATCATGAAAGTCTCCTTTAAGACAGTTGATAATGATAGGATGAATAAAGAGATCACTAAAAACATTGCCAATATTGTTATACCAATTCTCATAGACATCTTAAATCACCACTTGTTTGTGATAGATAACCTACTGTATAGAAATGAAGTTTAATTCGATCAGCAGTGAAGAATTACCATCCAAAATCACCAGATGACAACAGACTGAAAAGTGTATTACACACACTATCTGAAGTCTTGGAGTACATTGCTTATAAAAAGCAAATGATCACCTCCAAACGTATAACATTGTTGGTAAATATCAATTAGGCTTTTGAAAACACCATACGGCTGCAACTGTAATCAAAGACATTTACTGCATTAAACATGGCATAGTCAGAAATCAATTGATCATGTTAACACTGCTTTATTTCAGGTCACTAATCCTCCCAATCACGATTTATTTCTTATAAAAATGAAATAGCTGACATTCATAAACACTACAGTACTGAGGCTGGATAGTTATAATAGAAACATATTCTGACCGGAGTCCCCCAGGATTCAATTGTTGGTCCACTGTTTTCTCTCTGTATATCAGCTATATTTCCTCTGTGTCACATTCATGTAATTACCACTTATATGCTGACAACATCTAGTTGTATCTAAACCCTGTTCCTAAGAAGAGCGCTGTTCTGTTAATGAAAATTTGTCCAAGATGAGTGCAGAATATCAATTTTAAACTGAATCTTAAGAATCTGTAGATTAGCCACATGTGACACTGGTAGTTGTAAGTAATTAGTACATATTTTCGTGAAATAATTCTCCCCCACTCCTTAATGATATCCAGTTATTTTATATAAAATCAGTAGTACCATCCAATATAACTAGTATATTTATCTAAATTTGGAAGAACAAACTGTTATAGAATGCAGGGAATCATTCCCTTGTCAACATACTTACTTACGAGTTGGCGCTACAATGAAGGGTTAAAGCTTAAGTTATAGTCTGTACCTGAGTCAACAAATTCACAAACGTCACCCTAATGTTTTTCATGACAACTTTTACCTTGATTATTTTCTTAAGATCGCCTTCTCTTAGTTTCTTGAAGCTGTGGACCTGCTATGCAGTGCCACTCTTTATACTGTGTGACTTCTTCTCCATTTGTAGAGGGTTAAGGGCTGTAAGAGAGCTCACATCTTCGCCAACTCACTACAAAATGATGTAATTACTTTTTACAGAATTTGTAGTGTCTGGTATGTGCTCGTGTGTTGTCTTTGCGGTCTACTGTCAGGCCTGCGCCAACCAGTGATGCTCATGTGTGTAGTAGTGTAGTCTCGCTTGTGCACGATAATAAATGTGTAGCAGCTGTGAAACAGCTTCTGCGCAAACCGCCATGGTAGCTGTGTTCTCTTTGTAAGTTTTTATCTCTCTTTGTGTTGTGTATTCCTTGCTGTGAATTTTTATGTTGTGTGTTCTATGTCTTATGTTCCGTTCTTGATTCAGTATTCGTTAGAGCAGTAATCACTTACTGACATCCTCTAGAATATTGATACATTCAATGATGATTTACTTCAGTGTTTACATTCTATCAATACTTGATGGCCGTAGTAAAGTAGTTTGCTCCAGTAAACCTCCAGTCTCAGTGTGCCCACGTCTTGCAAAGGTTAGACGGCCCAGAGTGAGCTGCACTCGACAAGCGGTGACCGCAGTGTTATCTGAGCTGAAGAAGATCGAACAACCAGTAGTGGACTTATCTATCACACAATATGGCTGACAAGCCAGCAGTGTCCAGACTAGTAGTCCGTTTGGCTCCGTTCAGGCCGAACAACCCGTTTCTATGGTTCATGCAAATGGAAGCCAACTTTTGCTAAGCGGGAATTGTGGCCATCTCGACGAAATTCGCGCGTCATCATGAGTCAACTTGCCCACTGTTATGCGTACAATGTGATTACTGAGCCACCTCAACAGAAATCTTACAAAAGGCTTAAGTCGGAATTAATAAAGAGAGTCGCAGCGCCACATGAGGAGCGAAATAGGCAAGTATTGACACAATAAGACATAGGCGATCGCTAGACATCGCTATATATGCGCCACCTGGTGAGTAATGTGGATGTAATTACCCTACAATCTATTATACACACTGTGGAACAGCAGATTACCGCCACTGATCAAAGTGATCGTGGAGTCACAAATGGAAAAGTCGTACGCAGTGGCGGAGATCATCAGTCGGTGGCGGAGTTCACCAGTCGAATTCAAGAGCCCATCGCACCCACCCAGGTTAATGCAATGACAGTGCTGTGCAGTAGAGTGACAGTTGCAGCATAAGTCGCGCGCACAGAATTCGACTCGTTGGCTGCAAATGTGGAGACGTTATGGAGGCAGATCTGCACGCTGCTGTCGCACAGTGGTGCTTGGAATGGTAGAGGACGTTATCACAGGAGTTGCAGAATCCAATCATAGACCAATGCTGCGTCGTCGAGCATGGAACAGCCTATGTACTTCTGCCACCATAGGTTTGGTGAACATTCACAAAAATAGGCAGCACTGTGTTCATATCCAAATGCCAGGCATAACCGATTGCCCCACAAAGTCATTAGAGATAGAAGGTCCGCCTAGGGGTACTTGAAAGACACCGATTCGGATTTAAGCATCCTACTGAGAACTTCAACGCACAGCTGTAGACCACCAATGGTATTCCGTCTAACTGCCACTAATAAATCGTCCATCGACTTACAGAATGCAGTGGACCGAGTTGAATTTGGGATTGAGCCACCCATTCATTTGGGACTTGACTGTCATCGACGTTACGATGCCGATTATTATAGGAGCTGACCTATTGGCATATTACCGTCTCTTACAAGATGTAGCCAGTTGCCAGATGGTTGACAGCATTACGAGAATGATGGCAGCAGCTTTACACAGAGACACATCAGTGCACAATAATACAAAACGAGTCGCCCTCTGAAATTTTTCGATGTCTCCGTCAAAGCCTAATTGATGCAAATACCACACTGCGCAGCAATGCTCCGGAAGTAAGAGGACAACTGTAGCGTAAGCAGTCTCTTTAGTGAATCTGTGGAATTTTCTAAGTGTTCTGCCAATAAATCACAGTGTTTGGTTTTCTTTTCCCACATCATTATCTATGTGACCATTCCAATTTAAGCTATTTGTAATAGTAATTCCTAAGTACTTATTTGAATTTACAGCTTTAAGAGTTGTATGATTTATTGTGTAACCCAAATTTAGCGGATTCATTTTAGTATTCATGTGCATGACTCCACACTATTCATTATTTAGAATCGATTGCCACTTTTCGTAAAATAAAAATATCATGTTCAGATCGTTTTTCAACTGATTTTGATCATCTTTGACTTTACAAGATGATAAACGACAGCATCATCTGTGAACCATGTAAGAGAGCTGCTCAGATTGTCTCCTAAATTCTATATGTGGATCAGGAACAGCATAGGACCTGTAACACATACTTTGGGAACGCCATATATTATTATGCTTTACTTGATGACTTTCTGTTAATTACTATGAACTGTGACATTTCTGACAAGAAATCTTGAATCCAGTAACACGATACTTTTAGAGAGAGACAAGTTGATTAGAAGTCACTTGTGAGGAACAATGTCAAAAGCCTTCTGGAAATCTAAAAATGTGGAATCACTCTGACATCCCCTATTGGTAGCACTCATTGCTTCATCAGAATAAAGAGTTTGCTGTATTTCACAAGAAAGATTTTTCTGAATCTGCGTTGATTATTTGTCAAAAAAACATTTTCTTCGAGGTAATTCATAATGTTTGAACACAGTATATGTTCCAGAATCCTACAGCAAATCGAAGTCAGTGATATGAGTCTGTAATTTTGCGGATTACATGTGTTTCCTTTGTTGGGAATTGGTATGACTTTTGCGACTTTTCAGTCTTTATAAATGGACCATTAGATTAGATTAGATTAGATTTACTTTCCAATTGATCCTTGATCCGTAGTGATGAGGTCCTCCAGGATGTGGAACATGTCAGAAAAACAACAATACATGACAAATATTTACAACTAAAACATATAAGCTAATGTACCATTCCACAGGTCCCAAGTGGAATGAGCGTCATTTTTAATGAACACTATATGAAAGAGTCATTTTACAAACACTAGTGCGCCGAATTTAAAATAAAAAAGTTTTTGTATTTATTTATAAGGTAATAAACATGTAATAAAACTACTATAGTACTTATTTACAATGAACACATTACTGCACTGAAATGGTGCAGAAGTTAGATTGTACTTACACACACACACACACACATATTTACAATGAACACATTACTGCACTGAAATTGTGCAGAAGTTATATATATACAAATCAGTTGGTTTTACTGAGAAATTCATCAATGGAGTAGAAGGAGTTGGCTACCAATAAATCCTTTAGGCTTCTCTTAAACTGAATTTCATTTGTTGTTAAGCTTTTTATGGCTGCTGGCAAGTTATTGAAAATGTGTGTTCCTTAATAATGCACACCTTCTTGTACAAAACTAAGTGACTTTAAATCCTTGTGAAGATCATTCTTATTTCTAGTATTGATTCCATGAATTGAGCTGTTGGTTTGAAAAAGTGATATATTTTTAATGACAAATTTCATTAAGGAATAAATATATTGGGGAGTAGTAGTTAGTATCCCTAGTTCCCTAAACAGGCTTCTGCAGGATGTTCTTGAGTTCACACCACATATAACTCTTACTGCACGTTTTTGTGCCCGGAAAACTTTAGCTTGGCTTGATGAACTACCCCAAAAAATAATCCCATATGATATTATGGAATGAAAGTAAGCATAGTATGCCAGCCTTTTCATTTTGATATCCCCTATGTCTGACACAATTCGCATTGCAAACAGAGACTTGTTAAGATGCTTCAACAGTTCTGTGGTGTGCTCCTCCCAGTTGAATTTATTATCAAGCTGTAAAGTGATTGCTAAGTATGGCGCTATGTATAAGCATACTCTGAAAGGAAGCAACTGGTGTACAATGAAGTTATTTAAAGGGTATATAAAGAAAGTGTAAACATTTATTTAAAAAATCATTACAGCCATAGTTATTGATGTACAGATATAAAATTTCGCATTCGTGAAGAAAAAGAGGTGTCTTTTAACGGGAAAATATAATAAAAGACACAAAACTAATACTTTGTCAGGAACTTGAATTTTTAATTTTTTGTCTTTTTTGCAAAAAGCCATAACTTAAATTCTAATCATGAAATGAATCTGAAAGTGGTACTGCAGTATCCTAAGAAGATTCTAAGACCACTAAACTACAATCATTAATTTATAGTACAAATTGTATTATCAGCAAAGTTTTAAAATTTATGCATACAAAATTAAGTTTTTTTTACATACGATCCTATAAAAATCAGGGTAATTGCAGAATCCTGTATTATTTTAGTTCCAGTGAGACAACACCATATTTGAAACAGCTCCTGAAAATTTCATAGCGTTAGCTCATATGTTTATTGAGAAAAGGCTTCTGATGATGCAAAAAATATAAAACTGAGAAAATCTGGTTCAAAAACTTTTTTCTCATACTTGTACACGTAATAAACTTACCTCAATTTTAAGATCCTCCCTACTGATACTCCTCATCCTCCATGTTCCTTTTCTATCCTTTTCAAATCTGTCTGGCCTATATTTGTAAGTAAGACAATGATCTTTCAGCTCTCTTGACCCTACCTTCATCGATGATGTAAAATGATTGTTGTAAACACACCTGAATCTATGAGAACTCTGTTTAGCACTTCAAATCCGCCGTTATTCCTGTCATTGAAACATAAAAGTGCTTCATAGAGTACTTACATATGTTTTGAGTACTTCAAGACTGCAGAATGTCCTTTTTGAGCATCTAATCCTAATTAAATTACTGAGGCCTTCATTTGTATTTTTTTTGTATTCCAATTAAGAAACTTCCTTAGTAAATCAGGATTTACAAGAAATCTGAATGTGGATTGACTGCAGTCATAAATTACACTGACAAAAATTCCACTGAAACAAGCAGTTTTCCAAATGTTGGAAAAGATTAGGGTAGCTGCCAGTGTAGAATCAAGAAGTTTAACATTGTAAAGGCATTTCTAATGCTGCTATCACTACAAAATTCACCCACAATGTAGATTAAATCTGTATATTAAAAAATTATACTTTTGAAAAATCTACTTTTTGGACCCAACTCCATTGATTTCTTCTTAAACTGTTCGGTGCTCCAAGAATACCTACTTCTAAGTTACTCAATTTGGCAGTTGTTCTTGATTCGAATGCTGGTGAAGGAATTCTGGGAAACTGTCTTTAGTAATTCTGCTTTAGTGGCATTGTCATTAGTAGCATCACCATTGGTATTGTGTAGTGAAGACATTGAATACATCTTGTCACTGGTTTATTTTAAATACTACCAGAAGCACCTTGGGATTTCTGCCAGATTTCAAGATAGATTTTCATTGTGGAAACTATTAAAAGTGCCTTGCTTTGAAGTTTGTGCTGAATTTCAAGCTTCTGTAAAATTACCAATCTTGGGAGTTTTGCACTTTTTAAAATTCGGCACGTTTTTTTGTTGTTTCTGCAACAGTGTTCTGACCTGTTTTATATACGCTTGGGGGACCAGCATAATCTCTTATTAATTTATTTGGTGGTGTAAAGTGTCCTAATATGGGGTAGCTTTTGATTTTGTCTCACATCATTAACACCATTAACAATTAAACATCACTTGTACACTTTATTTGGCCTTTAGCTTGTTATGTGTAAAATCTTTCATTTGTGGATTATTTTTAGAAAATCCCAAAAATAGTTCTCAGTATGGGGGTGGCTCCTATTACAAGGTACCACTTTCTCGTATAATTTTGAGTTAGATATATGACAATAACATCAGTTACTACTAGAAATAGTTTAACACAGTTTCTATAAACAGATAATGCACTGTTTTAAGTTCTTCAGACACAAAAAGAAAACACTTAAATGAAAATTATTTTCTTACTTTAAATCAGTTATAATAAATCAAAGAAAAACAACTAAAATGACCACATAGTGTTCATTATTCAGTTATTTACACTTCAAAAGCATGAAATTCTTTTTCTGAATACCTGCACAAGTTTATATATGACCATATTTGACAAAGGATCCACTCTTCACCTGTCTAACCATCTGAAAACAACAGTGAACAATATATTCAATGTGAGCTGCATCGTCACTTTCATTTCCCTAATCATCATCCTCTGACATACAAGAAAACTCTGAATCTTCTGAAGAAGATGATCTTAGAAGATCTAGAAATGTTCTCCCTTTTTTCCCCATTTGTTGACATTCTGCGTGTATAATAATTCTTCTTGTAATCTTCTGAGACACTTCAGTCTGTGTAGGCATTGCAATTTTTTGATTACCAAACTCTGACGATCTTCTTCATTTGACTACTTGCCAGTTATTGTTTATGTGGCGATAAAGTTATGATCTTTGCAGAACCTGCTCTAAAACTACTTTAGGCAGCAGCATTAGAAATAGATGGCAGAGGACTCAAGTCTGCAGATAGCATCAACCAACTTGAATGAATTTGTGATAATGAAGAGGGTGAGTTTAGTAGAGAACAATTTGCTAAGTCGTCAGCAGTTGTATTAGAATTGGATGACAGGAAACACGTGTCTGCAGCACTCATAATATTCCTTGCAGAAGCTATATGGATATCATCAGTTGTTTGAAGTCCCTCGACAGGTGACTGTTGATCTTGGCACTCGGTAAGTGCTTCATTCCCAGAGTGTACAGTGAAGTCATGACCTCTGAACACATTTCAGTTCAACAGATAAATTCCACTTTTTATAAAACCGTTAACTGCCGTTTCAACAGTTTCAGTGTGGAAATATGCATAGCCAAATAATTTTCCCATCTGGCATGTTGTAATTGTCCGAAGGATGTTATTTTCAACCACGATTCAATTTCCTGGCAGTAGAAAGTCTTGAGTGGTTACATAGATGCCAGGTATAGGGTTTGCATCTTATGAGAGCTATGGGGTGGAAGGTATACAATTGAAACCCCATTTTCCCTTCCCAGCCAATGACATCCATATTTCTAGTGTGGGAGTAATGTCTGTCAAGTATGAGGACGACAAGGTTTGATTTTCTCGATTTTACCACTGTGATAAAAAGTCAGAACCACTATGTGAAAATATCTGCCTGTACCCACCCTGAAATATGACAAGCATGTATTGATCCTGGTGGAGTTCCATCCAGAGCACCACTTGCATGTTTTTCGTGGAAATACAATTAAAGGTGGGACATAACGTTCAGAAGCATTCATATAAGGTACAATGGTAATGAGGAGCTACGCTCTGCACATGTCAATGACACCATAGATTTTTTTCTTTTTAAGTCAGTCACTTTAGTGGTCTTGTGTTGTGCTCACTGACCCCGTTTCATTGAATTTATAGAGCTGATTATGATTGAAATTAATTTTCTGCATTTCAGATTCCAATATGTTGAAACATATATTCATGTTCTCCGTAGAAAAGGATTTCGCATGAGCCATCGAAATTCCCTGTGGCATTCTAACAGACAGTGTAGTTGAAAGGCGTTTTAGAAATTTCTGCAACAACTTTTTACCAGCAGATTCGGTTTCTTCACTAAATGTAGTTGGAATATTATTTGACAGTGCTAAGTGGCAAGCCAATCGTCATAAATCCGTCTTGGTTACCCCAAAAAATCGCTCCTCCATTAACAAACGATGCCTTACCAAGTCAGATTCAAGATCCAATGGAAGTATCGGTTTTCTTACTAACTTTGTAGTAATATCTTCATTGTCATATTCCCGCCTTTGCTTTACATACCTTTCCAACTTTGCTTGTGGTACACAGAAATATCTATGTGGTTTTAAGTAACCCATTTCTTTCCTGAAAACGGCTTCCAAACTCCATTCATTTGGTCTTTATCCCAAATCTTTAACTTCTTCAGTGAAGCTACCTAACGAGAAAAAATATATAACATAATGGTTTTTTTCATTTCAAAAGTATTATAAAGAACATATTCTACAATAACAAAAAGACTAACTACCCCATATTAAGCTCCCTGCTATCTTCACTTCCCTTCACAACCACATGCTATCGAGCTGCAGAAAAGTGAATAAGTACTGAAAGAACACTTACTTACCATTAAAACGAAATAAATAAAGCGCTTATGAACTCAAAATTCATAACTTCCACCCTTATTTCCGCAACGCTACAAAAAATTTTCAGATGGCAGATCAAACAAATTGTTGCACTCACGACAAACTACAGCTCACCAACAGCTTCCAGTCATAAAATGACGTAGTGCTGCATATAGAACAAATTCTGATACTTTCTAGCAGATGTCAGGTGCCAACAGTAATAATAACTGAGGTAACCCATACTAGTTGTACTGTCATATTGTGAGCCTTTGCCCTGTATCTCTGTCAACTGCTATCAATATATTTCTTTGAATTCAAATCACATGTGGTCTACACTTACATAATCAGATGGAAGGAGTGGAGACTGTCTCTTAGGAAGGCATCAAGCGAATGTATATGAGCTTTTTTAAAAATAGAGTATTTCCCGTTTATTTTTGGGGGTTTGGGTAGTACAGTATTCTGTCACGCTACAACTACTGCGTGGTCGCTAATTTTTTATTATTTGTTGCTGAGAGGTTAAATATATTTTCGCAACCATTTACGCTTCGAGTGGACTCCTGAACTAATTGTTCAAAATAATTTTCTGAGAAAACATTCAGTACAATTTCGGACGCCGTTTTGTTCCTATAAGCGATTTTTTGAGAACATATTGAGGGTAGATTGAAGTCACCGCGAACTATAACTGTATGAGTGTAATATCTATTGGAAATGTGACTCGAGTTGTCTCTGAAATGTTCAGCAACTGTTATTATCTGCGTCAGGGTGTCGCTAAAAGGAAAAAATTATTAATTTAGTCCAGTTTTGAAGTATAACCTCTACCCTTACCCAATTTCGCTACAAGGTAAATTACTTCTGATAACAACAAACACCCCATACCAATTGTAGTTAACCTATACTTTGTGGACCTGGCGAGGTCCTTTGTAAAAATTTTGGATGAAATTATTTCTTGCTTTAACCAGTTTCGTACCTATAATTTGAGCTTCAGTAATTTCTATTACCACCTAGACCTCTGGTTCTTTCCCAAAAAAGCTACGAAAACATAAAGTACATCTACAATACCGATTGCTGCTAGTTATACCTTCTTGTATTTCCCTTGCACCCTTTTAGACTGAAACCCGTTCTGTAGTTTCCCAAGACCCTCTAACGTAAAACCCTTTCACACAGCCCCCACTAGCCGTGTATCCACTTCCTGTGTGTAGTCGACCCCTGACCTATTAAGTAGAACCCTATGGCGCAAATCGAGAAATCTGCAGCCTACACGATCACAGAACCATCTCATCCTCTGACTCAGACCTTCCACTTGGTTGTGAACCAAAGGATCATAGTCGGTTCTATCGTTAATGCAATAGATGGCGAACTCTGCCTTCATCTCACAAGCAAGAGTGGCGGTCTTTGTCTTTTCAATTACACACCTGAACCTAGAGAGAGTCTCTTCTAATCCAATGTGACACATATCGTTACTACCAGCATAAGCCACCATCTGCAGCTTGCTGTCCCTATGCTCTTCACAGCATCTGGAAGCAGCCTTTTCACATGTCGAATGACTCCTCCCAGTAAGCACATAGAGGGTTGTAAGTTAGTAGCCTTTATTTGCGTGTGTGTTATCGTGAATACACATCTGGGAAGGTGAACTGACAACCTAAATGTGCTACTGAGCTCAAATCCACACCACTTACATGAAACTGAAAAGAATTCTGTGTGTGTGAAAACCGATCTCATTCATAAGCAAATAAATAAATAAATCAACAAATAATTCCAAGCTCAATAGAGTTGGTCAGTGCAAACTTTTTGAAAAACAAATGTAACTGGATATAAAAAAAACTGTAATGTCCACATGTATAAGAATGTAACCTGAAAATTTCTGCACTGACATATGGCTCTGGCAAAATAAAGAAACTGAAACATCCTATGTTGCACAAAGGAAACGACACAATCATGTATTATGAATGTCATCTGCAAAATGAAGTACTGGGAGAAACAGCAACAGAGAAAGACTCCGCAAGAGCTAAAAAATTCTCCTAAATATTAACTACTGGTGGTCCAGGGAAACTATGTTCATAATCTTGACACAGGATGCCAATGAAACACATGAACGAACCTTTAAGTACTGAAATTTTAGTTAGGAAGGAACTTATCAAAGAGAACAACTATAGATATGAAAATTCATTTAATCTAATAACTTCCACAGTACAGTAAATTAACTCAGAAAATCAATCAATAGAATAATTATAAAAAACTCGACTGTGACGAGGCTGAGGCGATCGAACAATACAAAAATAAAAATAAACGTTTAACCCCATCAAATAATACCTCGTTCTTCATTTCAAAACCTTTTTTATGTCTGTATGCTATCCAACCTTTGTTCTGAGACATCATTCTTTCTCATAATGAATCTGAAACTCACATAGTTCCAAAAGTGCGTCCATGCATTACACTGTACACTCAATGAAACCCCACCTGCTCCACACCACAGCTGTCAAAAACTCTACGACTCCAAAGTACTGCCATTACAAACGCAGATACTGTTGTCTAACAACTGTTTCTTTGACCACAGTTCTTCATATATATCGCTTCCCTTTACAAATATTAACACATCCAATAACATCATCAGAAATTGCCATCTTAGAAGCTACACTGGATTCCTTTCTCTCCTTGGCAGCCATATCCCTAAAGGATGCCATTATGAGCTTAATGCTGCAGCTCTTTAGGTAATCTGATCAAGGTCCCGCCTGTCTTGGAAATTTTAATATTTGAAGAGTGTACTTTTGTAGCTAACTCCCACCTTGTGTTTTTAAATTTGTAATACTATTTGAAAGTTCGTTTAACTCCTCTATTTTTTTATTTTTTTAATATTTCGTCTACACAGCTTTCCATAATACATGTGTTAGATGGCGCACAGAAACGACAACAATCTTGACATGATATCCTGTGATTCTGTTTTGATACCAACATGAAGAATTAGTAGGACGTTTATCATCAACATAGATCTCCTAACTGGATACATCATAGGCTGCTGCTGTCGCAGTCATGATCAACCGCAGTGCAATTATCGCCGAGTTATCTGACAGCCCAATACCCTGTGAAGCAACCCTCTTGTTGCCTTGACCGGCTGCTACAGAGATGCTCTCCCAGAGATCGATGCTGCATTCAAAATCAGCATGCCAAAAACTTTCGTTTCGTCGACATAATGTTTCTGGACTTAAGTGTCGATGGTTATTTCAACACGTAAATATGTATTGTTGTTGACCTGGTAGCAATGGTCAACTAATCTCGTTTGTCTCTTCTGTTGTGATAATTCACACTTACTTGGTTCTCACCTGCCAAATCACAGAATTACTTCTTCTTAAATGTTGTGAATACATTTGTGACACTCCAGCTTGTGCTCAGTTATAATGTTTTCTCTGTTTACTTGGGCCGCTCTAGCTAATGTCGTATGTTCTTCAATTATTTCTTGAAAATTCTTTTTTATTATCGCGAAAGCTTTGTGTTTCCAGCGCCTCTTATCTGCATCCTTCACCTTGGCCCCAAAATAAAATGTCTCTATTCAAGTTATGTGTTGTAACATAGTCAATTACTTCACCAACGATTGTCACCCTTGCTTTTGGTGATAACTTTTACTTCGATTTTTTTTTACAGTTGCCTTCTTATAGTTTCTTGGAGCTGTGCACCTACTATGCAGTGCCACTCCTTGTTTTATGCGACATCTGCTCCTTCTGCAGAGGGCTAAGAGCTATAAGAGAACTAATATCTACACCAAGCAGCTACGAAATGAGCTGACTGTTTTTAAAGAACTCTTCTGTACTTTGTTGCCCTTATACAGTAATTACAATATTGTGTGCATAGATCTCTTCTTAATCAGAATATCTCCAAAGTGAATCTGAAAACAGAACAGGAGAAAATGAAACGATATTTTTTTCAGATTGTCAGCTGTTTCTGGGAATAGTAATAGTAGGTAGTGCCTCTTGTTCTCCGCTTTCCAAAAAATCACCTAGCCACAAAGCTGAAGCTTAAGCAACCCCCTTCACAGCAGGTGGGGACATTCTGCACTCACATGTCTCACACCGACTCTGTACAACCATCAAACCAACATGTGGAAATACGAGTAGTAGTCCTCTCTATACTAACTAACTAAATAACGTTTTATACATGTAGTTGGTCATGATGCAGACCTGCCTCGCCATTTTCGGTTATGGAAGTGATGGGCTCTTCCACTGTAATGACTGTTGTTTTGTCTCTTAATTGTATCCATACACCCATGATTCGTCACCAGTAATGATGCATGACACGAAGTGTATTATAATAATAAAAAATGATGATGTATAATTAAAATGGAAAACGTTAAAGGATAGTACAAATGTATTATTAGTAAATGTTGTGCATTTTTCCTTTTTTTAATAATTTTTAACTTTACAATATCTAGGGTTTCCTTCACGATGTACCTACACAGAAGGCCAGGTCATCCACAGCACACTGATAAGAGTTCTTCGCTAACTTCGACATGTGTTTGTACTGGACCTGTGTCAGCAGTGTGCTGCCGAACTTGGTGGCAACAAACCTTTTGTTGAAATTACCTGCACTGTTCTCTACAACACAATAGCAACAGTGTTGTGAAGTGATCTCCAATGATCTTCAAGCACAAGTTGCCAAATGATTTAGAATGATTTGCTCGTGGAACTTCGTCCTGAACTCTCGTTGTCTTCCAGTTATGTTGGTCGACTCTTGAAGCAGGTGTGGCATTCAAAACACCTCGCATGATTCACTGCAGCATCGCCATTGGCGTTTTGCAAGACTAGTCTCGAAACGTTTTGATACTCTCTTGTATAAAGTTATTCAGGGATCACAAATCATTATGAAAAGTGAAACAGAAGCCCTTTATATTCAGAATGAAAATATAATAACATTTACACCTTGATTGATTTTGCTGTTATTATCATTTTCAAGCTAGTGTTGTACAAGTAGAAATTAATGGGAGATTGATAGCTACAGTCACGATATACAGGGCCCCATCTGGTGATTTTTGAGTAATTTATGAAACAACTAGACACGTTATTTTAGTTTTAAACTTCACAGCAGAATCGGATAATATTTTGTGGACATTTTAATTTAAATTTTTAGAAAGCATCTGTTCTATAGCTGTACTTAAGTTCTTTTTCATTTCATACAACATTTCTCTCTGACACAACTCACAGAAAGCTTAAGTAAAACAATACTTCGGCTTACAATGGTGCGCAGTGAAACTTCATCATCAGACATGACGTTTTAATTTATTATTTTATTTCTAGTAGCTCTACTTGCAACACACTTTTCACACAGTATTTACATACATCACTGAATGTACTCCAAAAATTATATCATTGTAGGACAAATAATTCAGGAGCTATGATGTCATAAACATTCAGATGCGTTAAAAATTTGCTTTTTCTTAAAATGGAGAGCTATATTCATCCACTGTTTCAAAACGAGAGCTCTTAGCGACTTCCAACAAGCTTTAAACGTAATTTCGACCCTTTTCTAAACTTGTTCTTCCTTACATACTTTACCTCAAATATTTAAAACATTAACTCATTTGTAAAATAGTCAGAGGTTTGAAGCTGTTTTATATGTGGGAGTTATATTCTTTATGGTATAGAGGGTCTGCTGGTACTATTCTAAATCTTTTGATGGGCATACTATTACTTCCTTAGAACATAGATACATACTGACCAAACACACCCTTAACTCTGCCATGTTAAGGTTTGAAATCAGTATCTAAGTCAGGTGACAGAGAACAAAAAGTCAAATTTCTGTCGCTATGCACTGTGAGAAGTGAAGCTGTCAGTTACAGTTTTTCTTGTTTGTAGCTGAAATCATTGACTGTAGCAACTGAATGACTAGTTGTAATAGTATTAAAAATCTAGTAGTAAGTTGAGAAAATTTTCCTAAAATTATCAATATTAATGTGATATTTAGAGTTTTAAATTTGGCCAGGTGAAATGGTATCAAACAGTTTGTAACATTTTTGTGATAATTCTTTTTTCTAAAGAGAAAAGACAGAATTACAGTTCTTCACAGAATTCCTGTTTTTGTCATATTGTGAGTCACTTAGTTTGCCACTTTCATGGAAGTGTGAGACAAAACATCAGTTTGGCAGAACACATTTTGTTTCCTGACGATTCCTCAACGACACAGGTGAAATGTTTTATCATACTTTTATTAGAAATGCCACAAATTTCTACCGACAATGTCCACTTTTTACACAAAAATATCTTTATGTTTTGTAATTTTAGCTTAAATTGGTACAGCTACTGAAACAGTAAAAAATGAGGAAACATAAGGTATCAGAAAAAGTCGATTAAAGAGAAAACTCACGTAGTGAAGTAGATATTAACATTACAGTAGCTCAGAATCATTGTCGTTCAACAAGTTTTAGGCCTAAGGACCAACATACTTCCTACTTTCAGAAAATGTGTTAGCAAATTAATTCGTATTCTTAAAACAACTTGTCAACAAAATTTACATAACTTGCAACTAAACACTAGTCAAGATTTCACCATTGTAATAACCTTTACCAAAAGAACAACAATTAGGATAAATATAAATTGAACAGTGTTTCTGATGATGTCTGCAAGTGGATGCCATCATCAGTCAGCTTATAAAAATGTTGGTTTCAGTGTAATGACGGCTTGTCATTATGGTATAATGAGGGTGTTGTCATGATTCCGACAACATGTAGCCAATTCCCTCCATGTGAGGTGTCCCAAACATTAGCTGCTGATGGAAGCGTTTTGGTAACTAAGAAAATTACAGCTTGGTCTTTTATGGGTGCTAAAAGTTCCGATTATAGTGTGAAATCCAGAGGAGTAACATTTCATTCAGCAGCAGACTTGTTGAAGCGATATTTTCTTTTACACGCACGAATTATGGATGCGCAGCTTTTATTTCAGTCCTTTGACTTTAGATTTCCCATCAGTCCAATTTCAAAAGCTCTCTGGGTGAATACTGTTAGAGGCTAAGATTGTATATCCACCCAACATAGTAAAATATATTCTCAGCATTTTCGGGAAGAGAGCAGAGACCAAAAATCGCTTTTGTCATTCTGTATTAAGGGCATTTGGCTTACGAAAGCAACCTTTCATATCACATACGTTTCTTCTTGGTTATTCGAAACGTATAACAGAAAGAAAGTTGCATTAATGAGGCCAAAAACTGTCATATTAGTAAATCAAATATTCACATAAGACCTGAACAACTTCTGAAAATGCATTCCCAATACTGTTTTACCCAAGAAAGCACTGTCACACTTACTATTTAAAATGAATGTTACATTTACTTGACATAAATTAAGAAATAAAGCAATTGTAAACCATAGTCTGCTTTTGGGGTCACTAACATGGCGGCATCTGCCTAAAAGCAATGTACAGCATAACATCTATAGAGTGTGTTGTGACTTATTATTTCTTTTTTATAAGGTAGGCATTTGTTTGTTTTAATAACAAGTTTTCATTCAAATTATAGATGTACACTATAGTGTTCTTCATTGTCCTATTTTGTTATTTGATTGCTTTCTCAGAACATTGTAGATGTTACTTATTTTGCTCCACACATTAATGAAGAATTTATATTTAATTACAGACCATTTATGTTTGGAAAATTTCATTAAATTCTTCTGTTCTCTGGCATAAAAATTTAATATCTGTATGCATTTGTGGAAATTTAACGTTTTGGAGCATGTCATAGTGAAAATAATCTCAAGACACACAAGAGATTTTAAACTTTGTCTGGTTAGCACTTTGACAATGCAGCCACTTCATTAACCTTTATCTCCATATAGTCAAATTACAAGACGTATGAGACAGGCGAAATACCCTCAGACTTCAAGAAGAATGTAATAATTCAAATCCCAAAGAAAGCAGGCATTGATAGGTGTGAAAATTACCAAACTCTCCATGTAGTAAATCATGGCTGCAAAATACTAACACGAATTGTTTACAGTCGAATGGAAAAACTGGTAGAAGTCGACCTCAGGAAGATCAGTTTGGATTCCATAGAGATGTTGGAACATGTGAGCCATTACTGATCCTTCGACTTATCTTAGAAGAAAGATTAAGGAAAGGCAAGCCTACATTTCTAGCATTCGTAGACTTAAAGAAAGCTTTTGACAATGTTAATTGTAATTCAGTCTTTCAAATTCTCATAATGATGGGATCAAATACAGGCAGCGTAAGGCTATTTGCAGTTTGTACAGATACCAGACTGCAGTTATAAAAGTCGAGGGTCATGTAAGGAAAGCAGTGGTTGGGAAGGCGGCGAGACAGGGTTGTAGCTTATCCCCAGTGTTATACAATGTGTATATTGAACAAGCGGAAGAGGAAATAATAGAAAAATGTGGAGTAGGAATTAAAAGCCATGAAGAAGAAACAAAAACTTTGAGATTTGCCGATGACCTTGTAAGTCTGGCAGAGACAGCAAAGGACCTGGAAGAGCAGTTGATTGGAATGGACAGTGTCTTGAAAGGAAGATATGAGATGAACATCAACAAAAGCAAAACGAGGATAATGGAAAGTAGTCGCATTAAGTCATGCAATGCAGAGGGAATTAGATTAGGAAATGAGATACTTAAAGAAGTAGATGAGTTTTGCTGTTTGCGGAGCAAAATAACAGATGATGGTCGAAGTAGAGAGGGTATAAAATGTAGACTGGCAATGGCAAGGAAATGTGCTTGTGAAGAAGAGAAATCTGTTAACATCGAGTATAGATTTAAGTGTCAGAAAGTCCTTTCTTTAAGTATTTGTATGGAGTGTAGACACATATGGAAGTGAAACGTGGATGATAAATAGTTTGGATAGGAAGAGAATAGCAGCTTTCGAAATGTGGTGCTACAGGAGAATGCTGAAGATTAGATATGTAGATCATATAACTAATGAGGAGGCATTGAATGGAATTGGGGAGGAAAGGAATCTGTGGCACAATTTGACTAGAAGGAGGGAGCAATTGGTAGGACACGTTCTGAGGCATCAAAGGATCACCAGTTTAGTATTAGAGGGAAGTGTGTAGGGTAAAAATAGTAGAGGAAGGCCAAGGGATGAATACACTAAGCAGATTCAGAAGCATGTAGGTTGCAGTAGTTACTCGGAAATGGAGAAGCTTGTGCAGGATGGAGTAGTATGGAGAGCTGCATCAATCCAGTCCATGGAATGAAGACCACAACAACAACAGTCAAATGGAGCTTCTTTAGTAACTATTTATCTTACCCCACCCCTCTTATCTTCACATGTGTTGCTTATGTATAACAACTGTTTATAAAGGAATGTGATATAAATAGGTATTAATAAGCTTGATCAAATATTTTTAAGTGTTGAGAATATTTGATTTCCCATGAAAGGATGAGAATAATCAAAATTAAACTGTAGCTTGTAGTGGAACACATTTCAATTGCATTATGTTCAGCAATATTTGTTCTATATTTTTTAGAAAGAGACCACTACCAGCAGAAAGGCAGAAGGCTATAAAATGCACTGTTGACTTGAAAAACAATGTGAAATGTCTTCTGCTACTGTTGACACCCTCTGAAAGAGTTTAGGTGAAAAAGCTCAGGAAGAACGTGAGTTTTCTGTTAACAACAAATGCGAAATAAAAGAAAAAATAGTTCTTCAACAGTCGAAATGACACCTAGGAAAGAAAGTCACAGAGCTGAACATAGCAATCGATCCCGATTTTCCAGTGTTTATCTGTTTAATTTTGCTCCTGATTTTTCCAGTTATAAATATACATTGACATCGTTTCTGTTAAACAACAGCTTTTTCTCATACACTATGGGTACGTGGTGTCATGTCCTTGTTATCTGTCTCCCTATTTACATGTATGTGGGATTGCTTAATTTAGTACAGGAAGCTATTAAAATACTGTTGCCTTTGTATTCATTTGACAGTGATTGTTTGTTTACATCGTAGTCCTTCTTACAGAATAGACATAAGTTCAAATAATTTCACCTGTCCTAAAAAATGATAAACACTGTTGAGTAAAGCTGGAGTAATACAAATTTCAACTGTGTGCATTGATTGATATCGACTCATTTTGCTTCAGTCCAGAACCGCGCGACTGCTGCGGTCGCAGGTTCGAATCCTGCCTCAGGCATAGATGTGTGTGATGTCCTTTGGTTAGTTAGGTTTAAGTAGTTCTAAGTTCTAGGGGACTGATGACCACAGATGTTAAGTCCCATAGTGCTCAGAGCCATTTTTTGAATCATTTTGGACTTTTTTGGTGATGTGTTTACATTCTTTCTAAATACTAAGAGAATCAACTTCAAAACAGCTACAACACTTTATTCCTGTATATTTTCTATTTAACATCAGTCTTATCAATATCGGTACAGAATGATTTTTTTCAGTTTGATGCATAAGCTGAAAAATGTAATAATTTTAACATTTGTTATACCTAGTGGTCACTAACTTTGGAGCTGTAATTTTGCCTTGAGCATAGTTTCTTGTTAAGCAGTGTACTACAGTCAACTTCGAAAGTCAGGTCTTACTGAATGCATTTATGATCATCAAAGAATATATAGGTAAGTTATTTCATGAATATGAACATGAAAACCTTGTGAATATAAGTTAAAGTTTGAGAATTAAATGAATAAGAATCAGTAGCAAAAAGTGAACCAACATTTTTTTTCTAAATTCGGACTTTATCTGCTACTGACGTAAAGACTGAAAATGTGACCTAAATGAATAATGAAAACAACATTTTCATATCGTGTAATTCTCTTCATTGTTATTGTAAATGTATAATAAAATTTTTTGCATCCTATTGGATCAAAAACTCAGTTAAGACCAAGAAAACGTATTAAAATGCCTTCCAGACACAGTGTTATTCATGGAAGCACTGTAACATATATTGTTTACAACAATTGCTGTGAGTACATGAGATAAAATAAGAGAAATAAACAATCATAAACAGTAGTCTCCTAACGTTCTGGGGCATCTAAGATGCTGGCATACCCTACCCAGTGGCTCAAAACACAAATAAAGGTGCCTAAGATGAGGATGTTGCAACAGAGTTCATCTGGCGTTAGACTGTTATTGCTCATTTGGTGTACCTCACTTGATACTTTGGAGAAATCAAAATGGATTTACATATTTTGTTGTTTTCGTGTAATAAGTTGAGTGTTATGAGAGTTGGCCATTTTAGGGCAATGGTGCAATGAAGATTTATTGCAAAGATGTCTCTCTTGGTACAATTTGTAGTAATTAAATGTTAGTTAATGAATTATTTATGTTAAAAGCTTTAGGAGATTCAGAATTGTATGTGATCATCTTGACCTTGTGGCTAAAGACTTGGAGTTACAAAGGCTGTAGTTTTACATCATAGAACACACTAATATTTTTTATCTACATGTTTGTTACAGATTCTGGGACTTTCTTGTTCACATAAAAGGAATGTGTTCTCTAATATCCAACTGGAATGGCACTGTTCCCAGGCAGAAAACATCAGTCATACAATTGCTACATGGGTCATTTCACTCATTACTTGGTAACCACAACTACTCTGGATATATTGGACTTTCAGTCTTATCTGCAACAGCAACACTGGATCATGTGACAAAGTCCATAAGGAAATCTGTTGATTGGTTCCAAAATTTTTAATCATCTCTTTTGGTTTGCATTGGCGACGAAAACAAGTTGGGATTCAATAACGACTGATAGCGATCTTGAAGTGCTAATGGTCCTTTCTAGACCAGAACTGACATCGCAATGACAAAGAAGGGACATTATTTTAGTTTTCCATATATTTTCTCCAATTTCAACTTGGAGAAATTTAATTTCAACAACTAATATCAAATAAAGAAAAAAAGACGAGAAAAAAGCGAAACAGCACATTGAAGAATATAGTGTGAGAACCTAGCAAACAAGTCATTATTGGAGAGAGACTGGATAGGCCTAAGGGGAGATGTTAGGCCCTAAAATGCAAAAATAAGAAAGAGGTTAGGTATGGGTATTTACAGAGTAGAATGAAGTAGGGTTGCATCCTGTTACATGCTAATATTTTCTTATCTTTGCATTTGTAACAGATTCTGGGGATGTCTTGCTCACAGAATAGAAGTATATTCTGGAGTTTTTCATGTTATTTACATATAAGAGCGCCCTCTATAAGGGATGTGTTTTAGTGAAACAAGTAGCAGTGATGTTTATGTTGCTGCTTGACAAAAATATTTAACTTCGATCGGAATTGTTACCCATTGAGTCATAGCAAACACTTTAAGTCGTGAAGAGTTTACTCCCAACCATCTGTGAGTCTGGAGGTGACTATAAAGTGCAATGTGAGTGGTACAAATTTTACCACATTGACGACAAGTGCTCCGATTTGGTAGAGATCTATCCTTCCATTTTGTGTCAGCTTCTCATCTTCTTTTCTATACGCCCTCACATCAGTCGCTGGTTATCAGCTGTTTTCTTCCAAAAGAAGCGCCCCACGATGGGCTAGAATCCTCCAGGTTGAATGAACAAGAGCTGAGGTCAACCAACTGTTAACATTAATTAGAGACTTCTTCATGTTAGCCTACATTGCTTGCAATAAATCGTTTACTCTGATCTCCTGCACATCCATGGCCCACTGTTAACTCAGAGTAAAACACTTGTTTCGGAATGGGATAATTGGATCATGTGAGCTACATGCCCTGCCCCTCGTATTTAAAGATCTTTGAGCACACATATCAGTCGTTAGCCTGAACCTCTTAGACGGGAGATCTCCATGCCACAACTTACATGGGCTAGGTGGCAATGATTTTAAGTCATTAGAGACAACACTGCTCGAATTAACCATTGGAGCTAAGAGTTTTCAGGAGCACAAGGAAGTGTTGAGAACTATTGGCGAAAGGATTCTGAAAATCTTGGACTTGACTTCCTTGATAAACATCATGCTAAAATTGGTCATTGTTGGGATACAATTGAGGTTGGTGGAACGTTTTTTCTGTTGTGAGTAACATCAA
This sequence comes from Schistocerca cancellata, assembly GCF_023864275.1. Taxonomy (NCBI): domain Eukaryota; kingdom Metazoa; phylum Arthropoda; class Insecta; order Orthoptera; family Acrididae; genus Schistocerca; species Schistocerca cancellata. The sequence continues at coordinate 381,438,690 of NC_064627.1, read as the reverse complement.
CAAGCAAGACAATGTCACAAGGTGCATTAATCTTGAAGGTGTTGCCAATTGAATTGCAAATAAATATGCTAAGGATTGGTTTGCATGACAATGTACTGTCCAGTACAGCGAAGTTGGTTTGGGTTACAGCAGTTACTGACTTACTATAAGAAGTATTGTGTGTGGTAGTGCCACTAGAGGATTGGATAAATGCATTATTTTGTGCACATTAATAATACAATTTCTGAGTTTATGGCTCCTATTAAACAAAATAATTTTGACATGGTCAAGGTTACTCTGCCAAAGGGCATAATGGTTCACACTTTATACGTTTTGGATGAAGAAGATAGATCATGTGATGAGCAGGATGAGGGCAAACCGTTTGTGCCTCTGGATTACATGAAAATTCGAATCACTTGCAAGACTGTGATCAACAAGGAGGGAAGCTTTACTGCAACAGTTCTTGGATGTATTTAATATAAATGATCCATTATCAGCAATGGCTGTTGTGCAGTATTGTATACCCATGATGATAATACCCCATCTCTAGGAAGATATTCTGTGTAAAGGCGTCTGGAGTCGCAAAAGGATGAATTCATTGATCAGCAATTAGTGGAGGGAATAATACTCATAGAACATAGTGCTAGTCCATGGGATGTGTTCCAAAGAAATCACCAGATGCTACTAAAAAATACAGATTCTGTTGTGATCAGCATTTACTGAATGAAAAACTGTCACTGATTACATCCCATCACAGATATTCCTGAGACACTGGACAACTTAGGCTAATTTCCATATTTCCCAATGATGGACCAGCGCAGTGGATATCGCCAGTTAGATGTAGTCCCAGAAGACTGAAAACTGCCTTCATAACACCATGGAACCATTATCAGTATCACAGAAAGCCATTTGAACTCAAAAATGCACCAGGTACATTTCAGAGATTGTTTGACAGAGTACTTCATATATTTAAGCTTAAGAGGTGTATGATATACTTGGGTCACATCATAGTATTCTCGAAAAATATGGAATGACACGCATGACTTTAGAAGAAGTATTTGACGGGTGTGGATACATGTTTGATGCCAGTGTTGGTAAATGTCATTTTGCACAAACAGAAGTGAGCTACCTCAGAAATGTAATTAGAGGAGACGGCGTATAAACTTATCCCCAGTTAGCATCAGCAGGTGATAAATTCTCAACACCATAGTCATCGAAAGAATTACAGTCATTCCTAGCCACATGTATCCATTACAGAAAGTTATTTTGCAATTTTGCAGAAAGCACAGAATCGTTCAATCGTTTATTTTAAAAAAGGAGCAAATTTTAACTGACAGAGTGTCAAACTGCATTTGAGACAATAAAATAATCATGGAGATCGATTTAGTATTGATATTTCGTGACCTTGAGAAAGAGTACATTTAGTCATGTGATGTCAGCAATGGTGCACTAGGCTGCATTTTGAATTACAATGTAGTTGGTAAAGAACATTCAGTGGCATGCACATCAAATCAACTAAACAAGGTGGAACAGAACCACTCACCTTCAGAAAAGTAGTTGTTTGCACTTACCTACAAAATCACTTCCTTTCACTGCTATTTGTATAGTCAGAAATCTAGGGTAGTAACACATTATGTATCGCTAAATTGATAGTTCGGATAATAGATCCTTCAACTAGACTGATGAGACTGGCACTCATACTCAATGAATTCAGCTATGAAGTTGTTTTGCAGGACAAGTAGGAAGCATATGAATGCTGATACTTTAAGCAGGGAAGTCAGATTACTGCAAGACCTAGGCCAAGTAAGGGAAGAATGGTAACTGAATGTTCTGATGACTAAGGTCAGCCCTCTGTGTTTTCACGTAATTTTCCATTTCACATTTCCTCTTTTTTCAGCAGAATGTTTCAGCATCTCATCTTTTGTTTTGTGACTACAGTGAATAGCTAACATGTGGTCATGCTCTTGTCTTAAAACATCGTCCCTGAACACTACCAGAATCATCAAACATCGTCCGCACTTCGTCGATCTGCAGACTAAGGCATCATCTGTCACGAATAGCTAATACTGACTCAGTAAAGGAATCTGCGAAATGTTTACAGGAAGTCTGGCAAAAGGGTGAGGCGCGCCAACACAAAAGGCTTAGAATGTCAGTAACAAATGGGGCAACATATGGCGAAACTGTCACAGTATAGAAATGGTCAATCAATACATGTGATGAAACCAAGATTTTTTAACTAAGTACCACCTTCCACACTAAGTCGTTGGAATGACTTCGCCATTAAACGTAAAGTTAAAATTACCGATCAAAACATCTGTTGTGCACGTCAGTAGGGTCAAGACCCTTCAAAGAGACGGTAGATACATTACCACAGATTTTACCAGCTTCATCATTGCCAAAGGAAACACTAAGAAAGTTGGGAAAAGACTACCTAATGATGATAAGGATACACACATTGCACCTTTCACACTCATGGAATATTATTCTCCAGATTGCCAGAAGTGTTCCTGACCAGCCATCTGTGGACAGTGAGGTTAAGTTTCGATATATGGGAAGTACCAAAAAAATGGTTCAAATGGCTCTGAGCACTAGGGGACTTAACTTCTGAGGTCTTCAGTCCCCTAGAACTTAAAACTACTTAAACCTAACTAACCTAAGGACATCAGACACATCCATTCCCGAGGCAGGATTCGAACCTGCGACCGTAGCGGTCGCGCGGTTCCAGACTGTAGCGCCTAGAATGGGAAGTACAGATTGAGGTTTGCAGTTTAGAAGATGTGTTCTTGATATTACACAAAGAAGAACAGAGAGAGGAAGTTCTAGCGGAAATAAAGGAAGAATACTATACAAAGAGATGAGACTTTCATACAGGAAACGAAGAACACGGTTGATGGAAACAACAGATGTAGTACCACAATCACTAGTGCAAAGGAAAAGAGAATGCTTAATTACAGGAGAACACTTATTGAAAACAGTGTTTTGTATCACATATAGTGAAGTTATGCAAATTTGAATAACATGGTTTGACAAACACAAGTAATAGCAAATGCTACCAAAACCACAGTGGAATGGCATACTATGTATCTGTCAAACTCAGAACAGAATGTGTTAAATAACACCAAAACGGTTTTGGAGCTAACTACAGAATTAGTACAGTGCCTGACAATACTATTGGACAATGAAGGACAACTTAGAGAGAGTACAGAATCGGTTGAGGTCACTAGATGGGAGAATGATTGTAACTATGCTTCTGCAAGCATTGGTGGGTAGCCCCAATGACGCAAGACTTGAGGTAGCAATGTTGCAAGAAACTGTTTATCTCATCACACAAACACAGCTGTGTTCTGCACTGTTACCAGTATGATAGTTCTTAGCAGGATGACGCTAGATACCAAATGAATTTCCAGCAGAAGTACATGTAGTAGAATTAACTGAGAAGAACTTGGCGCTATTCTGTCACATAGCAGCTGTTGAGGTTAGTACTAATACAGCAGTACAATATGTGTCAAACCGATTTCCAATAGTAGACAGGAACGCATGATGCCAGTGTTTCACATTTCAATCATATCCAATAAAGTGGGGAACTAATAGCAAGTGACTGCGAGTGTGAACTCAGGAAGTGTTGATAATCTCGGAGCACAGGGAAGATTACATCCTGATGTCACTGGAAAACTTACAGGAATCTATAGGAGAAAGCATTAGAATTTCTAGGGAGTGGTCCAGACACAGGTGTGTAAGAGATATAGTTGTCATTAGAGAAAACGGAAGCGACAGAGAGAAGTGCTGGCCCCACAATCTCATTTTTCCGCAGAGTGAGAACACGCTGTCTTTATTTAGCTCTTCATTGCAAATCATGATCAAGAATTGTTATGAGAATCGCAAATCCAAAGCCTTGACAAAAGTAGTCTTACAGAAAAGTGATATATTGATAAATGATACAACGTGTGATATAGCAGGAGCACAGTTTCGTCTTCCAGCTACCATCCCTGACATGAGCATGATCAAGTTATCACACACTGCGTTGTATTGGCTGGGAAACAGTTGTGTTACCAGAGCAAGGTCTGACTTCCCTAAACACGATCCTGAAACCCAACCTCTCACACTCATTGGATGAAGTTACAGCAGGGAATAAATTACTCATATAGGTAAGGGATATGAAGCGTAACATAATGAAACAATTTGTATTAGCATAAAATAGTAAAGATAGACGTTATAGGATTAACCAGTAGAGGTCAGCGAGTGAAAAATAGAAAATAGTGTTATAAAATAAAGGAACAAAGCAAGAACTTTGTGGTTCAGCTCACATGAGAGTCCAGATAACATATCCTGTACAACATATACTTTTCAACATAAATATATGCATAATGACATTGTTTCAGAAGCAGCCTGAGGGGCGAGTTTTCTAAAGGAGAGTAAATTGTTGTGCTGCAGAAAAGTATCATGAGCCACTATAAAATTTAAAAAAAAATTTCAAACCTCTCCCTGGCCGATGTTGAGCCACCTTGGCAAGCCCTACATAACATTTGCATGTCACACGGGTAGAACACCTGGTACTACAAACAGTGTGGCATGCAACTGAGGCCATTACTTCACACTGAGTGAGAGAAGTGTCTGAATCACCAATGCAGCACTGTAACCTCACTATGAAGGTAGCATAACGTTATTCTGCCAATCACACACAGTGGAGTAACAATACGTAAATCATACACAAGAATGACTTTCACCACTTTTGACACTGCAGAAAGTACCAAGCTGGCTGCCTGAAACTGAAGACTGGGACACATGTGATGAAGAACATGTGCCCCCGACAGGCAGCTGCAAATATTCAGGCTTCTGAGCCCTTCCTCTATCTAGTTGCAGTGAGCCAGTTCTGAGGCAGATCCTGTAATGCACTCACTACCATTCGCCAGATGACTACTACTTGTGAGACAGCAGCCAGTGAGGTCTGCTGAACAAGCAGATATAAGACAGTTGAAAGATTCCAGCCAAGATTTTAACTATTGTCCTAACACCTGGTCCATCTTTGGGGACTTCTAACAATGCTTTTGTAAATTTGATGGTCAAGACAAAGATCGCACCACACACTGAGTGAGGGACGTCGTTGCGACATGAACGTCAGTGTAACACATTTTAGCGTCCTCATTTTAGTTATGAAACGCCTGGTTAAATACGCAGGACAGAACAGGTAGTTGGAATTGTGGTAAGGGGCCAAAAATGAGTCAGTTACACTTGAACACATATAACTTTATTTACTTGCTCAAACATAACAGCGCAAATTTCCGAGCTTCACTATCGACTGAATATGTTACACATTCCTATGACTTATGGGCACAACCTCTTCAATTTTTAAAATGGCTGAAGGCCCATGATTTGAAACACAACTACAATAAATTTTAAAAGGCAGAAAGTGCAAGGTTTTATCCTTAAATAATATTTCAAATGAGGCTGAAGGCCCAAACAATCTAAGACTTGACAAACAAGGAATTTTAATTTTAAAATGGCTGAAGGCCCATGATTTAAAAACGCAACTACAATAAATTTTCAAAAGGCAGAAGGCCCAAAGCTAGAAAAAATATTTTTTAAATGAGTCTTAAATCCCAAACAATCTAATATTTAGCAAGTAAGGAATTTTAATTCTGAAATGGCTGAAGGCCCATGATTTGAAAACACAACTAAAATAAATTTTTACAGGGCAGAAAGAGCAAGGCTTTGTCATTAAATATTTTTTTTAAATGAGGCTGAAGCCCCATTATTTAAAACCCAACTAAAAGCATACAAATATAAACCATCGGCTATGAGCCATTAAAACACACAATCAAACACCAATAAGAAAAGGCAGTACAGGCAGGGGCACACCAGAAGTTTCTGGGGTTCGGTCTGCACTTGAAATATTAACGTTCGCTTATGGGAGACTATATCCAGTCTGACGGCAAACCAACCAAGAGACAGTCAATGGACACACTGACAAGATGACTTGCTTTCCACCCGACCAGTACACAAGGAACTTCAAAGCCATAAACGTAAAAGGCGTAGCCATCCACAATCAAGTATTCCAAAACTACACACATGTGTGACAGTGACAACATGGTGAGGAAAGAACACTGCCTGAATTTTACGTCAGCGGCCAGGGCAGGTAACCAGAATGCTAACGGCCACAAGGCAGAAAATTCCGCTGGTGCACTTGGACTTCAAGTAATACAGTTAAATTCCACCGGATGGTGGCCAAAATTTCGCTAACTCAAACACTCGCTGTTGCTCACGGGTATACCTCCAGCAGCCAACCATGAAAACTAACGACACAACGTGAACAGACTAGCTTTGGTAATTAAATCACCACTCAACTTTTATGTCCAGGTCAGTGAGCCACGAACTTCATACCAGTCGGAACAGCTCCCACACACTCTGACACTGCGTAGAGACTGCCAGCATGTCTGGCCCACTGCACTGCACAGAGATTTCTTGGCTGATCCACACCAACCGAATGACTACCGCACACCGGCTAGCCGGAAACTGTAAGCACCAGACCAAAGATAGTACACAGTGCAAATATCGATACTCACTGCTGCTGCCACATGTAGAAAGAGGAAGAACCACAGCATAACCGCAATAACCATGGGAAGCCAAATGCGGAGTAACAGTCAGGTTTAAACAAACGCATAAGCCGGGGCCAGCACGGCTCAACCTCCCCACGTCAAATTTAACCCAGGGAGGCGGTAATCCACACCCTGAGCTACTTGAACTTAACTTGACTAAGGTGAACCCGATATTGCTTACCTAAGCTGTTCACCTTGACCAACAGATTTACTGGACCCAATATACGCATGATAGTGCAAGGCCCCAAAAAACGAGGTGTAAATTTACTAAGATTCCCAGCATGCACCTACCTCCCCTGGAAATTTTGGACATAAACTTGGTCCGCTGGCCTGCCCTTAAAGGTTTCCAGATTACGATTATAACGCTCCGCTTGCTTATTATGGGCTCTGAGTATATTATGCGTGGTTCAGTTCCAGTTTTCCTTGATAACACGCGGATTAATATTGGCTGGAATAAGATCTTGAATTCCCCACAACTTCGAAAGAGGGTAATTAATTGGACAGGAAAAGATCAAGGATGCAGGCATAGCTCGCAAGGCTTCATGACTGGCTGTATTAAAGGCAAAACTAAGCCAGGGAAGACTGGAGTCCCATTTACTGGGGGTTTTCTGACGATAAATAATCAAAGTGGACTTAAGATTCCGATTAACTCTCTCCGCAAAGGACCCCTGGGGATAATATAGGGTGGTGGTGACATGCTTGACACTGTTCTGAAAACAGAAGGCCTTGAAAAGGGCTGAAAGAAAGGCAGGAGGCTCATCGCTAACTAGCTGCTTGGGTGGTCCAAAAACACAGAAGACACTAGTTAAATGATTAATAGTGATGGCAGTGGTAATGTTATGGCTGGGAATATTTCCATACATTCAACTTGGTTCATAGACTTAGTTTGTAATGCTCAAGTAATACAAAAGACCAGTCTGTTGAAACAGTTGTTATCCACACATAATAGTAGTTTGATTTAATATGTTCCCATTTAATACACATTCTGTTTGCAGGTGCCAGAAACATGTTGTATTCCTGGCAGCAAGAGCAGTTAGAAATCCAACAAGCAAGAGGCTGTTGATAAAATATCGATATTTTTTCCAAATACATCTATATATCTAATCTGTATGTCCCCCCATGATATATCAGTATCGAAATGGCAACATCGAGTGCAGATATATTTATTTATATTACTTTTTATCAATAAATATTTGGAACTGTTCTTTTGAAATTGAAATAGAACACAATTCTACATTCACTGTGTGAAGGAGTCTTACTACTTTTTGAACTTTCATCACATGCAGTCTTTCTCTTTGACTGTGTGAAGCAAGTGTAGGTGGCACAAAAGAAGAAGTCCCATTGCACTAGGAGTAGTATTGTGAATGGAATAATAAGATTTCTGATGTGAAGAAATAGCATATCAGTTGCATTAAAAACAAGTTTAATGCAAAGTCAGTTTTTTGATTACTACACACACACACACACACACAAATATATATATATATATATATATATATATATATATATATATATATATATATATGAAGAGATGAACGCTAACATTCTTTGATTATCTCTAATGGAGACATGTGAGGGGCAATGCTGACGCAATCGGCACTCGGCGCTAACAGCAGAAACTGCAATGTTTAACTTCACCATGCAATTTTGGCACTTCAATTGCTAGGTCGCTGGCGTTTGCAGAAGTGAAAAAATAGGGTAGTCGGCATGAAATGTTTAAGACAAATCTGATATGTGGTGAAACCGAACAACGGACCTTTTGGCACCTTTTATTGTGTCACTTTCATGTAGTTACCTTTGTTAGCAATGTGGTGATCGCCAATCTTGAATGTGCATCGTTTTCCTTTCAATTCTTGCTCGAAGGGGAATATGCAGGCTGCTATACTTAAATATACAGATATAAAACTGACAGTATGTTTAGAATATGCAGTCGCTATTTTTTTGGGGCTGTACGTCGATACTTTTAAGTAGATATACCTTTGTATCGACATTTTTCTTTATATACCGGGGTCAGTCAATGATATTCTTTTAAATATCGATATATATAGGATTCCCAATATTTTTAAAAATACCTACAGTCCTAGCATCAGCCTTTAGATTCCCTGTCAAAGAAGAGTACTGCAAGTGCTGGACAAAAAACGTCCCCAGAAGTGACTGGAAACCATTCAAGAGAAATATTGTTTTATGAATGTAATAACAGGACTGGATGTTTACAGGAACTGTGTTAGGAACTGTCATGAATTCCTTTGTCAGGGGCCACTGCTTTTATCAGAATTAGTGCCACAATTATTCTCTGGGTTACTTCTTTAAGTAAGGTGTAGCCTCCAACAAGGTGTGATCCAGAAAAGAGAAGAAAATATGCATTCATATAAGAGGAAGATAAGAATTAAGCGTGGTTAAAGGAGGATATCATACCAAATTTTCAATGTTTGTGTAAAACATAATTAGCGTAGGAAAATAGGATAGAAAAGTTAAAAACAATAAAATATTCTTCTATATTGCAGCCTTGTCTGGAGAGGTACCTCCGGCCAAACTGAATATTGGAATCAATGACAAACTCATTTTAAATGTATATATAGTTTCATTCTATTATATGGTTTTTACCTTTCTCACTTAGAGTAACTAAGTGGTCACCAATAGAAAATATTTAGTGTAGGCATATCAACAGTAGTAGCTACAGACTTTCTTTTGGCTCTCTTTTAAGTGCATTAAGTAACATTGCAAGGAAACTTATTCAGCATTCAGAAGCTAATGCAAATTGCTGTACCACTGACAATGAATAAGCAGACATATTCATTTGATATGTTACATGCATTTAGCTATAGAATTTGCTCAAGTGGATTACTAACCATACCACATGTGGAACACATTCAGCGCCTTTCTACTTCACTAAAGATATGCCCTATCAATGATACGCAAACTGCTCATTTCCTTGAAATTGTTATGGATACATGGGACGAGAGAAAAAATTCGTACTTCTGCAAGTGTGTAAAATTTATATTAAGTGTTGCATCTGATTTAAGGAGACCAAACTTCATGTGTATGCAGATAATAAAGTCCCATCAGAGGTTCTCCTTCTTACACCTTTTTTGTATGGCATTTTTGAAAAAGCTATTCATTTATTTCCTGTTAACCAGTTTTGTGCTTCAGTCTCCAAAAAATTAACCCTACTGTGTTGCATTTTCTTTCTTCTTGTAGTCTGACAATAGTTATTATACATGATAACAATATAATCAATAGTAATATGTTTTCATTTTTGGTAAGGATTTCTAGTGATCCATATTCCTTCCTATCTGTGGTTCCCATGTGTTTGTGATGCCTGACTCCATTCGTTTATTCAGAAGTATTAGGAACAACTGGCTGAACCTGATCGACATTGACTGAACATTCAGATTTCATCATTTTGAGTCAATGTCCAGCGACCTGCCAATGGCACAATTTTCAGATATTAAGAACCTCTTTAGGGAGGAAGTGAACTGGCTGTTGAAATTAGCTCCTTGATTGTCTTATAAATCTGTGTATCCCAGTAGATAGATAGACAAAATGTCAACATTGTCTGCAATATTTATAATGGCACAATGTTTGTGGGCTTAAAAGCTGAAAATGGTCAACGTTCAGTAACTGTACACTTTCTTCATATTATTCTCCTGTGGTTATATATTATTAATACTAAGAAACATGTAAAAGAAACATATTGCTAAGAACGAATATATTACAAGGGGGAGGGAACCGATAGGAAATTAAAAATATTGCACAAAATTGTACAGCTACCTGCGTATTGTGACTGAAAAAGAAAAAGCTTTCTGTAATGTTTAATAAACCTTTTGCTGTCATTCTTTGATTTACAAATTGCATATGCCTTTATTGTTATCCTCTTTCCAGTTTCAGGTTCGTTGCTGTATGTTTTTGCTTACTACGTGGAATGTATTTCTTAAATTTTAGATGGACTGAGGGTTGTTGTGAAATAAATGTTTACTTATTTATCGATCTGTTACTGCAAGTATCAATTCACATATCTCCTTCCTCACATCATAAATCCCTCCTTTTAACTTTATCCAATGTCATGAGGTAAAAAAAAAATGTGGAGAGGCCGTTACTGCTGTCGTGTGTTTGTACATGGTGTCCGACAAAGGGTTTACACTGTTTGAACTTTAATAATTGAGTAGTTAATGATAGCATTATCCAATTCTGATGCTATGGTACTCTCGTGGCTAGTGTATACACTTTCATTTGTTTTTCGTTTGTTTATTTTCAGTTGTCAGTAACTAGGCATAAATAACAAGATGGGAGGAAAATTATCCTTGGAATAAAGAAAGTGGATTTTAAATGTTTACTGGAAAAATGAAAACATGAAAGAAGTGCAGAGAAAAAGGTGGACAGAGTTTGATACTGCGTCACTGTCACATGTAACAATAAGGAAATTACAGCAAATCAGTGAAGTAAGGAATTGTACATGATCTGACGAAGTGACGGTGTGGCAGAAAGAAATCAGTAGTGGACAAAAGAGATGTGGACACAGTGGTACAAGCTTTCTCAGAATCCCCAAAGAAGCCCATTGGCGAGCTCTGTGTGAATCAGGTTCTACATCTACATAGATACTCGAAAGTCACCATACGGCACGTGGCAGAGGGTACCCTGTATCACTACTAGTCATTTCCTTTCCTGTTTCTGATCGTCACAACCATCTTGTAACCCAAAGTAGATTTATTTAGGCGGTTGGTCACATCTTCACAGCACTTGGTACTCAATTAGTGATACTCTACAGAGAGAAGTAGTAATGATAGAATTTGAATAAACAGTTTTCATAATACTCGTTTTTTACTCTTCTTCTTTTTTGTAAGTTGTAGGCTCGTAGTCCATGATAAAATGTAATTTTTATACTGCTTTAGAGGACGCTTTGGTTCATTTTGTTAAATAATATGAACACTGGTGGACTTTCTGGTGTGGAACGCATACATTTTCAATCATTTCGCTTCACAATACAGGTCAACGGCAACCACAATCTTAACACAGCACACATAATTTGTACTCCATCCTCGCACTTCCAACTCGTACTACTTACTAACTCAAAAACAAAGTTTTACCTCTAACAGCACATAGCAAAGAAAGTATTATCATATATCGATCTATTTGTGCAAAATCGTCTTTGGAACACACATTTCATAACGAAAATACAAATAATTGTTTATCATTGCTTATCCTTTTAAGAAGGCCATAATCATCACCGTAATTACATCAAGTATTTATATATGTTGACGTTTATACTATTTCATATTGTAGTGGATTTCAGGGTTTTGAGTCTTCACCTCGGAACTCTGGGTTTTAATATGATCCAATATCGGTTAGTAAACTTATGTCACCATAACCAGATTCATTGCACGTTCTACTCGCAAATAGAGTGACAGAAAAATGACTGACTATATGCCTCCTCATGAACCCTATTTTCTTGAATTTTACCTTCGTTGTCCTTACTTGCAAAGTATGTGGTGGCAATAAAATCATTCCACAGTAAGCTCCAAATGCCAGTTCTCTAAATTTTCTCAATAGCATTTCTCGAAAAGAACATCTTTTTCCTTCCAGGGATTCCTATTTCAGTTTCCAAAGTATTTCTGTAACACTTACGTGTTGTTGAAACCTACCAATAAAATGTCTACCAACCCACCTCTGATCTGTTTCGATGTCCTCCTTCAGTCTGACCTGGTACGGATCCCAAACACTCGAGCAGTACTCAAGACTAGGACGTACCAGCCTCCCACCTCTGATCTGTTTCGATGTCCTTCAGTCTGACCTGGTACTGATACCAAACACTCGAGCAGACTCAAGAATAAGTCGTACCAGCGTCCTATATGTAGTCACCATCACGGGTGAATCACTCTTTCCTAAAATTCTCCCAATAAACGGAAGTTGACCGTTTGTCTTCCCTACTACAGTTCTCACATGCTCGTTCCATCTCATATAGCTTTGCAACTTTATGCCCAGATATTTAAGTGACTTGACAGTGTCAGGCAGGACAGTAGTAATATTGTAATTGAATGTTACACATTTTTTCATCCTATTATTCGCATTATCTTACATTTTTCCACATTTACATTCATCATGTTGTTGTTGTTGTTGTTGTTGTCTTCAGTCCTGACACTGGTTTGATGCAGCTCTCCATGCTACTCTATCCTGTGCAAGCTTCTTCATCTCCCAGTACTTACTGCAACATACATCCTTCACAATCTACTTAGTGTACTCATCTCTTGGTCTCCCTCTACGATTTTTACCCTGCACGCTGCCCTCCAATGCTAAACTTGTGATCCCTTGATGCCTCAGAACATGTCCTACCAGCCGGTCCCTTCTTCTTGTCAAGTTGTGCCACAAACTCCTCCCCAATTCTGTTCAATACCTCCTCATTAGTTATGTGATCTACCCACCTAATCTTCAGCATTCTTCTGTAGCACCACATACTCGATGTTAACAAATTTCTCTTCTTCAGAAACGCTTTCCTTGCCATTGCCAGTCTACATTTTAAATCCTCTCTACTTCGACCATCATCAGTTATTTTGTCCCCAAATAGCAAAACTCCTTTACTACTTTAAGTGTCTCATTTCCTAATCTAATTCCATCAGCATCACCTGACTTAATTCGACTACTTTCCATTATCTTTGTTTTGCTTTTCTTTATGCTCATCTTATATCCTCCTTTCAAGACACTGTCCATTCCCTTCAACTGCTCTTCCAAGTCCTTTGCTGTCTCTGACAGAATTACAATGTCATCGGCGAACCTCAACGTTTTTATTTCTTCTCCATGGATTTTAATACCTACTCCAAATTTTTATTTTGTTTCCTTTACTGGTTGCTCAATATACAGATTGAATAACATCGGGGAGAGGCTACAACCCTGTCTCACTTCCTTCCCAACCGCTGCTTCCCTTTCATGGCCCTCGACTCTTATAACTGCCATCTGGTTTCTGTACAAATTGTAAATAGCCTTTCGCTCCCTGTATTTTACCCCTGCCATCTTTAGAATTTGAAAGAGAGTATTCCAGTCAACATTGTCGAAAGCTTTCTCTAAGTCTACAAATACTAGACGCATAGGTTTGCCTATCCTTAATCTATTTTCTAAGATAAGTCGTAGGGTCAGTATTGCCTCACGTGTTCCAACATTTCTGCGGAATCCAAAGTGATGTTCCCTGAGGTCGGCTTCTACCAGTTTTTTCATTTGTCTGTAAAGAATTCGCTCTAGTATTTTGCAGCTGTGACTTATTAAACTGATAGTTCGGTAATTTTCACATCTGTCAACACCTGCTTTCTTTGGGATTGGAATTATTATATTCTTCTTGAAGTCTGAGGGTATTTCACCTGTCTCATACATCTTGCTCACCAGATGGTAGAGTTTTGTCAGGACTGGCTCTCCCAAGGCCGTCCGTAGTTCTAATGGAATGTTGTCTACTCCCGGGGCCTTGTTTCGACTCAGGTCTTTCAGTGCTCTGTCAAACACTTCACGCACTATGGTATCCCCCGTTTCATCTTCATCTACATCCTCCTCCATTTCCATAATATTGTCCTCAAGTACATCGCCCTTGTATAGACCCTCTATATACTCCTTCCACCTTTCTGGTTTCCCTTCTTTGCTTAGAACTGTGTTTCCATCTGAGCTCTTGATATTCATACTAGTGGTTCTCTTTTTTCCAAAGGTCTGTTTGATTTTCCTGTAGGCAGTATCTATCTTACCCCTAGCGAGATAAGCCTCTACATCCTTACATTTGTACTCTATCCATCCCTGCTTAGCCATTTTGCACTTCCTAACGATCTCATTTTTGAGACGTTTGTATTCCTTTTTGCCTGCTTCATTCACTGCATTTTTATATTTTCTCCGTTCATCAATTTAATTCAATATTTCTTCTGTTACCCAAGGATTTCTACTAGCCCTTGTCTTTTTACCTACTTGATCCTCTGCTGCCTTCACTACTTCATCCCCCAGAGCTACCCGTTCTTCTACTGTATTTCTTTCCCCCATTCCTGTCAATTGTTCCCTTATGCTCTCCCTGAAACTCTGTACAACCTCTGGTACTTTCAGCTTATCCAGGTCCCATCTCCTTAAATTCCCACCTTTTTGCAGTTTCTTCAGTTTTAATCTACAGTTCATAACCAATAGATTGTGGTCAAAGTCACATTTGCCCCTGGAAATGTCTTACAATTTAAAACCTGGTTCCTAAATCTCTGTTTTACCGTTATATAATCTATCTGAAACCTTCTAGTATCTCCAGGATTCTTCCATGTATACAACCTTCTTTTATTATTCTTGAACCAAGTATTAGCTATGATTAAGTTATGCTCTGTGCAAAATTCTACCAGACGGTTTCCTCTTTCATTTCTCTCCTCAATCCATATTCACCCACTATGTTTCCTTCTCTCCCTTTTCCTACTCTCGAATTCCAGTCAGCCATGACTATTAAATTTTCGTCTCCCTTCATTACCTGAATTATTTCTTTTATCTCATCATACATTACATCAATTTCTGCATCATCTAAAGAGCCAGTTGCATATAAACTTGAACTACCATAGTAGTCATGGTCTTCGTGTCTATCTTGGCCACAATAATGCGTTCACTATGCTGTTTGTAGTAGCTTACCCACACTCCTATTTTTTATTCATTATTAAACATACTCCTGCATTACCCCTATCGGATTTTTTATTTATAACCTTGTATTCACCTGACCAAAGGTCTTGTTCCTCCTGCCACCAAACTTCACTAATTCCCACTATATCTAGCTTTAACCTATCCATTACCCTTTTTAAATTTTCTAACCTACCTGTCCGATTAAGGGATCTGACATTCCACGCTCCGATCTGTAGAATGCCAGTTTTCTTTCTCCTGATAATGGCGTCCTCTTGAGTAGTCCCCGCCCGAAGATCCGAATGGGGGACTATTTTACCTCCGGAATATTTCACCCAAGAAGACGCCATCATCATTTAACCATACAGTAAAGCTGCATTGCCTCGGGAAAAATTACAGCTGTAGTTTCTCCTTGCTTTCAGCCATTCGCAGTACCAGAACAGCAAGGCCATTTTGGTTAGTGTTACAAGGCCAGATCAGTCAATCATCCAGACTGTTGCCCCTGCAACTACTGAAAAGGCTGCTGTTCCCCTTCAGGAACCATACGTTTGTCTGGCCTCTCAACAGATACCCCTCCATTGTGGTTGCAGCTACGGTATGGCCATCTGTATCGCTGAGGCACGCAAGCCTCCCCACCAACGTCAAGGTCCATGGTTCATGGGGGTAGGACATTCATCATAGCATCTAGAAATTTTGCCTAAGTCGTCTTGTATCATCCTGCAGTCACTCAACTTCGACAGCTTACCGTACACCACAGTATAATCAGCAAACAACTGCAGTTTGCTGCCTACCCTGGTCACCAAATCATATGAGTATACAGAAATCAACCACAGTCCTATCACACTTACCTGTGGTACTGCTGATGACACCTTTGTCTTTGATGAACATTCGCTGTCAATGACAATATGATGGGTTCTGTTACTTAAGAAGTCTTCGACCCACTCACATATCTCTGAACTTATTCCATGAGCTTGTACCTCAATTAACAGCCTGCAATGGGGCACCTCGTCAAATGCTTTCCTGAAAGCTAGAAATGCAGAATCTCCCTGTTGCCCTGCATCCACAGTTCTCAGTGTATCATGTGAGAAAAGGGCAAACTGAGTTCTGTGTGAATGATGCTTTCTAAAACCATGCTGATTCGTCGACATAAACTTCTCAGACTGAAGTAAATTTTTTATATTCATACATAGAATATGTTTAAGGATTCTGCAGCAAGCCAAAGTTATGGATATTGGTCTGTAATTTTGCTGATGCGTTTTTCAATCTTCTTATATACTGGAGTCACCTGCTTTTTTTCCCCTATTGCTTTGGTACTTTGTGTTGGGAGAGAGACTCATAATAAATGCAAGCTAGGTAAGGAGCCAATGTCATAGAGTACACTTCGTAAAACCAAATTGGGATTGCATCTGGACTTGGTGATTCATTTGCTTTCAAATCTTTCAGTTGTTTCTCTAAGCCAAGGATTCTTATTACCATGTCACCCATATGGGGGTCTGTCCAAGGGTAAAATAACGATATGTTTCTACACCTCTCCTGTGTGAATGATTTCTTCAGAATGAAATTTAAAACTTCTGCTTTCGTTTTCCTATTCTCTGTTGCCACACCAGGCTAGTCAACAAGGGACTGAATGGAAGGCTTAGACCTGCTTAGCGATTTTACAAAGAACCAGAGTTTTCTCAGATTCTCTCTTTTGCTAAAATGTGACGATGGTAGCTGGACACTTTGGGCATAAATCTTTTCACAGGTGTTTGAATCTCTTTTAACCATTGCTTGCTGTCATTTGTGTATTCTGTTTTGAACCAAGAGAGCGTCTGCTTCCTTGACCTCTTCCAAATGTTATTATTAAACCATGTTGGGTCTTTCCCATCCTTTATTCACTTACTTGGCACATAACTCTCCAGAACAAGATTTACAATCTGCTTAAACTTTGCGCATAACTCCTTTACATACATCTTACTGGAACCAAGTGACGTCAGTTCAATTTCTAAGAGAGATGTTAACAACGGCTTATCTACTCTGTCTAGCAGAAACACCCTCCTAGCCATCTTGAATTATGTGTTAATTTTCATAACCGTAGTTGCTATAATGATATCATGATAACTAACCCCCTTCCTATACTGATTGTCGATAAGGTCCAACCTACTCGTAGATCTAAGAGATTTCCATTGTGTGTGGGCTGCTGTGCCAGTTTATCAAGACAGTTTACAGAAACTGTGTTCAAAAGTATTTCTCGTGGCTGTCTGTCTGTACCCCCACAATAAATCCGTAGACATCCTAGTGTATACTCAGTAGGTTAAAGTCACCTCAAACTAGTTATGCATGACCTTGGTATTTTTGCAGTTTCCTTGAATGACTCTAGAACTGCTATGGCAGAATTGGGTTGCCAGTAGCAACATCCAAAGAAATCAAGTGTTCACTGCATTTTAAAGCAATAAAAAAGGAAACCCTATGTTCCCAGGCTGTTTCACATGACGAGTGAGGATGATTTGGATAAGCACCTCGAATTTTGTGAATTGATTTGCGATCATGAACAGTTGACTGATGTCATTCTTTGATGAGGTGACGTTTAAATTGAACAGAACCCTCAGTCGCCTTACATGTGTACTGGGCGAGAGATAAACCCCTCGTTACGGCAGAATGAACTGTTAATCTTCCCAGGTTATCAGTGTGGTGTTGTCTGTCTGACAGAGGAGCTGTATGGCCATTCTATTTTGCAGGAATAGTGACAAGTGTAAAGTACTTTACCAAGTTGCATGAACGAATTGTACCAACTGTTCACTAATTGTATAGAGGTAAAGATAGTTTTTTCCATTGTTACATTATCATTGTGAGATGTAAGAATTCCTGGATGTAACATTTGTTGAGAGATGGTTAGACCGACAAGGAAGTGTTCATTTTCCACCCAATTCTTATGATCTAAAGCCATTAGACTTCTTACTGGGGAACTCTGAAGGACACTGTACGAGGTGCATTCAAGTTCTAAGGCCTCCGATTTTTTTTCTAATTAACTACTCACCCGAAATCGATGAAACTGGCGTTACTCCTCGACGTAATCGCCCTGCAGACGTACACAATTTTCACAACGCTGACGCCATGATTCCATGGCAGCGGTGAAGGCTTCTTTAGGAGTCTGTTTTGACCACTGGAAAATCGCTGAGGCAATAGCAGCACGGCTGGTGAATGTGCGGCCACGGAGAGTATATTTCATTGTTGAAAAAAGCCAAATCACTAGGAGCCAGGTCAGGTGAGTAGGGAGATTGAGGAATCACTTCAAAGTTGTTATCACGAAGAAACTGTTGCGTGACGTTAGCTCGATGTGCGGGTGCGTTGTCTTGGTGAAACAGCACATGCGCAGCCCTTACCAGACGTTTTTGTTGCAGTGCAGGAAGGAATTTGTTCTTCAAAACATTTTCGTAGGATGCACCTGTTACCGTAGTGCCCTTTGGTAGGCAATGGGTAAGGATTACGCCCTCGCTGTCCCAGAACATGGACACCATCATTTTTTCAGCACTGGCGGTTACGCGAAATTTTTTTGGTGGCGGTGAGTCTGTGTGCTTCCATTGAGCTGACTGGCGCTTTGTTTCTGGATTGAAAAATGGCATCCACGTCTCATCCATTGTCACAACCGACGAAAAGAAAGTCCCATTCATGCTGTCGTTGCGCGTCAACATTGCTTGGCAACATGCCACACGAGCAACTGTGTGGTTGTCCGTCAGCATTCGTGGCACCCACCTGGATGACACTTTTTGCATTTTCAGGATTGTGTGCACAGAAATGCCAATTCTGGAGGCGATCTGTTCAACAGTCATTCGGCGATCCCCCAAAACAATTCTCGCCACTTTCTCGATCATGTCGTCAGACCGGCTTGTGCGAGCCCGAGGTTGTTTTGGTTTGTTTTCACACGATGTTCTGCCTTCATTAAACTGTCGCACCCACGAACGCACTTTCGACACATTCATCACTCCATCACCACATGTCTCCTTCAACTGTCGATGAATTTCAATTGGTTTTACACCACGCAAATTCAGAAAACGAATGATTGCACGCTGTTCAAGTAAGGAAAACGTCGCAATTTTCCGTATTTAAAACAGTTCTCATTCTCGCCGCTGGCGGTAAAATTCCATCTGCCGTATGGTGCTGCAATCTCTGGGACATATTGACAATGAACGTGGCCTCATTTTAAAACAATGCGCATGTTTCTATCTCTTTCCAGTCCGGAGAAAAAAAATCAGAGGCCTTAGAACTTGAATGCACCTCGTATATGCCTCAAAGCCACATACACTGAATGACATGAGGGAGGCGATTGTGACTGCCTGCAAATACATTCCACAGGCAAACATAACATATGTGTGTTGATCTAGTCTGCAGCAATGCTGATGCAGTAGTGCTGCTGATGGGGAATATTTTGAACATCTTTGACAGTAAAATATCATCAATAATGTGGTTGCCATCTATGTTAGTGAAACATCCGTGGATTTTTTAAAATTTTTGTTCAGGTTATTAAAGTTCAGACAGTGTAAACCCATTTTGTGGGAACATTTGTATAAATAAATTAGACGTCTTTAGTGACGAACGGTCTTAATATGAGGGTTGGAACTTAAATAGTGGCAACTATTTATTCACAACCGATACAAATATGTTTGCACCTGTTACTGTCCTTTAAAGTAGTCACCAGTGTTGTGTAGAACCCGTTGCCAGCAATGTGGAAGTTGTAGTATACCATTGGCAGAGCCTGTTCTGTTGATGGTGCGAATGGAGCGGTCTAAAGTTATTGTGAATCTCGTGTATGACTGTGATGGTGTTATCGTAATGCATTATGTTCCTCCACGGCAGACCGTCAATGCACAGTATTACTGTTCGTTTTTGGAGCAAAACCTGCGACCAGCTTTGCGAAAGAAGTGGCGACACTTTCTGCGCAACCCACCCATAATTTTGCATGACAGTGTACGGGCGCATATAGCACAAGCTGTGGCTGCTCTGTTCACTTGATGGGACTGGGAAGTGCTGACCATCCACCTTACTCCCTGGACTTAAGTCCTTGTGACTTTAATTTGATTCCGAAGATGAAGGAACCACTTCATGGCATTCGCTTCAGAACTGTTCCACAGTCTATGAACATTAGTAGAGCCTGATGTTTACCAGCATCATGCTATGTCCTTGTGCTAAGTCCACACTGCCTTCATCTGTACTAATGCTAATAAGTCTATAGATACAATGTATCTGTGGCAAAGCTCTGAACCACGGTTGTGTAAAAAGGTTCCGTAGCCAACCAGAGCTGCAGCGCCCTCCTTTGGAGACCATGTGTGTTGGAGAGTAAACTTCAAATTTATTAGGCCAATATCAGACCAGTAGTAACCTATAATTCTGAAACATGTTGACCAACGAGTACTGATGAGCAGCAACTCAGGATATTTGAATGCAGCGCTCTGTGAAAGAGCTGCAGAGAACTTCAGGATAACAATGCTGTCTGGAAATCTAGAACGAACACTGAGCTGGATCAACTCATACAAAGAACTAGCAGTGTGAGGACAATAAAAAATACGAGAATAAACTGGCTTGGACATGTCCTTAGGATGGATATAAGTGAACAACTAAAAAATGTTTTTAATGTAGACCAACTGGAAGAAAACAGAGAGGAAGGCCATGAAATTGGTGGACAGATGATGTGGAAGAAGATATGAAATTTCTCAGAGTCAGAGGATGCTGGTGAACTGAGATGAGAAGGGCAGAATGAGGGATATTTGTTGAAAAAGCTAAGATTCACACAGAGATGTTATGCCCTGAAGAGAAGAAGAAGAAGAACTGGAGCATGAGCATGCTGAGCCAGGCTCTGGAGGGAGATTTAAAAGTGCTGTCTCTCGTGTAGCTGTCGGCAGTGCACGGTGAACCAGGTTTGGTCACTGAAAATGTTGATGACACCACATTCCTCCAGTCAAAATGGCACACTGTCATCAGTTAGTGAGTGAGCAGGCGATGATGAGGGGAAGGCCTGTGCTGTGGTGTTGCCATTTGGGTTGGCTGTGGGACAATGTCAAATGGCGCCAATGAAGAACGTACATAGAAAAAGTGGGACATCCTTCCAACAGCACAAATGGATGAAGCATTGGTGTTGCTGAGGATGCAGAAGTCTGCACAGCTGATACAGCTCGATGTCCCAGACTGCTATCATGTTCTAGTGGAGTCTTGTAGTTTGTTTTCACTTAATAACTTGAATGACTGTGTGGTGAATGGCAACACCACAAAACGACGTAAATTCATGTTTGATCATTTTAAACAGTTTAATCTGATCATTAAGATTGTTTGAATTTAGTATTTTGTTGTAGGTTGTTCCAATCTGGAAAGGTGAGAACAGTAAGAATCTTTGTATTTTAAATTCTTCTAGTTCATAACTCTCATTCCACAGAGTAATTCACCAAAGTCAAAGTATTTCACTTCCATAGCTAACCCTTCATAATATTGTGTAGTATTATTGTTTATATTCTCTTGAAGATATTTCAGTACATGGTAAATACTGCAGTTAGTTTTCCAATAATGAAAATAAATTTAATTATTAATTTCATCTGCATTAAAAGAATTTCTGTATAAAATAAGTACTCCTCTCAAATTAAATTTCATTCATTCTTCATCAATGAAATCGACTTTGTTACAGTATATTGCAGTCAGAGCAGTGCACAATTTCGGATCATCTAAGCTATTTGCAGACTACAAGAACACAGTACTTTAGAATTCAAACTCGTATTACATCTTTTATTACAAATTGTCATACATAAAACTATTCCACAGAATACGGCGTATACAGTACAGAAATTCTGTTGGACTTCATGTACCCAAAATTTAGTGCACATAAGCGAAATCTGCCATATTAAAATTGAGTGAACAGCTGCGTTTTGAAGGCAAAGGCAAGTGCATACATTTTGTTTATTTTATTAAGTGTGTATTCAGCTGATGGACTTACCTACAAGTAAACAGTTGTTTGATATTCTATGAAGTTAGAAATATATAATAAATGTAGCTAACACGTCGAAATTGTTTTTAAATTTAGAATAAAGCAGCTCTGTCGTGAACAATTTGTGTGAGTAGACGCACATTTCTCCAGTTAGTGATTGTGGTATATTGCTGTTCTTGCTGCTGGAAGAAAATGATGAAAATGAAGACATTCTTCACTGATACTTACCTAACCAGAAAGCTGAATCGTTTCATATTTAGGTTAGATTACTTGACAAATGTTTCTTCTCAACACTTATCAATCATCAGTCATTAAATAAATACGATTCATATTACATATGCTTGCGTGAACTTGTACATCTGGGCCTAATTCAAAGCATTTGTGTAAACTGAATATTAATGCAGACGTCTATTTTCATTTAAACTGATATCTATGTATTACTTTCAGGCTGAAGACAGGGATGAAAATGCCAACACTGACTCAAACACTGAAACTCCTGCATGGGGTCTCATAACAGGTGTTTCTGTAGGAAGTGAAGTTCATGTATCAGCTCACAGTTCCAGGAAACAAAAATTAAGAAGTAAAATAAACTTGCTGGAAGGAAAAACGACAATTGTAAAACAAAATAGTTTCAGTGTCGTTTGAAGATGAAAGCAGTAATAGTTCGCAGTTCGATTGTATGAATTTCGTGAGAATGCCCCTTTCGAGCCGTAGTAATAAGCAGCTATAGTTTCACGTTTATTAAGCTTCAATATGGCGTCGAGCGCAACGCTTGACTTCATGCAGATCAAAAGGGCCGCCCTCTGCATCCCTTTCTGTGTTCTGTGCGTATTCGTTCTAATAATGTGCAGCGAGGCTCTTGACAATGCAATCGACATTTTCACCTGGGCGCTGGTCGGCGGCAAAAAAAAAAAAAAAAATAAAAAAAATTATTTATTGATGTGTTTTGCCTCACTGCTGCGTCCTTAGAAAAACTGCAGGCCACTTTGTCCCAAAATCGTCCGCTCAATATGAAACAAAGAAAAGTTCTTCCAATATCTTCAGAAATATTGTATAAGCTACATTACCTGTATTATACTTTATTCACGTTGCTTCGCTCAGGTGGAAAGGTAAGGGTGTTACAGATATGTCCTGTAACTTCACAGTTTTAATTTATTACTTCAGTGATGAAAAATATTATTTAAAGGCAAGAAAACATATTATTAGCTTTGTAATTACACCCTGGATACGAAAAACAACACATTTACTGTAAGAAAAAACACAACAGAAGAATAAAAGACAACGAAGAAAACCAACCTGGATGGAAAGTGGTGAATTTTGTATGGCAACAAAAGTGATGTCTGGACGAGTTACTGTTGAAAGGTGCATGAGACAACCAATTGCTTCACGGTAGGGTACAGATGACGAAACTTCTTTGTTTTGATTATTGTCCTCACGTCCAATAGGAGTTGAGATTGTATTGCATTCTGCCATTCGAAATCTTTGCAAAATTTCTTCTGTGTATTTCTCTTGACTTATCATTAGAAGATTCAGCAGCTTCTGCTTTTAGAAATTCTGCTAATTCTTTATTTTCTTCAGATTCACTCGACTCTTGACTTTCTCTAGAATCGAGAGTGCCAATTTTTTCTTGAGTTTGGCTTCCTCCAGAAGTGTACAGCCTAGGAGATTTACATTGGTCATCTTTAGATGAATTCGGATCATTAAATTCTTCCCGAGGGACTTCAAATTCAACATGATCACTATGTAAATCACAAACAATTTCTGGCTTAAATTTTACGTCGTGACTCAACACCACTTTTCTTTTAGATGGAATCCAAACTCTGAACCCATCTTTGTCATTAAGATATCCAACAAGTCGTCCAAAAACTGCCTTCTCATCAAACTTGGAACGGAATTGTTCGTTAATGTGAACGTAGCAGCCTGTGCCAAAAATTCTGAGATGATCAAGTCGTCCTACTGGTCGATTAAACCATAGTTCATAAGGGATTTTATTTTCAACTGATGGTTTTCCAGTACGATTTATTAGGTAGACTGCTGTGTTACATGCCTCTGCCCACAACCCTTTAGGTAATTTACTCGGATTTAGCATTGACTGGGCAGCTTCAACAATGGTCCTATTTTCCCATTCAGCCACACCATTTTGTTCAGGAGTGTAAGGAGGAGGAATCAGTAGCTCTATTCCCCTGTCTGCAAGCAGTTCACTGACATTCTTATTGTTAAATTCTTTGCCACCATCACATCTAAATTGTTTGACAACATGTCCATTAGTTCGTGCTTCATTTAAAAACTGCTTAAGCACAGTACACTCTTCACTTTTGTGTCTTAAAAAGAAAATTCTACGAAATTTACTAAAATCGTCTTTGAAACATACATAATAATGCTTGCCTCCAAAAGATTTCGTGCTCATTGGTCCATTTACATCCGCATGGATTAATTCACCAGTACTGGTAGCGCGTATTGTTCGTGTTTTGAATGGCAGCCTATGCATCTTTCCAACCGCACAGCCGTCACAAAATTCACTCTTGGCACCTTCCACATTAATGTTCATTCCTTTTAAAATATTCTTCACATGTTGTTTATTCTGATGACCAAACATTTCATGGTACACTTGCAATGTTTTGGATGAAGTCATCAAGCTCATACGATTCATTTTTGCATTTGTAACAACACGCATGTTCAACACATAAAGTCCATTTTTCACATAACCTGTCATAACAATATTGCCACTGACTTGTTTTCGAACACAGACATTATTATAACTAAAATTAGTACTGTAGCCTCTGCAGGCAACGGCTCTCACAGAGAACAGATTAGCACTTGCATCAGGGACGTACAAAACATTGTCCATTCTAGCATTGTACCACTTATTGTTTCGTCGGATTTGGATGTAAACTGTTCCTTGACCGTACGCACACATTTTGACATCTTGTTTTCCCAATGAAATTACTTGAGGAAAATCAAATTCACTATACGAAACAAAATACTTTTTGTTGGGAGTGATATGATTTGTAGCGCCACTGTCGCAATACCATTTATTTGGGTCACTGTAATTACTGGTACACACACCCATAGCGTATGAAGTAAATGCAGCGTGTTCACTGTCTTGCTTCTTCTCTTTTCTTTTATTGCTGTCACGAGGGTTCTGTGGACACTCTGATGCCCAGTGACCTAATTGTTTGCATTTATTACACGGAAACTTCTGTTTTAATTGTGACTTCGTCATCTTTACTTGCTGATTACTTGTTTGCCGTTTTCTTGTTTTAGAAACGACAAAAGCTGCACTTCCATTAACGTCTTGTTCACGCAGTTCAATAGTACAGAGTTTTTCAATCAATAAATTCAAGCTTTGCTTTTCTGTCGGTATCGTATCCCAGAGATCCTTAAAATTGTCGTAGTCTTTTCCCAGTGTAGACAAAATTCGACCATTTAAGATTCTTTCAGATAGCGTATTTTCTTCATGTTTTGCTAATTCATCGTTCAGGTCCACAAATAACTTTTTGCAGTTTGGCCACATGTGCACTAATATCTTCTGATTCATCACGTTTTACACGGAAAAATGTTTCAATCAACATATTCAAACGCTGAGTACTGCTACGTTCAAATCGGGCGCGTATTTTGTCCCAGATTTCTTTAGCATTCTTGCACGTTAAGACGAGTTCTGCAACAGGTTTACTTAGCGCACTTGCTATAAGACTTGCTGCCTTTGCGTCGTCCTTGAGCCATTCCACATACGCTTCTTTTTGTTCACTTGTCGCATCTTGCGGCAACTCTACACGTTCACGTGTACCGTTAATAATATCTTCTAGTCTATATGAACGTAGCACCATAGAAATATGCCATTTCCATTTGGCCCAGTCGTCAGGTCCTTCAAGCTTATCAACGCTGACCTTATAATCGCCACTAGGTGTCATGTTTCTTTACAGACATACGCTCATTTCAAATATTGTTTTAATTAAACTGTTTTTGTTTGCCTTTACACGTGTACTGGGCCCATAACCTGATGAAAAATATTATTTAAAGGCAAGAAAACATTTTATTAGCTTTGTAATTACACCCTGGATACGAAAAACAACACATTTACTGTAAGAAAAAACACAGAAGTTACACACAAGCCAAGAATAAAGATATTGACAGCAGAGTCATGGAGCAGCACATAAATATAGACGTCAAGGAATTTTTTCTTTTCTTTTAACATTTCAGCACTGATTTTACCTGCAAAAGTATAGCATTGGGCGGCACGTAGTTCAGAAGATATTAGGTCATAGGAACTGAGAGGCGTGAAGAGTTACGTTTTCCGAGAACGGATCGCAAATTACCAAGGCTATACTCATCCATTATTTGATGAGAGCTTTTTTATACTTGAGAGTTAGATTGTGTAAAGATTCGAGCGCGGGGGCTACTGGCAAAACTCTAATGCAGCAAATGATAGCCTTGTGTTATTGTCTTCTTGACGAAGTCCTCAATTCTGAGAGAGTTGTTCTCGTGGTCAAAGAGTTTCATCACTAAGTACCATTGTGTTGGTAATAGCTCAGAGAGTGTAGTAGAAAGACGCAATTGTGTTGCTGCGGTTGTCAATACGATAGTGTCGAGTAACATAATTCAAGTAAACTTAGAAATATAAAATTTTGAAGTGGCAGTCATGGGCTGAAGGAGATGGTTTCACTGGCGTACGTGATACTGATATTGTAAGTCTGATGTATTTGTGAGTTCCCACAGGCAGTGGTTTTAAGTGACAGTCCATCATTGTTTGAATGCGTAGAAAGCCGTGTCGTGGTTTTAACGTTTGACTCGAGATAATTTTGGAGTCGCTGTTCGCTATATATGTAGTTGTATACAAGTTGTGCTTATTGTAATATTTATTCTTAAATTTATGTGGAACGCTGTTCTACAATTGCACCATTTTGAAGAAACATTTGTTTTGATGTGTGGAGTGCACCTGTATCCAGCCACAGCTTCGTGGCCAAACAGCAGGAAAGCTGTGTTATTCTTGAAGAATGTTAGGGTCTTTTGTTTCTGCAAGTATAGCCACGCTATATGATTCGCATTATATCCCGTAGATGGTACTGAAAGGAGGAGAACGCATAATTAGCAAAGGTAATTGTGGGAGACTTTATTGTGAGAGATGAGACGACAGATTTTATTTATAGTTGAACCGAGATGATAATAATACGAAATTGAAATATGTAGGAATGAAGATGTACACCGATTGGTTTTTCATAATTCTTCTAAAACCTTGGTAACGGACGACTTCGTCCAGAAATTGTGATCTGTAGAATGTAACAGCTCAGGTGTCTTGGTGAACATCGTACAAATTCTTGTAAATTTTCCAAATTATGAATATGCGTTAGATATATTGACAATTTTTGTGTTTCAGAGAATTGTTTTTGTTTTGTTTATTTTTACTGGCGTGGTGTTGTTGTTGATGTTCCCATGTAGACCTGTATTTAGAAATAATGATTATTTGTAGGTAATGCGCTCACATTTAATTTGTTGCTTTCTAACGTAAACACTTCCGTTCTGCTGTGATAGAAAGTGTCTAAAACTTATGTAATATATGTTCAGTGTTTGTAAACACTGTACTCTCTAATGCTGGGACTATTGTGGCAACAATGTTATGTGTGACAGTAAGATTAATTATTGACATAGCCATTATAGCTGATGCAGGTGTCAAGAGACCAGTTGAGAATGGATAATGAATCATGTGACTTTCGCTCTGAGAACAGGAATGCAGTAATTACATAGTAGTAAGTAAGTAAGTGATGTCACTACCATTGAAGTGTCAGAATTATGGTTTGAAGGAAGTTTCTCTGTTCATGGTAGTATTTAGAACTGGTTACAGTCAGCTTGAAAACGTGAAAGAAAGGGAGACAGAACATAGAGGTAGAATGTGAAAGTAACATGTTTTGGGAGAAATGTGCAAATTGGCCTGACTTAACAGCCATACTATCACTAACTATTACTTAGGAATGGGGAAATTTACAGGTTCTGTAAAATTGGTAAACAGGCAGCCATTTCACCCTCAGATAGTTTTTGCTTTAGCTCTTGGTTAGGTGAATAATTAATTTAACTTTCAGAAAAAAGTGAGATGCTGTATGTGGAAGGTGAGTTCATTGCACTAGAAGACAGCAGCTGTTCTGTGGATGTGTTTGACGTAAGACTTTAATGCATCAAGAAGTTTGAAGGAAGACTTTACCTAGTAGTGGAGGTTAATAGTTCCACATGACACATAAATTAAATTATGAACTGTGGCTAGAATATTTCGCAGTGTGTAATGGATTCTATGAAGCCTATAAAATTGCAATAACTGTGACAATAAAAGTAAAATGTAGAATTGCTTGTATCTTGGTAGTGAATGTACTGGATGCGAAACTTTGTTAATGTTGTTGTAGGATTCGGTAGTAGAATTTATCTCATGGCCTAGAGAATGATCTATCATGTTGAAGCTTATGATGACTCTAAGATCAGTATATTGATGTTTGTTGACTATATGAAAATTGAAATTAGCAACAGCAAAAATTTGTCTTACAGGCAGTAGATTTAATGTTGCATTTACACCATTAGATGCCCACCTAATACCGTACAAAATCCTGTAAGAAATTATTGCAAGGCAGAAATAAGAATCTCCCCCCCCCCTTTTTTTCCACTTTCAAAGAGACAATGAAGATCAAACTTTACTATTAACAGAATGAGTCATATCAGTTATTCTTCACATGTTTCATCTCTTAATGGAACTGGTAGGAATCCTGTTGTATAGTTTGAGAAGTACCTTTTGCTTTCCACCTGTAGTAATTTCAGGGGTTGGCCGCAGATATGAATGCTGCATTTATTAAAACATGCTGAGAAGCAACTGAAGTCACAGACGTATTGTCTCAGTTGTTATGCCTCCATACATAAACATGGCAAATTGCATATTATTAGACTAAAAATAATGTTCAGTGGTAGGAAGTGAACATGTCACACCTGTATTCCAAAAGGATAACAAGACTGAGCTACATGCCTGCTCTCATATATCACTACACATAAGTAGACCAACTGATATTTACAAAGTAGATCTATCCTATAAACAATTGCTTAAGCTACACAGATGGGTTTGTTGAATCCTATATTCAGCTTGATACTATCGTAAGAAAAGTATACAGACACCTGTTAACAGACTGTAACATAAGGGTGTCCACTCTTCGCCTTTATTGTGGCTTGAACTCTACTGACAACACTTTCAGTGAGAGGTTTGAATGTGTGGAGGAATGGCAGCTCTTTCATTCTCAAGAAGTGAAGGCAGAGAAGGTGGTGACATTGGGACGCTTGAGGTCTGGAACAAAATTGACATTCTAATTCATTCCAGAGGTGTTCCATTTAGTTCCGATTGGGCTCTGGGCTCTCCAGTCCATTTCAGGAGTGTTATTGTCCACAAGCCTTTGCCTCACAATACTGTTTTATGACAGGG
This sequence comes from Schistocerca cancellata, assembly GCF_023864275.1. Taxonomy (NCBI): domain Eukaryota; kingdom Metazoa; phylum Arthropoda; class Insecta; order Orthoptera; family Acrididae; genus Schistocerca; species Schistocerca cancellata. Next base: position 381,409,127 of record NC_064627.1, on the reverse strand, counting down.
TCTATTGTCACACTGATGCAGTCATCATTTCTGAATTGTTCATCTACTGTATGCAGTACACAATACTGTAAAATGTTTTCATGTCTATGAAAATTTGGTGTTTTCTTAAGTGCGATAATGGGCCACCGAAACCATAAAAAACACATCCGTACAGTTCTACCATTTCCTCTGTACTTCACTGTTGGCACTACACATGATGACAACTCGTGTTCTCTAGGCACTCACGAAACCCAAACCCTTCCATGGAATTGCTATAGGTTTCATCACTTGTTTCCGGGCATCCGTTGTTCTGTGGTGGTGTTCTTTACACCATCTCAAGTGTTGCTTTACATTTACTACAGAAATGTGTGGCGAGGTGCTGCTCGACCATTGTAGCCCATTTTTTTTAAAGTCCCTTCTGTTAGTGGAAATGCTGGTAACACTTTGGAACTCTTGAGTGATTGCTTCAGCTGAATTCATGTGATTTTGTACAACCACCCTTTGCAGTGCTTGATGGTCTTTATCCATCAGTGCATAAGATGTGCCTGATCTTGTTTTAGTTGTGGTTGTTTTTTCATATCTTCATTTCACAGTCACATCACCAAAAGTCACTTTGGATAACTCAAGAAGGGTTGAAATGCTCCTGATGGATTTGTTACTCAAGTGGCATCCAGTGACTAGCCCATGCTCCCAGTCACAGTGCTCTCTTGATTGATCCATTCTGCTGTTATCGCTTCTCTACTGACAACACAATCCTCCCAATCTTTTTTTGTATTGACTGTTGTGACACCTAGTGGTCATTTCTCCATTATGTTTGAATGTCTGTATATGTTTGATCAGATTGTGTAAGCCTGGGTAGGGGAAGGTGGTTAAGTTTATTAATCAGAGTGTAGTGGGAGGGCCTGTTATATCACAAACTTTATCATACCATGGGAAATAAAGGTAAACCTTTTTTTTTATTGTGGTTGTCAGGTTTTCCTGCGTGCTTCAGATTTCGTAAGTAGTTCATACAGTGGTTAAGAAAAAAGACAGGCCACGTAACATAGCAGGGGACTGCAGTGAATATTGTAACAAACTAAAAGTAATTTTGAATTAGAACTCTTGATTTGCTCAGAGACCAAGAATTACACAAACTCTCTCTGTGGTAATAAACATTGGCCAATTTCAGCTGCAGGGATAAACATTGCCCAATTTCTTCTGCAAGTATTCTGTAAGATTAAAGTTCATCCAACCAAGTGTTCCTACAAGCTTTTGTGATGAGCAGGATTCCGAATTAACTACAGCCAAATTTTTTGGGTTTTGCAGTTATTTATGAATCCTGCTAACCCTAATTTTACTATCTTTCTGAGAAAAAATTAGAACTGTGTTAAAATCTGCCTTAAAAAGGCAGTGCAATACTAAATGTGGACCTGAATAGTGACATCCTGCAGAAAAAAGAGCAGTGAAGCATCACCTTACTTCTTTTAATTTTCCTCAAAATGTGACATTTCCGAGATGCGCCAGAATGGAATTATCGGGAGGAGTATCGTGGTGCACTGCTGCTTCCCATTTCTTCTGCAAGTATTCTGTAAGATAAAAGTTCATCTGACCAAGTGTTCTTATGAGCTTTTTTCATGAGCAATATTCTGAATTAATTAGAGTCAAATGTTTTGTGTTGGTAGTTATTTAAGAATCACGCTAACCCTAATTTTACTATCTTTCTGAGAAAAAATTAGAACTATGTTAAAATTGGCCTTAAAAAAGGCAGTGTAATACTAAATGTGGACTTGAATAGTGACATCATAAAGAAAAAAGAGCAGCGAAGCATCACCTTGCTTCTTTTAATTTTCCTCAGAGTGTGACATTTCCAAGATGCAGCAGAATGACATTATTGGAAGGAGTATCATGTGGTACACTGCTACTTCCCACTGTGCATAGCCCCACAGCCGTCCTCTTTATGTGCACACTACAGTAAAACAGGGAGTTAACGGCACAGAAATAAGTAATTGACCTGATACGGAATAGCTTCAATGTGTAAAGGGCTACTAATGAATTATGTCATGATATACTCATCTTAATATGAGATGGTATGTTTTAAGAAAGCAGTGATGAGGATCGAGATATGAAAGGGAAGGGAAAGGAGGGGGTGCACTAAACCACTTACAGTAGAATAATTTCTTCACACTTGAAGGACGGTCATTGGCTGTGCGTGTTAAGCCGTCTTCCACTAAGGCACTTAAAACCAGCAGCCAACATGGTTAACATAGTTCCAAAGATTCTTATTTAAAATAAAGTGCAAATTGTATAAAGGCTTACAGAGTATTAATGATGAGTACTTGGGTGTCTTTCAGAAGACTTGTTAGGGTACTGAAGACAGGGCGAAAGCTATCAGACAGGAAATGGAGGCAATAACTAAGTTTTTGTGATGTAACAATTCACATTATTTTAACCGGATAGGAAGTAGGATAATTAAACGTTAGAAAGAGGTTAGAATGTGATAGTGCCTGACACCCCCTCCTATCCCTCCTTAAACCATGATTGTGGTTACACAGCATGGCCTGAGGTCTAGGTTTGGTTGGAAGGTTTCAATCTGTGTTCCCTGTGTTGGCAGTGCACACAGTAATTTGTATAACATGTTTGCAGGGAGATGCCTTCCCAGAGACTTAAATATCTAATTGTGCATCTTTTACACAGGAAAGTGGAAAAAATGATGATTTTATTATTAGTGTCACAATCACTGTTACCTGTTAAACAAAAAAAAATCATAACAGTTCTGTACATTAGAGTAGTTGATGTTTTATGTAAGCATAACATATTGACAGATTTACTGTTTGATTTTACTAATTGGGTTTCAGTTAACAATATACAAGATAAGCAGAAGGCATTAAAAAACTTTGGCCACTGGGTATCCTGTGGATTAACAAAGGCTTTTGACTGTGTTGATGACAGTATCATCATCATGTATTTGGCAACACTCCTTTTGTAAGTGGATTCTCTAGACTCCCTCATGAATTTTCACTATCAGTTATTTGCATCCATATTGCTCCTGCATATTTTTAATGTCATTTACAAATGTTTGATGGGGTAATCATCTTGGTCTTTTTCTGTCTTAATCTTGTAAATAATTTACTTGGAAAGCATTTGACTCATTCATCTGTGTGTGTGTAAAGCATACTTACATTTCATTGTCAGTAGTTAACACTTTACTGTGTTCCTTGATCTCCCCTATTTGTTTTTCTGTCTCTCATAGCAGGTACCAATACCCATCTCTCCAGTGCTCACTGAGCAACCTAAGGTTTTGGGTGACTTTCACATTGAAAGTACATGTTCTATTGCTATATGTTAAATCTTCTAGAGCCTTGCGCATTGCGTTATGAAGTTTGTTGTCAGTGATCACAATTTGAAAACAGCAGGAACACTTATAAAAATAATACTAGAAGAAGAAATGACTTCCATTGTTCTTCACCTGGTATTAGTGTTGCACCGAAAGGAGTAAGGTAAAAATCTTAGATCCCTTACACGATTTAACAAGATCACTTACACGATTTAATAGACTATAAAATTTCAAACCCAAACTACACTCCTGGAAATGGAAAAAAGAACACATTGACACCGGTGTGTCAGACCCACCATACTTGCTCCGGACACTGCGAGAGGGCTGTACAAGCAATGATCACACGCACGGCACAGCAGACACACCAGGAACCACGGTGTTGGCCGTCGAATGGCGCTAGCTGCGCAGCATTTGTGCACCGCCGCCGTCAGTGTCAGCCAGTTTGCCGTGGCATACGGAGCTCCATCGCAGTCTTTAACACTGGTAGCATGCCGCGACAGCGTGGACGTGAACCGTATGTGCAGTTGACGGACTTTGAGCGAGGGCGTATAGTGGGCATGCGGGAGGCCGGGTGGACGTACCGCCGAATTGCTCAACACGTGTGGCGTGAGGTCTCCACAGTACATCGATGTTGTCGCCAGTGGTCGGCGGAAGGTGCACGTGCCCGTCGACCTGGGACCGGACCGCAGCGACGCACGGATGCACGCCAAGACCGTAGGATCCTACGCAGTGCCGTAGGGGACCGCACCGCCACTTCCCAGCAAATTAGGGACACTGTTGCTCCTGGGGTATCGGCGAGGACCATTCGCAACCGTCTCCATGAAGCTGGGCTACGGTCCCGCACACCGTTAGGCCGTCTTCCGCTCACGCCCCAATATCGTGCAGCCCGCCTCCAGTGGTGTCGCGACAGGCGTGAATGGAGGGACGAATGGAGACGTGTCGTCTTCAGCGATGAGAGTCACTTCTGCCTTGGTGCCAATGATGGTCGTATGCGTATTTGGCGTCGTGCAGGTGAGCGCCACAATTAGGACTGCATACGACCGAGGCACACAGGGCCAACACCCGGCATCATGGTGTGGGGAGCGATCTCCTACACTGGCCGTACACCACTGGTGATCGTCGAGGGGACACTGAATAGTGCACGGTACATCCAAACCGTCATCGAACCCATCGTTCTACCATTCCTAGACCGGCAAGGGAACTTGCTGTTCCAACAGGACAATGCACGTCCGCATGTATCCCGTGCCACCCAACGTGCTCTAGAAGGTGTAAGTGAACTACCCTGGCCAACAAGATCTCCGGATCTGTCCCCCATTGAGCATGTTTGGGACTGGATGAAGCGTCGTCTCACGCGGTCTGCACGTCCAGCACGAACGCTGGTCCAACTGAGGCGCCAGGTGGAAATGGCATGGCAAGCCGTTCCACAGGACTACATCCAGCATCTCTACGATCGTCTCCATGGGAGAATAGCAGCCTGCATTGCTGCGAAAGGTGGATATACACTGTACTAGTGCCGACATTGTGCATGCTCTGTTGCCTGTGTCTATGTGCCTGTGGTTCTGTCAGTGTGATCATGTGATGTATCTGACCCCAGGAATGTGTCAATAAAGTTTCCCCTTCCTGGGACAATGAATTCACGGTGTTCTTATTTCAATTTCCAGGAGTGTATAATCATAATAGTAAGATTTCAGAATTTGTGTGCGTGTGCGTAATTTTTTATGCAAAGAAAAATAGCATGAACATGTTGCCATATTTTTCACTGAAGAAGTGTATTGTAATCGTAAACCAGACTTTGTCCACTCAGTAGCAATAGATCACAATTATTATGACCCATAGAACATGCAAATAACTAAACTAACCGCTTATTTCCATTTCAGACATGTTTTGAAAACTTTGTATAGTTGATTAAATGTCCTTCATGTCATTAAATTTACTCTTCTGTTTAATTTCTTTTTGTGTCCATGTAGTAGTTGTGTTTACCTGTCTTAAATACAAAATCTATATAACTGATTCTTTAAATTCATTGTTAATGTGTATTATTTTGATGTGGTTTATCTTGTAGACAAGAATAATTAGTTCTTAACGTTCGCATCTGAAACCAGTTGCAAAAGAGGAGTAATAGTTATTCGTTCTACAAAAAACACAATTGAAATGGTAACTGAAGAAGAATGATTTCAGAGTCAGGAATATAATTCTTCTGCTTTCGTTTTAATATAGTTGATTTTCAATCATAATTTCAAGTGTACTATCTATTACATTCTTCCATTGTTGAATTCATCTGCACTGGAGGCATAGATATTAAGAATTGAACTCCCAATTCTGTAAAGAATTATTTTTTTAAGTGTAAAACAGCAAACTTCTGATTATGGATTAATGTGTTAAATGTTTGATGTTGAGCAAGCAAACTAGAAACTCTCTTCAATAGCTCTACAGCCCTTGGTGAGCCTTGGCTTCTTCAACAATCTTCCTCCACACTTCTCGGTTATTTGCTGCTCTTTTCCACCCCCGGACTCCCATATTGCTGATATCCATTATTACCTCATCGATCCATCTTCTTCTAGGTCTCCCTTTTCGCCTAACTGAATGGATCATACCTTTCATCATTTTCTTTGGAATTCTATCCTCTGCCATTCTGTCCAAGTGTCCTAGCCATCGTATTCGCTGTGATTTAACAAATTTTACTATGTCCCTGCCTTGTATTAACTCTTGTAATTCAGCATTGTAGCGTATTCTCCAGCCTTCTTCCTCCCTTATTGGCCCATAGATTTTGCGTAGTATTTTCCGCTCAATGCTTCTTAGAGCATTTTTATCGTGTTCTGTCAACGTCCATACCTCTGAGCCGTATGTGATAACTGGGCGGACTAGGGAATTAGATATTAGCAATTTAGCTTTTCTTGTAACAATGCTACTTTTGAAAAGCTGCATATTTGCAAAGTAAGCTCTGTGTCCTGCTTGTATTCTTTCCCTTATAGCCTTTCCAATACTGTTATCATTTGTTATTAGGGCTCCCAAGTAGTTAAAAGAGGACACTCCATTGAAGCATTTCCCATCGATATTTAGGTTTTTAGGGGTTCTTCTGGCCTCAGATTGTGACATTACCTTATATTTTGTTTTGTTTACATTTACTATGAGGCCAATTTTTAAGGCTTCTGTTTCCATTGCCCGGTATGTTTCTAGGAGTGTATTGGTATTTCTTCCTACTATAGCAATGTCATCAGCGTATGCACATATCTGGCTAGTTTTCATAAATATGGTGCCTCTTTTGTTGATTTTATTTACTGCACTATGCAGGGCAATGTTGAATAGGACAGTGGAGAGACTATCCCCTTGCTTCACACCTTTATTAAAGTCAAAGCTTTCACTTGCTCTGCTAAGGACCTTTACTTTTGCTCTTGTCTCTGTCATTGTCATTCTGATTAGTCTTATTAATTTAGCACATATACCAACTTCTTTCAGTACTCTGTATAGTTCTTGCCGATTTATGCTGTCAAAGGCTTGTTTGAAATCGATGAATAAGAAATGCAGATCTATATCATATTCATAGAACTTTTCCATCATTTGCCTTATCACAAATATTTGATCAGTTGTTCCTCTGCCCGGTCGAAAGCCACACTGATATTCCCCTAGTATGCCTTCTGCACACTTCCGTATCCTTTCGTTTAATATACTTGTGAAGATCTTATAAGCTGTACTTAGGAGTGTTACACCTCTATAGTTTTCACATGCTGTTCTGTCCCCTTTCTTATAAATGGGGACTATTATTCCAATTTTCCAATTATCTGGCATGGTCTCTGTTTCCCATATATCTGATATTAATGTGTGCAGTTCCTTTATTACAGCCTCACCACCAGTTTTTATTAATTCAGCAATTATGCTGTCTTCCCCAGGGGCTCGATTGTTTTTTGACTTGTGCACAGCCTGGGAGACCTCTTGTAGTGTTGGTTTTCTTGCCTCATTGGTTTCATTGTCTACTTCCAGCTCCACTCTTCCCTCCTGTGCAGCTGTCTCTTCGTCTTCTAGGCTGGTGCTTAGTGTATCTTTGAAATATTCTGCCCATCTTCCCACTATCTGTTCTTCCTCCCTTATCATTTTCCCATCTTTACTGGAACAGGCCATTGTTTTTGGTTGGAATCTATTCTTCATTTTGCCTATGACATGATAGAACTTTCTTATTTCACTCTGTTCCTTTAGTTCTTCTAGTTCTTGAAATTTCTTCTTATTCCACTCTCTTTTCTTTCTCTTGCACAGTCTGTTAGCTCTTCTCCTTAATTCTCTATTTTGTTCCACATTATTTCTGGTTTCTCTCTGTAGCATTTTTGTTCTTGCCCTGTTCTTTTCCTCTATTGCTGACCTGCAATCTTCATCAAACCACTCCTGGGTTCTTCTGTTCCTTCTTATGCCTATTATTTCCTCTGCAGCATCCTTAATGGCTTTTTCAAACCTGTTCCACCTTTCATCTACTCCTACTGTGGTCTCTTCATTGCTCAACTTTCTGCTTAGTGTTACTTGGTGTTTTTTTACTTCATCAAGGACGTTCAGTTTGTCTGTATTCCATTTCATCATCTTTCCCATTCTGTTGCCATTTGTTAGTGACAGTTTCTCTCTCAAGACTGATTTTATCAGAAAGTGGTCTGAATCACAGTTTGGTCCTCTGCAGCTCCGTACATCCGTAACCGACGTGGAGTGGCGTGCAATCACTAAAATATGATCAATCTGATTGACTACTCCATTGGCTGCAGACTTCCAAGTACCCAGATGGATCCTTTTATGTGGAAAGCAGGTACTTAATCATATTATTCCTTGCTGTGAATTGGCATAGTAAGTCTCCATTCTCATTGTTTTCTTCATGTAGTGAATATTTTCCAGAAACTCCGTACAGATGTTCATTCCTCCCTATTTTTGCATTAAAATCTCCTATTACTAGCATCAGGTCATATTTAGGTACTGCACCGTAAACTTTTTCCAAGTCTTCGTAGAACAGTTCTTTTTCCTCTGTTGGTGCATGTGCATTAACTATTGATATATTCCTAAATTTACCTTTTAGTCTGAGTCTGCACATCTTTTCATTTATGGGTTCAAATTCTAGAAGGCTTTTCCTAACTTCCCTAGTTATTATAAACCCTGTTCCAAGTTGGCCTGTTCTTTCTTCTGGTCCACTATATACCAATGTGAGTACTCAGGTTTATCTATCTGCCCATTCCCCTGCAATCTTATTTCCTGTAGCCCTACAATATCATATTTGAATTTTAAAATTTCATTGGCTATTTCTTTCATCTTTCCAGGCTGAAGCATTGTCCTTACATTCCATGATGCTACTGTTAGATCCTTTATCCGTTTCCTTTGCCGGGGTTGTGATACATGCTTTCCATCCAGTTTCCGAGGCTTCTGTTGAATTTCGTAATATTCTTCTTTTTTACAGTATGGGGTTATTAGCCCCATGCTCAACCCCCAACCTGGAGGACCAGGATTTGTATGAGGTTTATTCCTCTAGGGAAGCTGGCTTCACTACGCCTCTAGAGCCCTCCCTGCCCTATGTTGTGGGACACACTTTGTCTGGCTCCTCTGTCGGGACCAGTCCGGCTTGGGAGACCCTGCCAGTAGCTATGCTACCGCCGGCATAGCTCTAGACTTCTCCGAAGCACGCAAACCCTCCCGCCCGGCACTGAAGGTGCCTACTATAAGGCGGTGTCCCCTGAGAGGATTGAAATTATGTTTACAGTTTGTTGAAAGTCGCTAAGTGCTCTCTATATTGAACACTGGATGAAAACAGTTTGCATAATTTGTGCTCCATTTTAAGCAAAAGCTAGTTTTTCACATTTCTCAATGATTATGACGTCACATCTCCTGAACTTTGTGTTGTATAGTGCAATAATTTTGAAGGCATATTCACTGATATATGTGGATACTGTCTGCACAATGTGTTGTGAATCAAATTAGTAGTAAAGAAGTTATAGATCAAAATGTCATGCCCAATGCAACAGTTGTACTGCATGAATAGTGGAAATGTAGTAAGTGTCTAACTTTTTTTCCTTTCATCATTTTGTGTGGGCTGTCAGCGAGAAAAAGTTTCATTGAGGTGTGTAATTATGTGTAAAGCTCGTTTGAAGTCACTAAGTGCTCTCATTCTCAGATATTGGATGGATGGTGTATGGGTATTTGAATGTGGTGTGTTACACTGCCTCAAGACATATACACAGTTTCTGACTGTAATATTTATTTACTGTGTTAAACCTTTAGCATAAGATTATACCTTGAAATGAGTAGATTAAGATGGAATTTTAAGTTATTAAATTTGGTCAGTAATAATGTGGGATGCTGAACAACAAATTTTTGTTGCCTCCGGAAGCTATTAGCAACACACACTGGATGGCATTATCCAGGTTAGCCATTTACTAATCTAGATTGTTCACTCTACGAAGCCACACAGTGTGGTGCCTGATGGAATTTAGTTTTCCGATAGAAGTCTGAGGAATGTGTATGACTTCAGACTAAAACTTCCTTGTTTCTAATTGCTACCAATAATGTGCTAGCACACTTATGTCATTGTAACCATATTGATTTTCTGTTTCCATTATTGGAAACCGATAATATAAGATTTGTTTACGTGTATGTAGGTGCTCTGTACAGTGTGTCATCTGCTACCTGAGGTTGACTAGGTGGGCTGTGTCTAATAAGCTGTGGGTTACCAGCCGAGGCCATTCTCATTCTATAGAAACAGATACTTTTGTTAACCATTGCACATAGTTTTCTTGGAGTGAACAGTCAGTACCGTGTCATCGGTAAATTGATGGTGGTCCAGATTAGTCCCATAAACCCATATTCTATCATAGTTCTATTACATTATGACCTGACCGTAGTCTCTAAGGCTATCGTGAATTGTTTTCGTGAATCTCCTTATCTGAACTGCTTTCAATTTTGGATTTTGTACTATCTTGATGATGTGTAATAAAAGCTGAGCTGTTGAAGTGTTTGTTCTTTGATGTGCTGATATAGACTTAAGGCCGGTTAGTACAGATTATGTTGAAACTGAGTGAAAGCTTTCTCAGAATCCATGAATTCCAGGCAAAGCGGTAATACTGACATGTTTCTCGGTTTTCCACTGCCATTCTGGAAATAATTTCACTACTTATTTTTGGGTTACTTTGCCTCCTAGGTAAACAGCATCCTTTACAGACAACTTTCCTTCCTTAATAACTTGAGTTGTTTATTTCACTTCATCTGGCTTTAGATCTGGGCTGTCATTATTTTCGTTATTAACTGTCTGTAGGTCTGATTCATCTGTTGTACTGTCAGAGAATTCATGAAATGCTTGCTTGCTCAGTTTCCTCTCTGTTAGTTATTATGCTGTATGCCATTCTAACATAAGATTCAATAGTTTCGTCACACTCCTGGTTTTCAACTATTTTTCCTTTAGCCAAATCTACATACATTGTCTTATTCCAATTTGTTTTGTTTCTTTAATCTATCATGTTTCTATCATCATTTGATTAAAGCCCAAGCTGTCTGTTTAATAGCAGCCTCATTTTATTTGTGGTTTCTTTTCCATTCCTTGCTAGGTCTTTTGCTGTTTATACAATTACTTTCCTAAATGATTCCCTCTTTCATCTGTTTCTGTGTAATTTTCATTTCCTAAGATGGTGAAATTGTTGTAAAATAAATTATAATACTCTACATTTATGACTTCCTGTTTGATGAATGTTTTTTTTTTAAATCCAAATTTTCTGTGAATCTTTTGAATGTCTGATCAGTTGCAGTTCAGAAGTAGTTAGTGGCCATTGCACACTGTAATACAATTTCTTTTTTATTTGTTAAATTATAGATAGTATGACTTTTAGTCTCATTTTGCCATTGGGCAGAATTTTGATTTCTCAGGTACTGCAACAACACTAATAGTATGACACTAGCCTGAAGTTTTTGGCAGTACATTCAAACATGGCAAAACTGTGTTCACAGCAGTCTCACCCTCCCAGCTTGGTATCAACCCTAACTCGTACACTTATGAGGTGCTACCACAGCACTCAATTCTCCAGTGAATATTGTATTCGGGGTGTTTGTGTTGTCCTCATCATTTCATCATCATTCATGAAAGTGATGAGATTGGACTGAGTAAAAGTTGGGAATGTGTACGGGCGCTGATAACCGTGCAGCTGAGCACCCCACAAACCAAACATCATCATCATCAACATTGTATTTGGCTGTCAGTCTGTCTCTGTACCATCCATGAATTATCTAGTCTACATGAATATCTACATGAATACATTGACTCATCATGTTGTCTGGGGTCTGAATTGGTGGACAGCTCATCCTTGAAACTTCCTGACAGCTGAAAACTGTGTGCCAGATGAGAACTCAAACCTGAGACCTTTGCCTTTTGCAAGCAAGTGCTGTACTGCATGGACTACCCAAGCATGATTTATGGCTTGCCTTCACAGTTTCACTTCATGCCAGTACCTATTCTCCTACCTTCCAAACGTTACAAAAAGTTTTATGGAACACTTTATTAGACTGAACAATTATTTCCATAACTTAAGTTCTAAAACAAGGCACATTTCAAGACTGTTGCCGTATGAGTACATACAACTGCACAGTGTGAATGGATGTTATGGTTCGGCATTGAGACATTGCAATCTGTTCAAGGTGATTCACTTAATCCTCATGAAGATCTCATGGAGGGCTTTCCACACCACCCATACTAACATCACCTTTCACAGGACAATGAAATAAGTCATAACATTATGGAATTAGGGTAAATCATCCCATTTGTTCCAGTCTTATTTGTGCTGAAGCAAGCAGAAGATCCCTGTACAGTGCCATGTAACAGAAAGTGAGCTAGTATCTAATTTAGAGGGGCTGGCCAGTACTTACCTCAGCTCAGTACAGCCGATAGATACACATAAAACAGAACCGAAAATTTACGTTCCTAGCTTTCGGAACAAATGTTCCTTCATCGGGGAGGAGAGAGGGGAAAGAAAGGGAAGGAGGGAAAGGAGATTCAGTTACTCACAACCCAGGTTATGAAGCAACAGGGAAAGGAAAATAGGGAGGGTAGCAAGGGCTTCCCTCTGACAACCATGCCTCCATCCTTGCTACCCTCCCTATTTTCCTTTCCCTGTTGCTTCATAACCTGGGTTGTGAGTAACTGAATCTCCTTTCCCTTCTTCCCTTTCTTTCCCCTCTCTCCTCCCCGATGAAGGAACATTTGTTCCTAAAGCTAGGAACGTAAATTTTCGGTTCTGTTTTATGTGTATCTATCGGCTGTACTGAGCTGAGGTAAGTACTGGCCAGCCCCTCTATCTCTTTGTTAGTATTTGTTTCACATCTTTATATGAGATTTTCCATTAATCATCTAGTATCTAATTTGGGTACTATAGCATACAGCGTTCCTGTGAATTTCCCAATACATGTTAATGACTTTCTTGTGGTTGTAGCAGGTTACTCTACAGATCTTTGATTTTCAGTTGATTTTTTCAAAATTTGATACATATTCAGTTCAAAACACAATGGCATAAAAAATGTTCTCAAGAGAAGCATCTCCTGGTACTGACTCCTGATGGTAATAAAGCACAGTATACAGTTGTTTATGCAGGCTTTCAACATTCTTAAAATGGTGACATGACTACCCAAGTAGAAGACACTAGAGTTCTGGGACTTTGGGTACATGGTAAGTCCCTGTTTTAGTCACATATTTGTGACCTATAGATATTGACTGCAGCTCAAAACTTGCCCATTCCACATATTATAAAATTATCAGACAGAATTGACTAGTACACAACCTTCAGGAAGTGAATTTTGGTACTGCCGATGGAGACATACAAAAGCACATGTACTATCCTAGCTTTCAGAACTAATAATTCCTGCATCAGGGAGTGGAGGAGGATATGCTGGGAAAGGTGAAAGAGGAAGGTTAGGTCACTTGGACTGTAGAATGGGAGGAGCCCACCTGTTGTGAGGACAAGAGGAGACAGTGAGTACGTGACAGCAATACTGCTCTTTGGATCAAGTCATCTCTTCGTGTAATCCTGCCTTGTTTAGCATACCACACTCGCGAGGAAAACTCGATGAACAGGTGTGGAAAACTTTTTATGTAAAGAGGATGCAGTCTTTTGAATCTGATGCAGCCATCCTGGCTTGGTTTTTTGATGGTATTCTCAAAGACTTTAGAGTTATTACCTTTATGGTGCCTGTAACTGGCCTTACCAGATGCCTTTATCTTTCGTTACTTGTTATTAATAATGTATGTGTTTATTTTCACTATTATTGTAACTGTAGTTGTTATTTTAGTTATAAACTTTCATGCTTCAGCATTTCATTATTCATATTGTTTTAATCTCTATATTGTGGATATCCTGTGACCTTGTGTGTCTGACTGAAAGGCCTGGTTGAACAAAGACTAAAAAAGAAAAATTAAAAAAAAAAAATCTGTGTCTGTCGCATGCTAACTTAGAGTGAGGTGACAGGAGTTTGGTGTAGTACTACAATCGTTTCCACCTTTTCTGTTCCATTCAGGAAAGGATGTTCTTGGAAAGAGTGGTTAATGGTATGCATTCATATGAACTCTGAATTTCTCTGTCTACTGCCATGTTTTTTTGTGTGATGTTCATGGAAGAGAGTAATATTTTGTTTTGCTCCTCTTGTAGTGTACACATTTTACATTTTAAAAGTAGCATTCCCCATAGCATACCAATTTTGGATGTTCTGTCTCTCTTTTCTATTAATCCTGTATAGTAAGGGTCCCAGTTTAATGTGCAGTACTCAAGAATTCATCAGATGAGGGTAGAATTTACACTTGAGGTTGCTCTGGATGCATTTGCTTATAGTAGAGTGGCTGTAAGGAGGTCCCTGACAGTTACAATGGGCTGTACGTAGCATCACTGCAGCTACTGCAACCAATCACAGATGCGATTTTGTAAACGGCCTTATGACAATGCCTCAGTGCTGTACTTCACTGTTGAAAGCCGGCAACAGCATTGTCACTTGTCTGGGATCAACTTACGCTGACTCAGCTATAGACATTTTTAAAATTGTGACAGTTTTCAGTGACTGTCAAAAGGTCACGTATGAGGAACTATTGAGATACAGTTGTTGTCAAAATATCTTCTGTAAATATTCTGGAGAATGTGAAACACAGTTGTGTGTAACATACATGCAAATGTGTTGTTAGAATTTACAGGATAACTAGAAAAGTGAAAACAGGTTGTAACAAAATTAATTCATAGTTGACATCTGTCACTTTCTCTACAGAGTTGTGACATTGGCTGCCGGCTACAGCCTGGTTATAGGCGATACACAAACATGGCAGCCCACTTAACAAATTCTGTTGAAATAAGCTACTGATTTCCTTCCCAGTCTGAGCTTGTCTCAAATGATCTCATGATCTGTAGTACAGAAACCCTAATCTTCTTTCTTTGTTTAAGATGTTGTTAATAAATTTTGACTGTAGTAAATTACATTAGTTTGGTGTCAAAATGGTTGATTAATATTAACATTGTAAAAATACTGTTGTACAGCTCCACTGTGTTGTTGGGCTTTTGATATGTGTATGAACAAGACAAAGAACAGTGTGGCTCAACATTCCAGGTTGTTCACCTTTACTTTCAGTTGTTGTTATTATTTCAAGAATTTTGTTCTAAAATTTTTGTGCTTCTGTTCATTGCAGGATGCGGCACCAGTGTGTAAAGTAATTGAGCTAAGTTATGGTTATGGAAGTAGATGATAAAGCAGACTCAGATGGCGATTGTACCAGGGATATTATATTTAAATACAAAGGTCAGTAATAAATGCCCATTTGCATAACATTTTCAAATTTTACATGATAATTTATTCTGTTTTGTTAAACACGTGAAAACATAACAAGGAACAAACGTTAAGGAACAAACGTTATTGTTTATTTTTTTGCAAACCAACCTATTTGTTAATGTTAAATATTTTTCAAGCATTGTGTACGTGAACCCAATACTGCTACAAAAGAAACAGCTTCATACTAATTATAAAATATTTATTTGTGTTCCATTTCATGTACCACGTAAGATTTTCAATTTAACAACTGGAATGTGAGATTGTCTTAACTTTCAATCGTAGGAAAGTCCTTCCTTTTTTCCATCCTGCATCACATGAAATGAGACACTGAAAACCATAATAGCCCAAAACACAGACACAAAGTTTTGAGAAAGATATATATTTGTTAAAATCAGATTTGTAGACAAACCATCAGTCTCACAGAATCGACTTGCTTTTTAACAAGTCTCAATGTCATATATTTCCTTTTATTTAGAATTGTTTTTACATTAAGACCTTGATAATCTGGCATACTCGGGGATCTGTCAACACCAGACTATCAAATATGCCAAATTATGAAGGTGATTTTAAAAATCTTGTTTAACAACAGGGATACAAGCAAAACCTGTAGTTTCAATTTACAAAGACAAGGGACTGTTTTTTTATTAAACATGACAGGGAAGATTACAGTATGTGAAAGTTTAAAGTATGTACTACTTTTCTGTAAAAATGGAATTGAATGAAAAGTCGAATACTGTACGGCTCTATTAAATCACTTTGTGGCAGAAAGTTTTGGAAACGTTCAACAAACATAAATAATTTTTCTAAAGAAAATAAGCACAAATGATTTAAAAAGATAAAGAACAAACAAATTAATAAAAATTGTAACCAAGAATGGGGTACAGTTTAATTGTAATCACTGTCTTTAGGAATAGTGCAGATATCTGATGTTGTCGAGGAAGTGGAATATGTCACACTGGTATCTACCATTGATGGTTCAGTTGAAATTTTCTTCTGAGCTCTCATAGCAGAAATGCTCTTTTTTTTTTTTTTTTTTTTTTTTTTTTTTTTTTTTTTTTTTTTTTTTTTTTTTTTTTTTCAAAAATTAATTTGTATGGACAAATATTTAAGACTTCTGAAGCCACATCCCAATAGATGTGAGTTCCTGGTGTTTCTTCTTCATCACTCTGTTTCTGCTGCCTCCTTTGGGTTTAAAATACTTCATAGTCTCACGTTGCCTTTCAGCTCTCCATCAATAGCTAAATTTCCATCAATGTCGATCCATTTGTCAACATCTGCTGCTGAAAATGCACTCAGTTCAATAGTGGATGCAGAATTGGTCAGTTGTATATTTTAAGAACAATCTGTTGTCTACTCATCGTCATTTAGATAGCTTTCAGTCTCAGTGAAGCAGATAGTGGTTATTGACACGGCACTACATCAAACGGTTCTGATATTTACCGAAGGCGTCTGACTGTACTGCCAGCTGCTCTGAGCTAAAAATTTCGGGTAAATTTCTGATACATGGTGGACTATTAGTCTGATGGATTATCAAGGTCTTCATATGTTCATATTCAGCCTAGTGATAATAGTGTCTCTGACAATTGTAATGTTTACTTTACAAATTGTAAAGTTTTAGCTAATCTTGCTTTCTTTGAAACTTGAGCCAAGCATCAGGTGAGAACACTGAAAGTTTTCATCTTCACTTTTGTGATTCGACCAAAGTCAGCATCACATAGCAGAAAATTGTGGCCAGAAACAAAATTATGCTTTGTTCGTTGGGTCCATTCGGAAGCGAATATTGGAGAAATTGGCGCAATAGCTTTTCGTGACTGTTCTTATATACAATGTGTGCCTGAAGCACGGGTTAAGATCAACATGTGACAGGAGCACACATACATTCTACAGTCTCAAAATTGACACCTATGTGCTTTAGGCCCTTGTGATTGTCAGGGCCTCAGATATACTCATTACTCCGAAAATGGTTTAGAATTATGTAACAGTGAATAAAAGAAATAGTTGCAGGTAACCCACAGCATTGTAAGTGTATATTGTCACGTTTCTTTGATTTTATGACACTATCAGTTGGGTGCTTTTTCCCCCCTAAAAAGAAAGGACATTTGCAAGATATATTTCCTGTAGTGGGAGTGATTTTTTAGTATCTTGAGCAAAATAATTTTTTACTAGAGAAATCTTACTGAATATCAGCAGATTTTTCTATTTCTTCTCAGAGTATCTGTTGATATCATGTGACTACCAGCCTTGATAATGCCACAACAGGAGCAAAACATGTTTAGTATATTGACATTGAATAATACTGTGTTCCTCTCAATGGGACATAAGAACAGTAAATTAACGTTTTGGAAAGGTCAAAATGGAGAGAATTCTGTTCAGAATATTCAAAAATACTGTATGCTTCTGTTTGCAACTTTTATATCTTGACTAGGTGCCACCAAGCATGCTAATCTTCAAAAGGGAGCAGTGATTATATGTGAACTAGCTGATTACCCACAGTTATGTGATTGTTTAGTTATAGAATAATTTTATTTACATATTTTGGTCAAAATGAAAAGTTAAAAACTTGTAAAGTAAGTGAAAATAGGCACTTGTTCAAGTAATTGGTATCCATCAGATAAGAACTACTTTACACTAACCTGTCCTGCTGTGAAAGTCATTTTCGTTGCTGAAATTTCCCGGGAGGATATATAGACTTGTACACGGTCCAGATACACTATGACCACTGCCTATATTAGATGTCAATGCAAGTGCAGTAACCACTCGCAGGTGTCAACAATGGCGGTGGAGGGTATATAAAGTATGTCGGGAGGGGGGGGGGTGGCAGGAATGCGAAAACAGTGCAGTTGTTGTCATAGCGCAGAAACTGAACTGACATCCAAAAGAGGCCATGATCATTGACTTTTGTGCCGAGGCTGGGAACATTTCTTAAATGGCTAAGTTTGTAAACTGTTGTTCACATGCCACCATGGTTACAGTATACCGTGCATACAAAATGGCACTACTGGAAAACAGTACCGAGACAACTGTGGTGCATCATGGGCCATAATTGACAGAGGTGAATGACGACTGCGGAGGTGTGAATATGCAGGGTGTATATGACCCGGCACAACCGGGAGAGCTGGGGAAAACCTAGAAATTTTTTCATCTGGGAGAAAACCAGGAATTTTTTAGAATTCCGGAATTTTTTTATTTTGTTTTAGTTTTCAGTTGAATTTTTGTAATTTTGACTGGTAAGAAACAATAGTCTGACAAAGGATGTTATTTTACCCCGCTACTGCAGAATGATATTGCAGCAATAAAACATGAACGAGAGAGAGAGAAAAAAAAAAACGAAAGTAAAACGTAAGTTGCAAAGGAATTGCACCATATATAACAACAAAACACAGTGCTCATACGAGCATCTGCCAACAGCAAAATGTGTCAACAGCTTTAGGAAGACTGTGCATTGCTTCATAACAACAAATTGCCTCCTATGCGAGGCCGACATCTCCCGCTTCTGGCTATAGAATTGTGGCTGTTAGCTGTATAAGCGGTAGCAGCAAGATGCTACGTGGAAAAATTTTACTGGCACATGCAAGCTGACAGATTCACTTGGGGCAAGCCGGGGTATCTGCCCCACGCGGCAATTTCAAGTGTGGGGGGTGTCAAATTCATATTCTTGAAGAAAAAAACTTTGTTTCACAAAGCGCCTAGTATCCAGGGCACGTTGGTCTATCGATTATTCATAGATTTTGAAATGCATTCCTGTTAGTTTTTGAACATATTCCAAGTTTATTTCTGAACGAATCATAAGTTGACTTTTGAATGCGTGTATAGTGTATGTTGTGTCTCTGCCAGGGGAATCACAGTCACATCTCAAAATAACTTTCCTGCAGATAGTAGGGGACGGGGCTACACGAGCTGAGCTGAATAAAGCCGAACGGCTGAATGCCAATCACTGTTTATTTATGTGGTTGACTGGGTTTGTGAATGATCAGTGTTGTTATAATTACCAGTGAAATCCATAGTGGAAATAAATAGCTACCAGAGATAACATGTAAAAAAGATAATACATAATCTTCTCGGTGTATCGAAGAAAATGAAATTTTGATAGAAAATTTTTGGACAGACTGCTACACTAGTAACGGCCAGTTGTACAGAGCCAGGTAGCAGCTGCCTAAGTTCTATTCTGCGAGTAGCATGGAAAATGCGTTGTACGAACACATAATAACACCTAACCGGAGAATAAATGCGAGATAACTAAGCCGTTGATTGTGGCAGGGTTAGTGAAGTTAACTGGAGAATAAGTTTTGAAACTGGCAGGAATAGTTACAGAATTAGTTATGACAAGATTGTTCGTTAGAATGAGGAAGGAAAAGAAATGGGGACATCAGACAAATTATGGAAGAATATGACGATTCCAAATTTATATAAAAATTTGGTACTACTACTTTTTGATCTCATGCTTGAGAAGCTGGAGCCTATGAATGAAATGTGAAACTATTTCCAAACATACAGTTTTTTTCTTTTAGTAGGCCTAATAGGCATTTGATATTGGTACTTCATAACTTATATTCTGTCGTGTTAAGAAAAAGTGACCGTTTGTGCCAAAACAGTCTCGTTTATTTGGTGTGTGTTACAAATGCTGCAGTATTAGACAGGCCTATTTCGTTTTATCTAGCAGACAGTGACAAAATGCACATCATCACCGTAAGGATTGAAGAAATGTGTACTGTCTTGCCTGTCACTTGTCTTTATTGGTTTCATGTATCCTATATTTAATTTTGTGTTACACAAAATAAGCAAGTTATTAGCTAATAGGCAATAAAGAGTGCAAATTTTCTGAAGAGTTCTTGTTCTCCAGGTTACAAATAATCCCATCCAATATTAATTGCGAGGTTAAAAACAAGGGGGGGGGGGGCTGGATGTGGATGTCAAACTAGCTGGCTGGGAGCAGGTGAGGCACCACAGAACATTTTAATTTCCACTGCTTTGAATATAGTCTGATGGCATCCATTACAAAAATTATACGTTTGAATTCCACAGAGCGAAATACAATGACTTGTGATAGAAGAATGCTGTGTAAGATGCGTGCCACTGCACTTTGGCACACTTAAGACCAAATAACATGTCTTACATTTCCTCAAACACGTTTTATATATCAGATTCTTCAAAAAGATGTGTGTTACAAAATGAACATATCTTTGAAAAGTCCCTTCCCCCCCCCCCCCCCCCCCCCCCCATCCTACCTCAAACGCTCAAGCGTGGGGCTGGGGGCACCACTATCTAGTATTGCTGCGGTTTGTAAAAATCGTTGAGCCGCTGCTGATGCACAGAGCAGTCTGAGTGGTAGTGGGGAGGTCGATAGTCTCCACGTGACCCATGTTTACGTTTAGTGATTTTGCTGTTTCCTCTTTGTTTATTGCTCTCACATCACATAAAAACAAAACGAATTTCTGTGGCCGGGAGCTATCAAGTGGGTTAAAATGCATTCACATCATTACGGAAGGCTAACATACGTTATTAGTTTCAGATTTTGTTTTATTTCCACCTTTCTGACAGTCAAGCATTAATTGCCTTGCAGAACAGTGAAGTTATTTTTGTTGGTCTGCTAAAGAAATTTGGCTTTTATCAATCTTTTCCGCTGAGGCAGTCAATTTATTTGAAACAAAGTGTTTAGTTCTACACTATTGGCTAGTTTCAACTGTACGCTGAATTTCAAAAGTGCAGCTTTTCATCTTCTAGCACATATGGCATTATGCCATAATAAAGAACCAAATGTGAGATAATATAGTACTGGTACGCCAAGAAAATTTACATCCGAATCTGTACATATGAATGTGCACTGTAAGCTGAATTGTGCATTTTAGTTCACGAAATTCCAATGCTCTTGGAGTATCCTCTGATGTGTTTCTTTTATGACATAATGTAAGATCTTTTTATGTTTTACATGTATGAACATAAGGTCTTCATGCATCATCGTAGCTGCGCTCTCTGACAATTGCAGAAATGAACCTATTTTTAACTGGTTGCGGGAAAATATTGCGAATGGTTGTTTGAAAAGCACTACTTTCATAGTAAATATCCTTTTATGCAAGCTGAACTGTGTGCGAGAATGTACGATGAATTTCTGAAAATCACAGAGTGTTTGACTCTCATTTAAAAATCAACCCCTTGAGGACGACCATTTAGAAAAATTTCGAACCCTGAAGATCAGACATTTATGTCGTTATTAAAAATTTTACTGTCACATTTGTGTGATGTATCTTCTAGTGTAACATGCGCAAAAAAGGTCAATATTATATGTGAAAGTTTAGCGTCTCTTGCAGCTTATTAATTTCCGAGACCAGTATTATATGTTAAAGCTTTGATTTTCTTGTAGCAACACTATGTATATGTATATTAACTTTTCCAATTTGTGTATATGCGCTACTTAACAGTGATATTATTATTGGCTAACTACGTCTTGTGTCCTATGCTCTAAATATACACTGTCATCATCTGGCGAGATCACGTGACATTAGCTATGACTGCTTTACAAAAGCGCATCGCAATCTCGATTTCAACACTTCGGAAAGTAACATGCGGTGTTTGGTGGAATTCAAATTTATACTTTTCATAATATGAAAATATGCAGCATACGTGTTGCTGCACATCGAAGATCGTTCCAAAACTTTCGGATACTTTTCTAACAGACCTTTTAGTCGTGCAGCTGTTGAGCAACTAACTGCCCCGATGAACCCAGGGCTATCAAAAGTGTCTCCTCAGTGACTGTTCATCGAACGTTGTTGTGTAAGGGAATCTGCAGCAGGCAGCATGATTAATGCACTCATGCTGATTGCTGTTCGTCAGCGACGTAGTTCGGAATTTGCGTGTCAGTACTGCAATTGAACATCCACTGAGTGGTGACAAGTGGTCTTTTCCGGCAAATCACGCTTTATGCTCCAATGGACAGATGGGCATTGACGTGTATGGGATGAAACTTCTGAAAGCAAACACCCTACAACAATCATAGGAAGGGTACAGGCTGGAGGAAGTTAGTGTTATGGTCTGTGGAATGTTATCATGGCGTTACCTGACTGATATCATCATTCTGGAAGGCACAGTGGATCAACTCAAATATGCATGTATTCTTGGGGGCCAAGTCCACCCTTCATGTAGTTTGCTTTTCCTCGGCACAGTATCATCTACCAGTCCCAGATTGAAACCCAATGGAGAAGGTGTGGGACCACCTTGATAGGGCTGTATACCATGGGTACTCAACCAAGAAATGTAGCATAGCTGGCCATGGCACTGGAGTGAGTGTGGCTCCACATCCCTGTTGATACCTTCCAGAACCTCATTGACTCATTTCCTGCACATCTTGCAGTGGTCTGCACTAAAAAAGGTGATTATTTAGGCTTGTGACAGGGGTCACATTAATGTGACTAGACTGTGTTTAATGTTATGATCCCAAGTCGATGGCATGAAGCTACATGCAGTAAGAGTCCACTAAAAACATACCTTAAAATCGTATTTATAAAATACATGTGTGAAACAGACTGTGCAAACGTCATTGTAGTGGACTGAATGTGACTTCAGATACGGCTTGCTGCTTGACTACAGTGTCACCCAAAGTTAACAAGATCAAGGCAACAGATTGATTGGCACTGCATACATTAGTTCATATGTTAGCGAAGATCCCACTAGGAGGCAGTACAGTTTGATGAAGTAGATATAATGTAATACAATATTTAAAAGGGGGAAATCCCTGAACACAAATTTAAAAAAAAATGCATACCAGTAGCTACAGTTCTAATAATTACAATTTGCATAATAAAAATTGAAGCTGTGCACATAGAACATGCCTACTTGCTGTTGTTGTTGTTGTTGTTGTTGTTGTTGTAGTCTTCAGTCCTGAGAGACTGGTTTGATGCAGCTCTCCATGCTACTCTATCCTGTGCAAGCTGTTTCATCTCCCACTACGTACTGCAGCTGACATCCTTCTGAATCTGCTTAGTGTAATCATCTCTTGGTCTCCCTCTACGATTTTTACCCTCCATGCTGCCATCCAATGCTAAATTGGTGATCCCTTGATGCCTCAGAACATGCCCTACCAACCGGTCCCTTCTTCTTGTCAAGTGGTGCCACGTACTCCTCCCCAATTCTATTCATTACCTCCTCATTAGTTACGTGATCTACCCATCTAATCTTAAGCATTCCTCTGTAGCACCACGTTTCAAAAGCTTTTATTCTCTTCTTGCCCAAACTATTTATAGTCCATGTTTCACTTCCATACTTGGTTATACTCCATACAAATACTTTCAGAAACGACTTCCTGACACTTAAATCTATACTCGATGTTAACAAATTTCTCTTCTTCAGAAACGCTTTCCTTGCCATTGCCAGTCTACATATTATATCCTCTCTACTTCGACTATCATCAGTTATTTTGCTCCCCAAAATGCCTATTAATGGCATACTATTATGAAAAACTAACACCATCATATAGTTAGAATTGACAGTAATAATATTTTATTCTTTACATTCTTCATTACAAAAACACAAATTATCGCATATCAGAAGGCTAAATGAACTCACAGTGGACTTCACTGTACAATCTGAACGCCAGTAGAAACAGCCTCTCTGTATAATAGCAGCTTTATAAAGCAATGTTATTCATCTAATGTTGTTGTAAATGATCCAAGACAATACATAAACAGGGTGTATACGACCCGGGACAACCGGGAATTCCGGGAAAAACCCGGGAATTTTTTCATCCGGGAGAAAACCGGGAAAAACCCGGGAATTTTTCGGAATTCTGGGAATTTTTCATTGTTTTAGCTTTCAGTTACATTTTTGTAGTTTTGACTGCAGAATTGATTCTCTAGCAAAGAATGTTATTGTATCCTGCTACTAGAGAATGATACTGCAGCAATAAAATATAAACCAGAGGGAAAAAAATAAAACTGTAGTGGCAAAGGAAATGTGCATTTTACGACAACAAACACTGTGCACGCACAAGCGTCTACAGATAGCAAAAATATGTTAAAGGCCGTAGGGCGCAGACTGTAATTCTTCGTAACAATAAACTGCTTGCTATGAGCATGACGTCACAACTGTTCACATTAGGTTCGTTTGACCAGTTGCCAGCGGTCTGTTGCGCATGCGCATTTGACTCGCGTATAAGCAGTACCTTCTCTCACTTCCCGCTTCTTGAAGTTTGGCTGTTAGCTGCATCGGTAGTAGCAGCAAGCAGCCAGATGCAAACGAGAAAAATTTTTCTCGCGCGCCCTAGCTGCCAGATTCGCGCTTGCACAGAGTTGTCTGTGTTGTAGTGGGGAGGGGGTTAGTCTCCACGTGACCCGTGTTTACGTTAAGTGATTTCGCTGCTTCTCTTCGTGTACAGCTCCCACGTCAAATGAAAACAAAACGGATTTCTGTGGCCGGGAGCTATCAAGTGAATTAAAATGCATTCACATAATTACAGAGGGCAAAAATATATTATTAATTTCAGTTTCTGATTTTATTTTCTTTCCAAGTTAGTAGCAGTCAAGCATTAATCGCCTTGCAGAAGAATGAAGTTATTTTTGCAAGTTTGCTAAAGAAATTCCGCTGAGGCAATCATTTTATTTGAAACGAAGTGTTTCATTTAACAATTTTGGGTACTTCCAACTGTTCGGTGAATTTCAAGTGCACGTTATCATCTTCTGCCATGTATGGCATTATGCCATAATAAAGAACCAAACATGAGATCGTAGAGTACTGGTACTCCAAGAAAATTTACACCCCAAAAACCACACTGAAAAGCTTACCGGTAATATCAGATGGGACCTACTTCATTGTGAATCTGGAAAAAACCAATGTGCACTTCAAACCGAATTTTGCATTTTAGTATGATTCACGAAATTTTGATGCCTTTTGGAGTATCCTCTGATGCCCTGTTTCTTTTATGGTGTAGTGTAAGCTCTCTTAGTGCTTTATACACACGAACGTGTGGGCTTCCTACACCATTGCAGTTGCACACGCACACTAATTCGTTTTTGGCACTCTCTGGCAACTGGTAAATCGAACCTATAACTAACAGTATTGCGAACGGTGGTTAGAAAAGCGTTACTTTCAAAGTAAATTTCTTTTTACGCAAGATGAATTATGTTACGTGTGTGAAAGTGGGATGGATATCTAAATCACAGAGCGTTCGAAACTGAACAGTTTGAGGACCAGCCACTTCAAGAATTTCGAGCCGAGGCATTTATGTCACAATTTTAAATTTACTGGCACATTTGTGTGACGTATCTTAAAGTATATCACACCAAAAAAAGACCAATATTACACGTGAAAGCTTAGCTTTTCTTGTAGATATACGGTACTGTGTACATTAATGTAAACAGTCCTTGTTTTGGACTCCCCTGTATTAAAACATTCTCTTTGTCTGGAAACAAACTGAAGTGACCCCTTAGATGCAGACTGTTGTGCACAATTTGTAACTTGCAAATTGTTACTTTAACTGCGTGTTCCTTGAGCCATATCAGTTTCAAAATGGGGATTGAAGAGGAAGCACTTCTATCATTACATCATCATCAAATAGCAAAAAGAAAATAAAAAGTAGAAAATTGAATATATTAAATGTGTGCCATGTTCTTTGAAGTATCAGAAACGTTGTGTTTGGTCTTCTCTATCCTGATTTATGAAAACAAAATTATAGATTTTCATCTTTACAGTAATGTACAAGATCATTTCTCCCAACTTGTGAAACTTTTAAAGGATGAAACGGAAGGATTGAATACCAACTGTTCGTTAGGCCATATACCTGCAATAGTAATCAGTGTTTGCTGTACTGTGTACAGGTAAAATTTCGTAATATTCCTTTACCCTCTCGAAAAAGGCACTAATGCTGCATTTGACACATATGTTACACAAAACATTTTAACATTTAAACTTGAAACACTTGAGTGAGTAGGAAAAGACCAAAGATTCTCATTCTTACATACCTTTTTTAAAATCCTCTGTTCTTTTTAAAAATCCCTGCATCATACAAAGACTTTCTCCTTAGAAATCTTTAAAAAAAAAGAGGGGAGAGAGAGAGAGAGAGAGAGAGAGAGAGAGAGAGAGAGAGAGCACTGACGCATTCTGGTTTTAAATGTCTCATTAAATGCTTTTAAAAATTATTGTTTGACAGTGTTTTTTGACTGGTCTAGGCAGTTAACCCTAGAAACACCAAGGTGTTTTAGGTTACACGGAGCACCAGCCAAGGGCAAATTTTGCCCGTGTTACAATAAGTTGTAAATCATGTAATTTGTTGTAATATGTATTTACTGTATGTAATTCTGTTTCCATTGAGATATTAGTTTAACAGGAAATAGTGACAACATAATTGAAAGCTTAATTTTTTAACACTCTTAGGGTGAATATAACAACAAAGAATGGTCAAATCTTGGTCAATGAAAGTTTGTGTAAACAAGATAACAAGGTTTGTAATTGAATACAAAGGCTGTCTAAAGTTTCTAAGCACTCTTTGATCTATTAACTGAGTAATACAGCTTTGTCATTGAGAGAAAGTTTCAAAAACATAAATGAAAACACTTGCTAAAATACATGTTATTGTACATTGAAAACTCTCGGAAAGCACTTTTCACGTGGAGAGAATATTTTCACTTACAGATGAGATTTACCTCCTGCACAAAAAATGGTTGATTCTGAATGAGTCTTACACAGATGGCGCCCACAGCTTCCTCATGTTAACTTGGTTTTTGTGATATTGTCTCTTGCTCTCTGGTTACTTGCATTCTTCAAGCATAAGTAGCACCTTGCTTTCCTAGTTGGTTCTTCATTTGCAGCAATTTTGTTTACCTCTAGTTTCTTTCCTAGGATCTCTCCCATCGCACAAATAATAGGCAACTGGAGTCCTTTCAAATCCATGGCTCGCTCTTTTACGTATGGTTTCAAAAGTTCGTGGCCTAATTCATGGAGATACAGTTTCCTGGCGTTTGGTTTCCCTTCATTCCATTTAAGCGCATTCATCTTGAACAGTGTGTATGAGTTACCATATTTACTCAAATCTAAGCCGCACTCGAATCTAAGCCGCACCTGAAAAATGCGACTCGAAATCGAGGAAAAAAAAATTTTTCCGAATCTATCCCGCACCTGACATTAGAGACTCGAAATTCAAGGGAAGAGAAAAGTTTTAGGCCGCACCTCCAAATTGAAACAAAGTTGGTCCACTGTAATATGAAACACAATTTAGGTCGAATGAATGACGATACAGCTACAGTAGCTTGGTTCGAGTCTTAAGCTTAGCAGTTAAGCTTTACCATGTAGCCATTTCTATGCGTCAGGTTCTCCGTCCGTATTTATACGGGTACAATTCCTTTTTCACGTACTTCGTCTCGTTTGAATTGATTGCTTATATTTCTTTGATCTGATAAGTGCCGTTCTCTTTGTTATAGGTGTTTACGTCACTCTAAGCTGAAAATGCATTACTGTACTGTGTCATGCATTGTTTGTTGCATTCTGATAATGAGTGTTTACTTGTGGCATGACTTGCTTTTGTGCGCGCTAACACCGCTTACAATAAAAAAAAAGAGAGGAATTGTCTCATGAGCAAAACAACGGCAAGAGACTGCTGTTTGTTGTTACTTACACTGCTGCTTTCTTCGATAATGATCAACAAGAACCACATAATAGACTGCGTATGATAGATGATGTTCTGAACGAGAGTTTAGCGAAAATTTATCTCCGTTTGAAAATCTTTGCAGACGCCTCTGTAGTACATTACATTCTGCACAGAAACTAGTCATCTTAGATATAAAAATCTTGTCAATTGCTGTGCTTCATTTCTGACTGTATCACTATTAGGCATAAGAATAATACAAATACAAACATGACATGATATTACAGTATATTAATAATTTTTACTTATGGACCATGTGACAGCAACTGAATAAAACACAATTTTAGTGCCATATGCGTTTCGCCTTTATTTTCTGCAAGGCATCATCAGTGGCCTGGAATATGTACATATGTTAGCTATTTTATTTACATTTTTGTCATTGTGCCTATAGGTTATAAACAGTTCTGGTGGTTGGTATTTCCTATTAAGTAGTAATGTTTTGAACTGTACTTACAGGTTGCGTGGACAATTTCCTACATATTACGCTCCTGTTGCATTTTTAGTGTTGTTTTTCTTCTTAAACGCCAATTTGCGGTTTTTTTCGCCATTCCACAACACTATGCACAGAACGCTTGTTTTAAAGCAATGTTTTGGTTTCTGTTGACGACTGTCAAATGTTTTTGCCAAAGATCGAATGTTATTGCCAAACTTATGAGTGTAACTATTGAAGTATCTGTGGTCTGTTCGTGTATGCATTTGTGAGTGCGTTTGTGTGTGTGTGTGTGTGTGTGTGTGTGTGTGTGTGTGTGTGTGTGTCTCCAGATGATGTGGGGAAGAGTTTCTTGTTTTTTTATTATTTTTTATTATTTTTTTATTATTTTTTGTTTTATGTTATCATTTCCTTTACTAAGTGTAGTAGGGAGCCTGTGCTGATGTGTGTTTGTTCATTTATTACATGTTTGTTTTCTGCTATGGATGTGGAAGTTTTCTTGCATTTGTATAAGATGTTTGTCTTGGTTGCTTATTCTCATTATTTTCATTTCTTGTTCCATGTTTGTAGGATGATGGTTGTAGTGTTTTAAATGCTCTGCAAATGTGGAATGGTTTGTTTCATACTTCCAACATCTGATATGTTCTTTGTATCTTGTTTGAAAATTCCTGCATGTCATGCCTATGTATACTGCATCACAACTTTGACATTCAAGTTTATATATTCCTGATTGTTGGAATTTGTCTCTCTTGGTAGCTGGCTGGCTTAGGTGTGATTGAAGGGTTTGCCCAGGCTTATATGCTATTTTGAAGCCCTGTCTCTTTAGGATGTTTGCAATTCTGTGTGTTAGTTTGTGTGTAGGTCATGGTGTGCCATCTGGTTCTTTTCTGTGTGGTGTTGTCATTGTGTGTGTTTGTTGAGTGTATTTGTTGAGTGTGTTTGTAAGTTTTCAGCTTGTGAGTGCTTTTGTATTGTGGAACTGTTGTGTTTGTTTTTTATTTGTGTTTTTATTTTTTGATTGAGCTTGTGTACCACATGTGTGTCATACCCGTTGTTCCTAGCTATTTGTATGATTGTACTCATTTCTTGTTCATAGTTTCTCGTGCTGAGTGGGATTCTGTTTAATCTATGTAACATGTGTCTTAGTGCTGCAAGTTTCTGGCTGTGGGGGTGGTTGGATGTGGAATGTATTATTGTGTCTGTGGCTGTTGGTTTTCTAAAGATGTTAAATGTATGTTTACCATTTTCTTTTTTAATTGTAATGTCAAGAAAATTTATTTGATTTTCTTTTTCAAGTGTGAATTTTATGTTCTGATGAGCTTTGTTTATTTCTGAATGGAGTTCATCTATTTTTTTCACTTGGCTCATCTACCAGACAAATAATGTCATCCACGTATCTGTACCAATAGATGATTTTGAAACTTTCATTTGTGGTTATCTTATCAAATATCTGATTTTCTAGGTGACTGATGAAAATGTTTGCTAGTGTTCCTGATATTGGGGATCCCATGGGCAGTCCATCAGTTTGTAGATAATATTCTTTCTCAAACTGAAAATAGTTTTGTTCAGTAGTCAGTCAGAGCATATCTGTTATTTCTTTTATTGCGTCTGTGGTGAGGTTGCTGTGGGATGAGAGATTTTGTTCTATGATTTCTATTGTTTCTGTGATAGGGATGGAGGTATACATATTTTCTATATCGAATGAAATAAGTGATGCTGCGTGTGGTACCTGTATGTTCTGTGTTTTCTATTAGGTTTCCTGTGTTTATCACTGTTCTGTTGTTTTCTACTTTATAGTGTTTTGTAACTAACTTTTGGAGGTGTTTGGCTATGCAGTATGTTGGGGCTTTCTTGAAGTTGATAACAGCTCTCATTGGCATTCCGTCTTTATGTACTTTCGGTTGACTGCGGAGTGTTGGTGCTTGTGGTTTTTTTTGTGTTAAGTAGTATTTCTGTTTGTCTGTGAGTGTGTGTTCAATGTTTTTCAGTGTTCGTTTCACATTTGCCTGGAATCGTGTAGTTGGATCTGACTTCAGTTTTTGTATGGCATTGGTGTTTATGTATTCCTTGGTTTTTGTGATGTATTGCTCTTTATCCATGAGTACTGTTACATTTCCCTTGTCTGCTCTTGTTATTAATACATTATTGTCTGTTAACTTTTGTTTTAACCTTTTCATAGTAGCTGCTTCTGTTTGGTTGTTCTTATTGTGTGTCTGCTGTGTTTGTTTTATTATGCCTTTTATTTCTTCTTTTACTAGTTCTCTCGTCAGTCCTATGTTTATTTCACAATTATTTTGTTGTTCTTCACGTGTAAGGATGTGTTCGGTTTCTGCTATGAGATTTTCTATGTATTGATTGTTCACTTTGCTATTGGTGCAGTGTTTCAAACCTTTTTCCAAGAGCATTTTTTCATTTTCGTGTAGTTCTGTCTCTGTTAGGTTAACTAAGCGTGGATGGAATGTGTGTTGGTGTTCATGTGGTTTCACATTTAAAATGTAAATGTGTTTTTGCGTCTTTTTTACTGTTAGTTTCATTATCTTCTGTTTATGTTTGGTTTGTAAATGTTTCATTGCTGTGTATGTGTTGTGTTCAGTTTTTTCTACTAGTGCCATGAAAACTGTGGCGTTTCCTAAGTTTTTTGCCAATTCTAGATGAGTCTCATAGAGCATCATGTTTAGGTGCTGTTTTTTCGAATAGAGCATCTTAATTTCATGTAGTAACCAATATCGTTCTGCAAATGATTTCGACTTTTGTGCCACTGTAGAACTGTTTTTAACCTTTACATTAATGTAACTTGGAATTAAATCGTTCTTTTTGCATGTTTTGTTGAATTTTATATGCTGTATCGTCTTATGGAGTCTCAGATGTATTTTCTTGAACCTGTTGTACACGTTGACAGGGAATGCTTGACATAGTTGTGTTGACATCTTCAACTTTTATATGTTTGCAACTCTGTGTGTTAGTTTATGTGTGTAGGTCATGGTGTACCATCTGGTCTTTAGAAAACCAACAGCCACAGACACAGTAATACATTCCACATCCAACCACCCCCACAGTCAGAAACTTGCAGCACTAAGACACATGTTACATAGATTAAACAGAATCCCACTCAGCAAGAGAAACTATGAACAAGAAATGAGTACAATCATACAAATAGCTAGGAACAACGGGTATGACATACATGTGGTACACAAGCTCAATCAAAAAATAAAAACACAAATAAAAAACAAACACAACAGTTCCACAATACAAAAGAACTCACAAGCTGAAAACTTACAAACACACTCAACAAATACACTCAACAAATACACTCAACAAACACACACAATGACAACACCACACAGAAAAGAACCAGATGGCACACCATGACCTACACACAAACTAACACACAGAGTTGCAAACATCCTAAAGAGACAGGGCTTCAAAATAGCATATAAGCCTGGGCAAACCCTTCAATCACACCTAAGCCAGCCAGCTACCAAGAGAGACAAATTCCAACAATCAGGAATATATAAACTTGAATGTCAAAGTTGTGATGCAGTATACATAGGCATGACATGCAGGAATTTTCAAACAAGATACAAAGAACATATCAGATGTTGGAAGTATGAAACAAACCATTCCACATTTGCAGAGCATTTAAAACACTACAACCATCATCCTACAAACATGGAACAAGAAATGAAAATAATGAGAATAAGCAACCAAGACAAACATCTTATACAAATGCAAGAAAACTTCCACATCCAGAAAGCCATAGCAGAAAAGAAACATGTGATAAATGAACAAACACACATCAGCACAGGCTCCCTACTACACTTAGTAAAGGAAATGATAACATAAAACAAAAAATAATAAAAAAAATAATAAAAAATAATAAAAAAACAAGAAAGAGAACTCTTCCCCACATCATCTGGAGACACACACACACACACACACACACACACACACACACACACACACACACACACACACACAAACGCACTCACAAATGCATACACGAACAGACCACAGATACTTCAATAGTTACACTCATAAGTTTGGCAATAACATTCAATCTTTGGCAAAAACATTTGACAGTCGTCAACAGAAACCAAAACATTGCTTTAAAACAAGCGTTCTGTGCATAGTGTTGTGGAATGGCGAAAAAAACCGCAAATTGGCGTTCATAAGAAGAACAAAAACACCAAAAATGCAACAGGAGCGTAATATGTAGGAAATTGTCCACGCAACCTGTAAGTACAGTTCAAAACATTACTACTTAATAGGAAATACCAACCACCAGAACTGTTTATAACCTATAGGCACAATGACAAAAATGTAAATAAAATAGCTAACATATGTACATATTCCAGGCCACTGATGATGCCTTGCAGAAAATAAAGGCGAAACGCGTATGGCACTAAAATTGTGTTTTATTCAGTTGCTGTCAGACGGTCCATTAGTAAAAATTATTAATATACTGTAATATTGCGCGCAACTGAGGAGGACAGGACTATAAAAGTTGAAGATGACATGATATGTATATTATTCCGCGTTTGCTGTTGTCTCACTCTAGTTTCGCAGTCGCAATTTATTAGGCAGACAGGATTTAAATGAGATAGCAGCAAACATGAAAGACTACATGGCAAAATGCTTATATTCGTAATATTCTTATGGTGAAGAGAATACTGCATGTGATTCACAATTCATAAAAGTTATTATTAGCAACGATCTCTTGTCAAAGGTAGGAAAAAATTCAGAACCTAAGAGTTGGCCATATTGACAAACATTCCAAACAGTCTTGCCAGTCGGATTTTCGTAGTACGTTGAAATGCTGCTACATTCGAAGATGAACAATATGGAATTTGTATTTACTTTGTTGGATAATGTATGAAAATGCAGTGGTCAAAACTCAAGGTGAAGAAAAAAAGCTCGTCTTCCACCCTTTTTTTTAATTTACTGACCCAGAGGTTTTGTTGGCAGTATTTATCTTTGTGCCTGTAGAGCTTGCCTGTGTAACATAATTCAACTACAGAAGTTAGTTCTGGCGGCACCTACCAAAATTTGAGAACTTCCGCTTACTTTGCACTCGATTCTAAGCCGCAGGCGGGTTTTTGGATTGCAAAAACTGGAAAAGAAGTGCGGCTTAGATTCGAGTAAATATGGTAACTGCAGCTATATCAAGTAGGCTGTAGAAAATTGATAGTGGCCAGCTTCTTGTACCCCTTTTTGTAGAGTATGTCCTAATCATTTGATCTACGACATCCACTCCTCCCTTAGTGGAATTGTAGTACAGGTTTATGTGTGTTTTCTTTTTTGGTGTATCAACTTCTACTCCTGCATTACGATGTTGTGTAGACAACATCAATAGATTTTTCTTTGGTTTTTCTTTTGTGATGTAAGAGACAAATGTTAGTGGCGGCTTCTTAGAAGATGGGTTTGTGAATCCGAATTTGGAGGAATACAGCTCTCTGCCTGCTGTCGTCTTAAGTTCCTGCGGTACATGTTTTCTGTTTGATTTGAGTGTCCCAACCAGTGTAAGTTTGTAGTCTTGATAGACAATGTCCGCCAACTCCACAAAAGTGTAGAAGCGGTCACTTGTGACATTGTAGCCTGTGTTCTTTATTGGCTCCACCAGTCTCTTCACAATCTCAAGAGGACCTCGTTCACTGGCAGGTCTACTGTCTTTTCCAGCATACACTTCCATTTTTATTATGTGTCATTCAGTTGCACTACAAAGCATTCTGACTAATATTCCATATTTTCCAGGTTTGTCTTTGAGGAAAACTTTGAAAAGACAGTGACCTCTGAAGAGACACAACATTTCATCAATTGTATTGTCAAGTCCACTTCTGAAGTAGCGTGGGAATATTCCATTCAATACTTCGCGCAGCGGCGGAAATTTGTCACATACACGTCTTTCTGACCTGTTGCCTTTATCATCAAAGCGAAGAATTTTGAATAGCGGATATGCTCTTGTCTTACCCATAGCTCCTCTACAAATCGCTCTTCCCAATAAATTTGACCATAAATCAGATAAAGAAATATTGGTGTCCTGGTAAACTCCCATTAGTATTAAAATTCCCATCAATGCATGTATTTCAGAATCGCTAACGGGAGATACGTTTTCTCTTTCAGCTTCTTAATTTGTATGGTCAAGTATTTTCCGTACTAATTCAGGAGTGAAATTTTTTTAAAATGATTCACTTATGCTTGTTACTTTCCCTGCACTGGTTATTCTTTGACATTCATGGACTATGTTACCAAAATCCCTTTTACTATATTTCGGAGCTTCTGCAAGGTACACTCCTGCAGGGTTTGTTTCTTCTTCATTGTCCTCCTCATCTTCACTAGAATCCTTTTCTACTTGTGTATGATCTGACTCAAAATCACTTAAATCTGGTAATTCGTCGTCGAGTAACAGTTCTGCAAGAACTTCTGCGTCGTTCAACCTTCTATAACTCATCTTACAAAATCTACTTTACAATAAAGGCGTCGCTCTACTGTGACAAATTGCTAATAGTTATAATGTCAAGTCTAAAATCAACAATGAAAGTGAAACTCAACAATTAGACGCTCAACAAACCACTGTAAAACTCATGTTCGAGGTTGCCAACTGAATAAAAGAAAGAAAAACACACGGGCAAATTTTGCCCAAGCTAGGTGGTTGTAGGGAAGATAATAAGAATTATGGTTGCATGGACTACCAACCCTGGGCAAAATGTGCCCTTGGACGTAAAATTCCTATTTTGTACTTGCAGTTATAAACATTTAACCATAGAAACATACAGCATAGTGTATTATAAGGTAACAGACAAATAGAAAAAGACCAAAAAACATAGAAGTATATTTTCCATGATGTTTTTAAACTCCGTTGATGCTCATTGCCGTACAACCTCTGAGCAAGGAAGGCAGAAATACAACCATACATAATAAGGCAGTGTGAATTAACACTTGTATCTTCAGCACCATAGTGCCACTGCAAAGTCAAATGTAGGCAGAAAAATCCAAGCCCAGCAAACCAGAATAACTACTCAATTACTACAGCAAGATAAGGAACGCCGATTGGCTCAATAAACGAGGACAAATGGATTTGTACACTAGTGCCAACGTGTCATAGGTGCAGGCTCAATCCACTAAATAATGTGCTTTTCAGAGCTCAAAGACACATGCAGTCACATTGATATTCTGTATGTGTCGTTAGAACGAGAGGAATGACAGTCTATTGAGTTCCAGCGAAAACACGACTAAGCTGATTGATGGTCTGCCTGCTACATGCTTGGTGACTTCAACACCAAGGCACAGCAAGCCTAGCGCATGCCACAGCCGTGGTCTGCTGTTGCTACCTACTGGGTGTTTGGCCAGCCCTCCTCCACTACAGGTCATGGCAGACAGACAATCTGCATGATGTCGTCTCTACACTGGCCAGGCATGGCACATTCGTAGAGCCCACTAGGCTGATTCATAAATATTTGGCTGATTTGTGAATGCCAGGCTAGTCTTCATGCCAACCAAGGAGCCACACTATATCTCAGGACATTTGGGCAGGTGACACTTTCTTGTTCCCCCATTGTAGCCAGCAAAGAAACCAGGTGTGGCTCACTAACCTGTGAGGTGACGTCACGTATTGGTGACAGGATGTCAGCACTTCTTTGAGGCACATACGTACACCCGACTGCTGACTGCCACCGTGAAGACCTTTAAAACTCTGTAAACTCAGTACAAGGAATAAATGTTTATTACAGATATCAATATGTCACTGACACCACTGGGTGCAAATTGGGCACGATGTTCACTCTATGCCTGGCCTACTCCTCACAGTGGGGCACCAGCTCCCCTAGTCACAACATTGGTGTCAGAATTGGCTGTCACCTCAGGACTTCAGTGGCAGTGGAGCATTGACCTGCATCTATAGTTACCAGCTTATTGTGGTGTGACGAATGAACTTTTTCTTTGTTGATGGCCTTTCAGCTGTAAATGTGTATCAGTTTGGGCCATGTAAAGTCAGAGAGATCCTTAAGGCGTCATTTGTTAAACCACAAGAGCCTGTGGATTTGTCACTGTTCAGAGGGAATCTTAAGGAAACTTAGCTAACTATGGCTGTGTGGATGAGGTAAAACATTGTGCTTCACTGCTCCCTGGGTGATGAGGAAATGTTTAAATGCAGCTACTGGGTTTTCCTTAAACGCCATTGATGTGTTTATGCATCATGTTCTGCCGAACTATCACTGGTGTGGACAAATTACTTCCATATCCCGGAGAAAAAAAAGGTTGAAAATCTGGGATTGAATGTAACAATATAATGAAAAGGAAAGTTGCCACTCACCATATAGCAAAGATGATGAGTCACGATAGGCACAACAAAAAGACTGTCACAAATAAAGCTTTCGGCCAGTAAGGCCTTACTAGCTTTATTTTGACAGTCTTTTTGTTGTGCCTATCACGACTCAGCATCTTCGCTATATGATGAGTGGCAACTTTCCTTTTGATTATAAAGTTTAGAGTATTTATTATACAACATACATGCTGCTTTGCATCCTGTCATTTGCAGAAAATCTTGTTTCAGTATCTTGAGCTGTTTATGAAATATGATGATTGTTATGACCACATGGTTCCCAATGGCAGAGACAGAAATGGGCATGTCGTGTGGGGCCGTCTGTCTGATATAAAAACCAATAGCTAGAGAATGAAATGAGATATTTTTCTACTCTCACTTTTAAATAAAATTTAAGTATTTTATCTACATTTCATACACAGCAGTGTACGAGCTAATATTGACCGCATGCAAAGTTTATGCAATGCATTATCATCTCTGCAAACTCTATTAAACTTTGCCCAGTGATTTACTTAATTTGATGCAGTGATGACGAATAACGAAAAGAAATTCAGCCCTTTATTGAGTGAAGATACCAGTCTGGAATATTTGCTAAAATCAGACTTTGTCACCAAATACAGGGCTATTACAAATGATTGAAGCGATTTCATAAATTCACCGTAGCTCCAGTCATTGACATATGGTCACGACACACTACAGATACGCAGGAAAACTCATAAAGTTTTGTTCGGCTGAAGCCGCACTACACGTTTCTGCCGCCAGAGCGCTCGAGAGCGCAGTGAGACAAAATGGCGACAGGAGCCGAGAAAGCGTATGTCGTGCTTAAAATGCACTCACATCAGTCAGTCATAACAGTGCAACGACACTTCAGGACGAAGTTCAACATAGATCCACCAACTGCTAACTCCATTCGGCGATGGTATGCGCAGTTTAAAGCTTCTGGATGCCTCTGTAAGTGGAAATCAACGGGTCGGCCTGCAGTGAGCGAAGAAACGGTTAAACGCGTTCGGGCAAGTTTCACGCGTAGCCCGCGGAAGTCGACGAATAAAGCAAGCAGGGAGCTAAACGTACCACAGCTGACGGTTTGGAAAATCTTACGGAAAAGGCTAAAGCAGAAGCCTTACCGTTTACAATTGCTACAAGCCCTGACACCTGATGACAAAGTCAAACGGTTTGAATTTTCGGCGCGGTTGCAACAGCTCATGGAAGAGGATGCGTTCAGTGCAAAACTTGTTTTCAGTGATGTAGCAACATTTTTTCTTAATGATGAAGTGAACAGACACAATGTGCGAATCTGGGCGGTAGAGAATCCTCACCAAAAGTTAACGTGTTTTGTGCAATCTCACGGTTTAAAGTTTATGGCCCCTTTTTCTTCTTTGAAAAAAACGTTACAGGACACGTGTATCTGGACATGCTGGAAAATTGGCTCATGCCACAACTGGAGACAGACAGCGCCGACTTCATCTTTCAACAGGATGGTGCTCCACCGCACTTCCATCATGATGTTCGGCATTTCTTAAACAGGAGATTGGAAAACCGATGGATCGGTCGTGGCGGAGATCATTATCAGCAATTCGTGTCATGACCTCCACGCTCTCCCGACTTAACCCCATGCGATTTCTTTCTGTGGGGTTATGTGAAAGATCAGCCAAGAAACGTGCCAGAACTGCGAGCTCGCATCAACGATGCTTTCGAACTCATTGATCAGGACATGCTGCGCCGAGTGTGGGAGGAACTTCATTATCGGCTTGATGTCTGCCGAATCACTAAAGGGGCACATATCGAACATTTGTGAATGCCTAAAAAAACTTTTTGAGTTTTTGTATGTGTGTGTACAAAGCATTGTGAAAATATCTCAAATAATAAAGTTATTGTAGAGCTGTGAAATCACTTCAATCATTTGTAATAACCCTGTAGTTTTCTTAAGATCAGATTGTAAGTATTTCAAAGGGGCCAGAACGCTGTCTTTCAGCATGGGTAGCAGTATTTGGTGAGTTACGACAAAGCTGTCCTCAGCACAGAATGCAGAGTGCATGTCTGTAGCAGCGAAAGACTTAACATCAGTTCGGTGTAAGTTTTGTAACATGTCAGGGCATGAAATCCCATGTATGAGGGTTATGTTATGCATGTATAGTACTTGTAGATAACTTCGTCATTTGGCATAGGATGGTTCTGAGTCCTGTTTAGCAATGATGTGCCAAAAGGGTTAATGTATAATTATTGTTTATATTTTGGGAGTGCAGTTGCTCTATTTTTATTCATTGTTGTTGTGAACAGCAGTAGTAGATTACAAAAAAATGCCAGACATGATCTGCTACAGACAGAGCAGATACAGATATTGTTGGGGTAGAATTCCCAGCAACAGCAGGAAAAAGAGAAGCTATGTAGGCTGGTAGAATTGTAATCAGGCTTAGAGGAAACCAAGACACTAGTGTGTGTACCTTTCCCTCTTTTCAATTCATTGGTAGTTGCTGTATGGTGCCTCTTTTCCTGCAAATCAACAGAGGTCTTAACTGCATTTATTGATAATGTTAATCTATCACTCCAGTGAGTGGTTGTTCAGATGAGACTACTCTCTGTTTCACCAATTTATGATTGTCAGATGAAACAAAGCCATGCTTGTAGTATCGTGAAGATTTCAGGAAGTTAGAAACATTCCAGTTGACTGATGGTTTATCACAATGCTATCAGAAGCGAAATAGCATGAGGCTTTTCTGGGAAAAATTGAGAACCTTAACGCAGGAGCATTAGAAGTCAGTGGAAACCTTTTCAAATAGAACGCAAGGATCAGTGCACAGACATACCAACAGAGAGAAAATGCAGAAGCGGATAGTCTTGCTGCAGGAAACCAAGAATAGTGCTTTGGGTGTTCTTCTATACGGTATCTGTGCCGAGATGTCACACAGGGTAAGGATAGGGGAACTCGGCTGTGACTCTTAGGTGTAGGTGTAAAGGGCACAAACAGGCAGTGTAAGCAACCTGAATGTGGCCACGTTGGACACCAAGCACAGCATTGTGGGAAGCGAAGGCAGGGAAAGCAACATCAATATGAGCAGCTGTTAAACACGAACAGGATTGCTTCAACTTTTGGAAGACAATCCTAATAGCACGTAACACTGCACAAATAGTTGTAGTAGTAGTAGTAGTTGTTGTTGTTGTTGTTGTTGTTGTGGTCTTCAGTCCTGAGACTGGTTTGATGCAGCTCTCCATGCTACTCCATCCTGTGCAAGCTTCTTCGTCTCCCAGTACTTACTGCAACCTACATCCTTCTGAATCTGCTTAATGTATTCAGCTCTTGATCTTCCTCTACGATTTTTACCCTCCAGGCTGCCCTCCAATGCTAAATTTGTGATCCCTTGATGCCTCATAACATGTCCTACCAACCGGCCCCTTCTTGTTAAGTTGTGCCACAAACTCCTCTTCTCCCCAATTCTATTCATTACCTCCTCATTAGTTATGTGATCTACCCATCTAATCTTCAGCATTCTTCTGTAGCACCACATTTCGAAAGCTTCTGTTCTCTTCTTGCCAAACTATTTATCGTCCATGTTTCACTTCCATACATGGCTACACTCCATACAAATACTTTCAGAAGCGACTTCCTGATGCTTAAATCTAAACTCGATGTTAACAAATTTCTCTTCTTCAGAAACGCTTTCCTTGCCATTGCCAGTCTACATTTTATATCCTCTCTACTTCGACCATCATCAGTTATTTTGCTCCCTAAATAGAAAACTGATCTGTTACTTTAAGTGTCTCATTTCCTAATCTAATTCCCTCAGCATCACCCGATTTAATTAGACTACATTCCATTATCCTCGATTTGCTTTTGTTGATGTTCATCTTATATCTTCCTTTCAAGACACTGTCCATTCCGTTCAACTGCTCTTCCAAGTCCTTTGCTGTCTCTGACAGAATTACAATGTCATCGGCGAACCTCAACGTTTTTATTTCTTCTCCATGGACTTTAATACCTACTCTGAATTTTTCTTTTGTTTCCTTTACTGCTTGCTCAATATACGGATTGTATAACATCCCAACCACTGCTTCACTATCATGCCCCTCAACTCTTTATAACTGCCATCTGGTTTCTGTACAAATTGTAAATAGCCTTTCGCTCCCTGTATTTTACCCCTGCCACCTTCAGAATTTGAAAGAGAGTATTCCAGTCAACATTGTAAAAAGCTTTCTCTAAGTCTACAAATGCAAGAAATGTAGGTTTGCCTTTCCTTAATCATTCTTCTAAGATAAGTCGTAGGGTCAGTATTGCCTCACGTGTTCCAACATTTCTGCGGAATCCAAACTGATCTTCGCCGAGGTCGGCTTCTACCAGTTTTTCCATTCGTCTGTAAAGAATTCGCGTTAGTATTGTGGAGCTGTGACTTATTAAACTGATAGTTTGGTAAATTTCACATCTGTCAACACCTGCTTTCTTTGGGATTGGAATTATTATATTCTTCTTGAAGTCTGAGGGTATTTCGCCTGTCTTGTACATCTTGCTCGCCAGATGGTAGAGTTTTGTCTGGACTGACTCTCCCGAGGCCATCAGTAGTTCTAATGGAATGTTGTCTACACCTGGGGCCTTGTTTCGACTTTGGTCTTTCAGTGCTCTGTCAAACACTTCACACAGTATCGTATCTCCCATTTCATCTTCATCTACATCCTCTTCCATTTCCATAATATTGTCCTCAAGTACATCGCCCTTGTATAGATCCTCTATATACTCCTTCCACCTTTCTGCTTTCCCTTGTTTGCTTAGAACTGGGTTTCCACATGAGCTCTTGATATTCATACAAGTGGCTCTCTTTTCACCAAAGGTCTCTTTAATTTTCCTGTAGGCAATATCTATCTTACCCCCCCAGTGAGATAAGCCTCTACGTCCTTACATTTGTCCTCTAGCCATCCCTGCTGAGCCATTTTGCACTTCCTGTCGATCTCATTTTTGAGACGTTTGTATTCCTTTTTACCTTCTTCATTTACTGTGTTTTTATATTTTCTCCTTTCATCAATGAAATTCAATATTTCTTCTGTTACCCAAGGATTTCTACCAGTCCTAGTCTTTTTACCTACTTGATCCTCTGCTGCCTTCACTACTTCATCCCTCAGAGCTACTTATTATTATTCTTCTTCTTCTTTATTCTGGTCTCTCCCCCCCCCCCCCCCCCATTTCTGTTAATTGTTCCCTTATGCTCTCTCTGGAACTCTGTACAATCTCCGGTTTTATCAGTTTGTCCAGGTCCCATCTCCTTAAATTCCCACCTTTTTGCAGTTTCTTCAGTTTTAATCTACAGCTCATAACCAATAGATTGTGGTCCGAGTCCACATCTGCCCCTGGAAATGTTTTATAATTTAATACCTGGTTCCTAAATCTCTGTCTTACCATTACATAATCTATCTGATACCTTCTAGTATTTCCAAGATTCTTCCATGTGTACAACCTTCTTTTATTATTCTTGAACCAAGTGTTATATATGATTAAGTTACGCTCTGTGCAAAATTCTACCAGATGGCTTCCTCTTTCATTTCTTTCCCCCAATCCATATTCACCTACTATGCTTCCTTCTCTCCCTTTTCCTACTCTCGAATTCCAGTCACCCATGACTATTAAATTTTCCTCTCCCTTCACTACCTGAATAATTTCTTTTATTTCATCATACATTTCATCAATTTCTTCATCATCTGCAGAGCTGGTTGGCATATAAACTTGTACTACCATAGTAGGCATTGGGCTTCATGTCTATCTTGTCCACATTTTGTATGAGACTTCATAAAACAGTTGTGTACTTTGTATTTGGAAGTTACAGACAAGTGCATTCCATCTACGAACTAATGGCAGAAAGGAACGAATGTATAAGACCATCAAGAAAAGTTGATTTATTATGTTAACAGCCATCATACTGATTGGGAGAAACATCTGCAATACGCAATTTGTGCATATAACCCTAAAGTATATCTGGTACAGTTCTCTCAACCTTCGAGATGGTATACAGTAGGAAAACACTATCCCCCTTTGGCGTCATGATTCCTAAATTAGAACCTAACTCTGAAGTGGTTAAAGAATGTGCAAAAAGTAGGCGAGGTATGGCAGCAAGTACAGTGTTCCAATACTAAAGCTTTGGAAATACGGGTACAGTCTCTGCAACATTTGGAAAATTGCCACAATTGCAAATGGGTCAATGGCTATTAGTCACTAAGTGCTACATGCCTAAGGGAAAGACAAGGAAGTTCTTGACTACGA
The DNA here is from genome assembly GCF_023864275.1 of Schistocerca cancellata. Lineage (NCBI taxonomy): Eukaryota > Metazoa > Arthropoda > Insecta > Orthoptera > Acrididae > Schistocerca > Schistocerca cancellata. The sequence continues at coordinate 381,366,429 of NC_064627.1, read as the reverse complement.
ATCAGGAATGAATGAATGAAATGAAGTCCCATGCTTCTTTTCAGAGCGTATGGGAACGATGCGGGAGACCCTCACCGCCTTAGAATCAGGGTCCTTATCAAATCATTGAGATGACTTCTCCAATGAATTTGATTGTGCAGTTTCAGATCAAAACATCTATTGTCCATGTAAGTAGGGGTAAACGTTTTAGAGGAATGGTGGAGGCATTGCCACTAGGCCCAGCGACAGTCAAGGTGCATGAAAAAGACTAAAAAAGTAAAAAGCATGTACCAGTGCATAATCATGATTCGCGTAGTGTACCCTACGCATTGAAATTGTGACAAGTAACAATATTTGAGTTCACTTGCATTATATCTGAGAGCTGGTTAATGGGTGTGTTATTCTACTTTTATTAAAGTGTATTGTGAATTTGTAATAGTTACCGTAGCTTCAGTTATTTTCGAACAAGGAATGGAATGACGAAAGTTCTTATCCTCAAGTGAAGGATCACAGGGACAACCGTATGGGTTGTGGTAATCCTGATATTGCCGCACATCATCAACAGAGGAGCATTGCATAATGTTCGCATTCAACTGTTAGTCAGGTGTATTACTTTTCAAGAAGTGGATATGTTAATTATCAGAGGACATAGAGGTTGACTGCTGATGTGTGGGAGACAAGGAACAAAGTTCACAGATTACAGCAGTGTTCCACAATCTTTTATTACTCACAGTTCATCGAGATGGCTTAGACTCAACACGCCACCACAAAATTATATGAATCTAAATATAATTACAAATTATTATATTGTTATTCAATCAGTTATTATTATTATTATTGTTGTTGTTGTTATAAAACAGGAATAGACTTGTGCATTTATTAGCAACTTATTAACTTACATTCACTGTAGAAGATAGACTTTTATTATATGAATTTTAAAGTACATTCCGTGTGATACTTCACCTTGCTTAGCTGCACACAGACGGATGATTTATTCGCTCTCTCATTCTCTCTATCTTTCTTTCTCCCCGATGTTTTAGTTTCGGTCAACTTCAAGAAGCCTAGTTCATAAAAATCTGTAGTTCAAAATGGTAATAACACAGTAACTGCCATCTTGGAGATAGCTGGGCACTAACTGCTTATTCACAACCAAACTCTATCCAAAGGCTCTTCAAAAATTTTTGATTTCAATGTTCTGTCTGCTTTAAAATCTGCCAGTTTCTCTTGTGAGTCTAAAACTAAATTATTTGGAAGATGTTTTGAATAATCTGCTAAAAGACTACTACATGTTCTGTAATTAAGTCTGTCAGCAGCTTATTGTCGTCAATAAGGAGCCAGACAGTTAGGGACATCTCACATGGGCTGTTTTCAATTGTCTTTATCCACAAATGTAACTTATTAATAAATCCTTGAATATTATCAATACTAGTCAGAATATTTTAATTTCTACCTTGCATTTTTCTGTATAGTCCATTTAAGTATACTGAAATATCAGAAAGATGTGACAACTTCGATATCCATTCAATCATCTGTGAATAAATCTGCATATGCATGCTGCTCAGTATTCACAAAATTCAGTTACCTCGTCTCTAAGTTCAAATGTTCATTTTTAACGGTTTACCTCAAGAAAACCACAGTACTTTTGTATGTAGCAGAAGTTTAGTGTGCTGTGATCCTGTTTCTAGAAACATAGTATATTTAGGGGCTACGATTTGATGGAGTTTACAGCTTTCACTGCTTCATCCATCACTGTTTTCAAATGAGATGACAAAGATTGTGGCTCTTCAGTGAATGAGGCAGTGGCCTGTTCGTACATTAGGATTTACTTAGCATATTTTAGTCGCTAATCCTTTTTCTTGGCCCCTCATAGAAGTGGCTCTATCTGTACAAACACTATCAAAATGCTCGCACGTTAATTTATTACAGACCAAATATTTATTAGGCGCACAAAATATTTCTTCACTGGTTGCTTGTTAAGTAGTTCCTTGCAAAAAAAAAAACAAAAAAAAAAAAAAAAAAAAAGAAGGAAATAACTTGCAGATTTTCCCATCAATGTACCTTACGTAAAAAAGAAGTTGTGCATGTGCATGTCCACGAGTATCGATGGACTTGTCGATCTGAAACTAGAACTTACAACTGCTCTGTATTTTCTCCTTCAAAATATCTTTTGTCACTGACGTATCACTAAATTGGCAGGTGATTGTGTCAACAAAGAAAAGAATTTTGGAAATTTTGGTAGCAGCTCCTGGCCAAGGACTATTTTTACCATTACTTTAATACAAGTGCTAACAATGTTTTTGCTGTTGTGTGTGGTTTTTTGGTCTTTTAAGATACATTCAGCTACCTTATAGCTAACTTCCTGTACTTTTTGCAAAACATTCACTGATATGGTCTTGAGCTTCACATTTTTTTTTTTTTTTTTTTTTTTCCTCACCAGGCACAACACACCTGGGGATTGGATATGTTTTGTCACTGTACAAAAAAAAAGTTATTATCATTATATTGCCTTTGAACTTCTTTTTTATTTTTGGTCCAGTGGTTTCAGTACTTGGACAGACCACTCTGTACAATGAACTTAAAAAAATATTTTAATAACACTGTAATAAAAAATACTGATGAAGCAGTCACAATATTTGCACTACTGCAGAGCACAGCTGTGATGAAATTGAACTGAAGTATTCAAACAATGGGAAGTTCAGGATGGAATAACAACAATATTGTTGAACTGAAATGTAGTCTTGTTATGTGACTGTGTGTGTGTGTGTGTGTGTGTGTGTGTGTGTGTGTCAGTTGGCGGTGAAGGATGAGAATAATAAAATTTGAGAAGTGCCTACAAATTGGAACAAATATCAAAACAAGGCAATAAAAATGGTAAGAGAGGGACTTTTTGCTTATCCCTGGAATTTTAAGGAAAGGCATGTATAGCCAACCATACACAAAAGATACAATGTAAGAAAGTATTCTCACCCTAGCAGCATAGCCAGTGCAGTTGTACAGGTGGGAATACAATTAACTTAAGATAAAAAGTATAACAACAAAGTTGAGCATATAAATTAAATTTAATTTTCTATGAAAATATAACTTTTATGAGTTGTATTAAATAATAAAACAGTAAACAGACATCTTTTTGCTTAAAATCGAAGGAATAAAGTAAATTAAATTTATTTAAAAACATAAAAATTTGCGCTATATCTCAAATCGAAATCCATTAATTTCTTATAGTAATATGTAAATGTTCACATCACATCCTTCACTTTGTGGCGGCACACCAGTTGCAGAAGACTGGGTTACAAGATGAATTCATAGAATTGCATAGGAAAGCATCAGGTAACAAAATTCTCACCAAGGTGTAGGTTGAATACTAGGAATTTAGGCTGTCATGTGGCAAGCTCAGAGATATCAACTGGTACAAATCACTGACATTGTGCCGTGGATGCTAATTAGTAGGGAAGAGGGCAGGTGGATGCAGGAGGAAAAATACTAAAAACAGTGTTTGGAACAGCAGATGATGAAGATCTCCAAGATCTGAATAACACAGTTAGGCAGATGAAAATGATGGCAGATGCTATAAAAACTGTAACACACAATTGTTGAATTTCGTGCAGAGCATTTTGAATAAAACCAAAATGGTACTTGAGTTAAAGTGTAGTGTTGTCCCAGTACACCCGGGATACAGTAAAAACAGTGAACAGTGATTTGTGGGAAATCAAAAATGACTGAGCATACTGTACAGTAAACTAGCAATAGTCAGACTAGACTCATCAGCGTGACAATTGGAGTGGGATCGTTACAGAAATTAGGGTAGCATGAGGTAAACAGACAGTTGAATCTTATATTGCTACCCTCACAGCCGTTCTTGAGAGGGTTGTACCTACCAGGAAAAGAATTTTCTGTGGGATTGTGACATGACAGAGGTGTTGAGAAAGAACTTAGTATTGTTCTACCACATAGCAACTGCATAAATGAATACAGTCAGGCTAAAGTTCTACATATTGGTCTGACTATCAGTGGTAGGAACATATGTACGGTATTGTTGTTATATTGCTCACCCTTATCTAGTAAGATGGGTAATGATGGATAAATGGGTACAAGTAAGAACGTGAGAGGTGATAACAATTTGAGTGTGGAAGGCTCTTGCTCTTATGTCTCTTAGGGGTCTAGGAGATTGTTTGAAAGAAAATATCACCATTTGTCCAGCTGGAGAAGTGCAAGTCTTTCCACCACAGCCTCATTTTCAGAGGGTAGGTGCACATTGGATTTACTCAGTTTTTGCAATGGAAACTGTGGTCATGAATTGCTATGAGAATTTAAAACCTCAAGATATGACAAAGGTAGAGTTACGTAACAACAGTATTTTGGTGAATGGCACAACTTGTGATATAGCTGGAATGAACTTTCACCTCCCAACTATACTCATAGGTATGACTTACTCCAACTAAACGAATCTGCATTGTATTGGCCAGAGAAACCATGTGAAGTACTGCCAACACACAATCTAACCTATCTTAAAAATTCCCTGAATCCTGATCTCTTATGCACTTTAGGTGCACTAATAGCATTTCAGCAAGGCAAAATTGCCATGGGGCAAACATTGCAACATACTCAGCTGTGTCGAGAGAATGGATACAAAAATGTGGTAACCGTAAGTATTACGACCGCTAGTCTTGCGGTGTTTCTGATAGCAATTTTTGTATTTTACTTTTGTGTCAGACACACAAGTGTTCTTTCCCCAGACCGACAGACAAAGTGCCACTACAAAGTAAAGTGTAGGCAGAAAGACCAGTGCTCAGTAATCCAGAATAATTATTGAATTACCACAGTGAGGCAAGGAGAATTGGTGGAACTGATAAACGAGGGCAAATGCGTTTGTATACCCGGTGCCACTGCAACATAGGTGCAGGTTGGGCCCTTTAAATAAGAGGGCTTTAGGAGAGTGAAAGACACATTCAGCTGTGCTGCCATTCTTTCAGCGTTGCTAGAACCAGAGAGAATGACAGTCTATTCAGTTCCAGTGAAACAACAACAAACTTATTGAGGATGGTCTGCCTGCTACCTGCTTGTTGACTTCAGCACCAAGACACAGCCAACCCGATTTTTACTGACATTGCTGCTTACTGGGAAATCACTGATGAGGAGACTGGTGTGAGACCAACCCTTCTCCACTACGGATCATTGTAGATGATCTGCATTCTGTCATTTCCACTCTGATCATATGTGGCACAAACACACAACACCATGGCTGACATGTGGACATCTGCTGCAATCTTGGTCAATCCATGGTGGATGATCAGGTCCAAGTTTTCACAACAACCAACATTCTGGATCACAGTCTGCCGTCTGCACCTGAATGCGTGACAAGCTGTCTACAGGAATGCTGAAGTGGGAGCCATGCTGTATCGCAAAACATCTGGGCAGGTGATGCCATTTCACCCCCTGCTGCCGCCAGCATGGCACGTGGCTGTGGCTCACTGATGTGTGGGGAGACGTCTCACTAACGAGGCATCAGCACTACTGTGCCGCATGCGCTTATTCCCAGCCATCAACTTCCAACCTGAAGACACTTTATAAATGTGTAAATGCAACACAAGGCATAACTTATCACAGATATCACTGTGTCGCTGACGCCTCAGGGTGTAAACTGGACCACCTACCCTCACTCTGCGTCCAGCCTCCTCTCATAACGCAACGCCATATCCCTTGATTGCAATAGCCCAGTTACTTACTTTAGTTCTGTCTGCCCTAAATAAGCAGCTCTGCCATTGCTGTTTTCTCACTGTTGTTGTTGTTGTTGTTGTCGTTGTCGTCTTCAGTCCAGAGACTGGTTTGATGCAGCTCTCCATGCTACTCTATCCTGTGCAAACTTCTTCATCTCCCAGAACCTACTGCAACCTACATTCTTCTGAATCTGCTTAGTGTATTCATCTCTTGGTCTCCCTCTACGTTTTTTATCCTCCATGCTGCCATCCAGTACTAAATTGGTGATCCCTTGATGCCCCAGTACATGTTCTACCAATCGATCCCTTCTTCTAATCAAGTTGTGCCACAAATTTCTCTTCTCCCCGATTCTGTTCAGTATCTCCTCATTAGTTATGTGATCTATACATCTAATCTTCAGCATTCTTCTGTAGCAGCACATTTCGAAAGCTTCTGTTCTCTTCTTGTCTGAACCATTTATTGTCTCATGTTTCACTTCCGTACATGGCTACACTCCATACAGATACTTTAAGAAACTACTTCCTGACACTTAAATCTACATTCCATGTTAACAAATTTCTCTTCTTCAGAAACGCTTTCCTTGCCATTGCCAGTCTACATTTTATATCCTCTCTACTTCGATCATCATCAGTTTTTTTGCTCCCCAAATAGCAAAACTCCTTTACTACTTAAGATGTCTCATTTCCTAATCCAATTCCCTGAGCATCACCTGATTTGTTTCAACTACATTCCATTTTTTAAGTCCACAGATAAAAAATTTATCTGTTTCGGGTTGATTTTGTAAATTTTTCTGTCCTTTTATCATTCTACCAGTGCAAATAACTCCCAGACATCTAGATGTTTGGAAAAAGAGGACCACCCATCTCTTTAGAATTTTATCTTTACTGGTTGCTCCTGTACCATTCTTCTGTTAGACACTGATGCGATGAGTGCCTTAATTTTCATTTACCAAACTGAACTTCTTTCCCTTGTTAACTAGTTATTAAGTTTTAACTTCATTGTAAATCTGAGCCTTGTAATTTACTGCTCCAATTACAAGTAAATTTACAGTTGTGGTTCTTCAGCTTCTCCCAACGTACTTCACAATGAAATAGTTTATAGGTGAATGACAGAATGTCAGTGTCCCAGGGTCACAATATTTTGGCAAGCGACCTAGTTGCTATCATCAGATGTGCATATGAACTGAACATTTGGGGGCGAGTGCAATATTATAATCTCCCCCCTCCCTCACTCTAATCTACTGCTTTATCTGCCACCCACACCCAGCATCCTTTCACACTTCTCTGGCAGACACACTGCTCTGTCCTAGGTTTGCTCCCCAGATAAGTATGCTGGTGGGTATCTCCTTCTTTACTCAAATCTCTATAGATTCTTCAACAACACAGTCTCAGAAGTTAGATGTCTGTGTCTGAATCTTAGTATGGTCTTAATCCATTCTGTATGATTCCAATAGGCAGTGTACTGTGGCTGCTGATTTGTTAGGCAGCTGCAATCTGGTGTGCCGTTGGTGTTCTCAGCAATGATCTTTAACAGTATGTACTGCCTGACCCATGTATGTCTTGCTGCATTGGTAGGGTATTCCATAATTTGAGGTCATCTTTGTCATTACCAAGCAGTGTTTGTTGTTTTAGCTGGTGGATAGCAGACCATCTTCACTTGGTGATTCCTCCACAAAAAAGAATACATACAATGTCCATATCCTCCTGAGATTCCTCTGTTATGTGGCAGCTGCAGGATATAGGGTTCTCTGAATTTGCTACTCCTTGTAGCTGTTTGTCAGGAACACAGTCCTCAGATGTTCAAGTTATGGTTGAGACTTTCATTGTGAAAGAGAGTGCGAGCCCTGTACAGAGTTTTTTGAATGTTCCATTCCTCTGTCCTCTGGGCGGGAGGGGAAGGGGGGGGGGGGGGTCCGTTCGGATGAAAGTATAGGTAGAATAGGTCAGTGAGTGAATGTTTCTTCCGGTACACGCTGTGGCCCAACATGCCTTCCGCTCTTCTTCTTTCTACGAGGAGATCCAGACGTGGGAGCACTCCATCCCCTTTGAACTGATAAAATTAATGTTCTGGTATCTGGAATTGGGATGTATAAATAAATTATTCAGCTTGTCTTCTCCGTGTGGCCATATGACAAAGATGTCATCAGCATACCAAAAAGTTCACAAAAATTTGGTGCCATTACTCTCCTCTTCATTGTTAGCAACATTGCTGCCCTGACATACTCACACTCACTCGCTAAGTAGCCAAAGGATTTATGTAGCCGTTACATTGGAAAGTTAACAGCACATTTGCAATCCCATGGATTTAGTGGGTCACCTAAACAACTTTAAGCTTAAGGATACCGACATGCTTGTAAGCTTTGATGTTTCTCTTTTTAGCAGAGTGCCTTTACAAGAATTAGAATTTAGTGGCCAGAAGTTTTACATAGAAACAAGTATTGACATCCTCATACTTTCTTTTGCACAGTGACTGCTGTGAACAGACAGAAGGCTAGCCATAGGGAGTCCACTTTCACCAATTGTCATCAGCATCTGTGTGGAACACTTCAGAGAGGAACCCTGGAATCAGTCCAGTGGAAACCTAACTGTTTCTTTCGGTATATTGACATCTTCGTCATATGGTCACACCTTCGTCATATGGCCACATGGAAGAGCCAAGCAGAATTACTTTCTCCTTCGTCTCTGTTCCATACGCCAGAACATCAGTTTTACCATGGGAATCTGATTGGATGGAGTGTTGTCCTGTCTGTCTGTCTGTCCTGATGAAAAGAACAGTATATGGCACGTTAGACCACAGTGTGTACTGGAAGAAGACGCACATGGACCTATACTTCCTTGTGAACAGCTGCTACCACCCAGTACAGAGGAATGGCATGTTCACAACATTGGTACCTAGGTCTCGCACCCTCACGGACAATGAAAATCTCAATCAAGAACTTGAACATCTGAGGACAGTGTTCTGGAAGAATGGTTACAAGGAGGGGCAAATTCGGACAGCCCTATGTTCTGCAGAACAACTGGCAAAAACAGGAGAGGAACCTCAGGAGGGCGCATGTATTTCTTTTTGTGGTGCATTATCTAAAAAGATAGAATCCGTTCTCTGGAAAAACAACTGAAGACTCTGCTGGCCATCAGCTAAACATGGACACTGTATGTTGGTGTCAAATATGACCTCGGGTTACGAAAATTTGGAATATATCAGATACCCTGCAAATGTGGCAAGACGTACCCTGTGCTTACTGTCAAAGACTGTTCCCCAGAACGTCAACGGCATACCAGATTGCAGTACCTAATAAGTTAGCAGTAGCAGAACGTTGACTATTGGAATGACGTGGAGTAGATTATGACCATGTTAAGATTCTGACAAAGACATCAATAGTTTGTAACAAACTACTCACTTTATAAATATGTAACTGAAATCAGTGTGTTCTATATGAGCTGCTCTCTGTTTTCCTTTTAGTTTTATCTGCAGAAACAAATTATTAATACCATACACTGACAGTTCACAAAAATGCATTTTTTGACACCATTACCAAATTTTCGACATGCAGGAAACTTTTTTATTGTTGAAGTTAGGTGTATGAAATCTTAAGAATATATCACATATTCATCTACTTCAAACCAGACCACTGTTACATTTTCCCACATGAGATAATGTCAATTAAATATGACACATTATGGTCCACTAGCACGTCAAGTGCCAAGTGGTTACCTGTAGGGTTATGTTACAAAAAACAGTTTGATAGGTTTATAATTACTCTGTTATTAAGTTTTCTGATCCACCTACTTATTTGTAGCATAACAAAAGATAAGATTTATGTGTGGTTAATGCTGTGAGAAAACGTGTGTTAAATAGACCGTCCTGTATTGGGTTAAGGAACAAAACTAATACAAGAAACAGATAAACAGTAATATTTATTTTGCTTTATATTTACTGCATGCCTGAGACAAACTCAGTTGTAATTGGTTATGGATAAGGCCATCTTATTAAAATGTTAACACTTAACAAAAATATAATTTTGTTAAACTTTGCACCTCACACATACAACTGAATCCAACTTTACTTCATTTCTATGGTGATAATGGACCTCCACTGACATCACTCTCATTGGTAAAAAGAGTAAGTTTATTATTACCTTTAATTTATTATAACGTTTCATTTGGGACTATATTAAGTCTATTGGATTAAAATAATAGGTTCATGATTGTACACGTACGAGGGGCATTTGAAAAGTCCGTGCAAAAATAAAAACTACTTATGCGTTTGGGGTAACCATTTTTATTTTTCGACATAGTCTCCTTTTAGACTTGTACACTTCGTCCAATGTTGTTCTAATTTGTTGATCCCTTCCAAATAATACGAATTGTCCAAGTCCTCAAAATAGCTATTAGTTGCTGCAATCACCTTTTTGTTTGAATAAAATCTTTGTCCAATAGGGGGGGGGGGGGGGGATGTGAAATGAGTTGGAATCCTATTGCCATTAATTTTGCGATCACAACTGCTGAGGTGTGTGCTGGTGCATTGTTGTGATGGTAAAGGACTTTTTTGCAGTCCAATCGCTGACGTTTTTCTTGCAGCTTGGTTTTCAAACGGTCCAATAATGATGTAATAGTTTTTACCTTTTCCAGATAGTTGATGAGGATTATCCCTTGTGAATCCCAAAAGACAGTCACCATAACCTTTCTGGCCGAAGGAATGGTCTTCGCCTTTTTTGGTGCAGATTCTCCCGTGGTAAACCATTGTTTAGATTGTTGTTTGGTCTCGGGAGTATAGTAATGTATCCATGTTTCATCCCCAGTGAAGAAATGATGCTTGAAGTCCTGCAGATTCTTCCTGAACAGCTGCAAAACCATCCTTGCAACGCTTCACACGATTCTGTTTTTGGTCAAGTGTGAGCAATCGTGGAACCCATCTTGCGGATAGCTTTCTTGTGTCCAAATGTTTGTGCAAAATATTATGTACCCATTCATTCGAGATACCCAAGCACTAGCAACCTCATGCACCTTAACTCTTCTGTCATCCATCACCATATCAGGGATTTTATCAATGGTTTCTGGAGTCGTAATCTCCACAGGGCATCCAGAACGTTCAACATCACTTGTGCCCATATGGCCACTCCAAAAAACCGCTTATAAACTGTTCTAATCGAACGTGCAGAGTCACCATAATGTTTGTCAAGCTTCTCTTTAAGTCATCATCATCTTGATAGTGAACAAGCACATCACTTCCTGCTTACACTGTGGTTGAGTTTCGCGGAGCTCACTGTCCTGTGTGTTTGTTGCACCCTGTGATTTTGTTTGTAATCATTTTTACTGTTGCAGGAGTTACTTTGTTGTTACAGTTGTTGTGTGGTAGTGAACAGTGTTACAAAGAAGTATATTGAAAGTTATGAGTGGTGAATGATGATGATACCCACAATGAACTGACTTCGGGGAGGCTGAGGAGCAGTAGAGGTGCTGCCACCATGCTGTTACGCTGGTCATGAACCTAGGACAGAGCAGTGTTTCTGTGGGAGGACTCGGGAGATGATGTTGGCCATGTATGGCAGATACAGAATTAGATCAGAGGAAGGGGCAGTGAGGAGAGATCAAAGCTTTGTGTTGGACAGCCAGGTGCTCTGCTGATCAGTGTACTTGATGATGATAGCATGGTTGCTTGTTGAAATATTTTGCCTTTTGGTCACTAACATCTGCCCACTCACGTGTACTATTTCATCAAAATTACAATTACTTTCCTTTTTTAAATGTTTATTTATTGTTATTATTATTGTCCAACCATCTCACATTTTGGAATCAAGTTTGTTCTTTGCTGGACCTTTGTGTTACATTTCATTCACCACACCTAATTTGTCAGTGAAACCTTCCATTTATATTTCTGAAGCAATCCACATGCCAATGTGAATTAGTTTTCAAATCTTTGTATATATTGGGCCAGTGTCACCTTGTTGAAATTGAGTGTGCTTCTGTTGCTCTGCCTTCCCAACAAGATATTTTGATGCCTTAACTCGATGTCTTCACCAGATGTTCCTGACCCAGGCAGCCTGGATGATTGGATCCAATAATTAATCCTGGGCTGTTCCTGGAGTTCTTTGTGCCATCTGCTCTAGATCCCATATTCCCTCTACGGTCCATGCCCACATGATGCACGTCCGCATCAATACAGGTGTTCCGTGCCCCATTCCATCCAAGCACGCTGTGGCAGTCTCCTGTGGTGGTTGCGGCCTCATCATGTGTTTCTGGATTTTGTCCATGTCCACAAGGTACATTATCTGCAGATTCGCATTGCTGCAGGCATTCCATATGCTGCCCATGCAGTATGAGTCGCCATGTGTTCCATATTCAGGCTGCCTACTTCATTGCTGCTCCAGATGTTCCTTATTCCATCCTTGCCCACCGCCCGTGTTGGTGGCTGCCTCGTGTTGTTCCATATTCGGTTCACGCCCACGAAGTGTGCTCCCCAGGTCTCAGGTTGCTGATGTTCCATAATTTGTCTGTGCCCCCTGTGGCCATCTGCAGTGGTGGCCACTGCCTGGTGCTTCATATGTGGACTCTTCCTTTTGCTTATGCCAGCAGTTGACTAAGGTTCATTACTGGAGATGGGAGTTTTTTTTTTTATGGTGTTTCCATAGCAATTCAAATGCCAGATTCCACGCAGTGCTGAGTTGGTATGGTGCTTCTCGATTGATTAGGTTTTCTTCCGTCTTGGTTTCAATTGATTCATTGATGACACTATCCCATAATCTAGGGGTTTGGGCCAGGGTCTTGGTTTTATCATAATCCATGGCGTGTTCGTGCTCCAGGCAGTGTTCTGCTATTGCTGATGTTGTGGCCTACCCTTACCTAGTATGTCTTTTATGTTCATTATGTCTTACGTCCACTGTTCTGTTGGTGTGATGAATATACTGCATTCACAAAGTATGTGCTAAATACCAGATAATCCTTGACTAATCCAAGAAGAGCCCTGATTTTGATGAACGGACAGAATACACTTTTGATTTCATGTTTCTTCAGATATCTGTTAATCTTGACATACATAGAAAAGATCAGGTTGTCTGGTGGGATGTAACGCTTTGCAGATGTCCCTGGTCAAATACCTATTGTCATTGCACACTCGTTGAAGATGTTCTAATTCCATTGTCAAGCTGCTAGAATTGGAAAGTGTCTTGGCTTGGTGTCCAAGTGCCCTGAGCACCCCAGTCTTTTGTGCTTGATGATGGCAGCTGTCGACCTGATCTCTCTCTAGCTCAATGATGAGTTTTATGTTGGCATGTCATGAGTTCAGATGGTTCAAGAATTTGTCAGTCATTCCTGGCCGTGGCACCAGATGATGAATGCGTCATCCACATATATGAAGAAACATTTTGGCTGGTAGATGGCTGTTGTGAGGGCCTCAGCTTGTGAAAACTTGCATATTTCGGACGCAGACATCATGGTCAGTTTTGATGTGATATCCATTTTCACCAGAGTACCACTCCAGGATATGCTCGATTTGATCGGTGAGAAGTTTGAAGAAACTTGGCTGGATATCTTCAGGCATATTTTAACTTCTGTTTACTTTGTATGTGAAGGCCGTTTCTATGAGCAGACTGAAGGAGTGGTGATTGGTGGCCCACTTTTCTTCGCTACTGGTCAGTCTATTTAGGTAGAAGTTCGAGGATGAGACCTTTACAACTGCAACCTACCAGCCGGCGTGTTTATTCAGATATGTGGATAACACGTTCGTCACCTGGCCCCAAGGCTGAGAAAGATTGAAGAATTCTTGGACCATCTGAACTCGGGACAGCCCAACATTAAGCTCACCAAGGAGTTACCGAAAGATGGTTAGCTTTCTTTTCTGGATGTCGTGGTAAGGAGGAAGGCAGATCGCACCATTGGCCACAGTGTGTATCGAAAACCAACACATACTTATATCATACAGGCTGACACCTGCCACCACCCAGCACAGAAGATTAGGGTACTCAGAATATTTGTACACCAAGCCAAGAAACTTTCCAACTTTCATGGCTTCACAACGGAATTAGAACATCTCCAGCAAGTGTCCATTTACAGTGGGTATTCGACAGTGGACATCTGCAAAGCTTTACATTCCACCAGACGACCTGATACGCTGAAAGAGGAAGAAAAAGAAGAGACTAGGAAGATAGCTTTTCTATTGTATGCAGGGCCTGTCTCCGCCAAGATCAGCAGAATCCTGAAGAAACACAATATCTAAAATATTTCTACCCAGCCAACAAAATCAGAACAGTCAAACATGACCTGGGGTTAAGAAAACCTGGTATTTATCACATATGTTGTTAATGCGGTGTGACTTATATTGGACAAGCTACCACAATGGTGGACCTATGATTTAAGGAACACCAAAGACGTATTAGGCTTCAGCTAGTCACAAAATCAGCCATATCAAAACACTGCTTGGGGCGTGAACATGCCATGGACTACAATAAAACCAGGATCCTGGCCCAAACCTGCAGATTCTGGGATAGTGTCATCAGTGAATCAGTTGAAATAAAGATTGCAGAAAACTTCGTCAGGAAGCAGGATACCAATGCAGCACTATGTGGTATCTGGCATTTGAACTGCTATGGAAACACTAGAAAAAATATCTTCAGTAATGAACCTCAGATAATTGTAGGCGTAAATTACAGGATCAGACCATGTACGGGCACCAGGCAGTGTCACACCTTGCGTGGAGAAGACTTAATATAGAAAATTGGACGGCAATCTTTGCGCAAGAGACTGCTGCAATCAGCACGGATGTAATACGGATCTTCAGCAGCAGTGTGAGATGTGAGAACTGCACTTTGTGGCCACAGACTTAACTACGGGGCACCAGGAGACTGACACTGCTGCAAGAGATGGCAGCAGCAGGTGCAAAACAGCTGGAGCAGTGCAGAAGGGCATCTTATGGTCTCGAAGCAAATACGGAACACCATGATGCAGCCACCACGACAGGAGACTGCCACAGCAGTTGCAGACAGAATGAGGAACACCTACAGCTGTGCGTCTCACAGATGCAGACCAAAGAGTGAACATCCAATCCGGAGCGGAAGATGGACGAAACTCGGGGCGCTTGGCAGGTTTAAATATGGGCTCTGGTCAGCTAGTCTCAAGGAACACCTGATGAAGATGTAGAGTTCTTGTGTCAAAATACCTTGTTGGGAAGGTAGGAACCAGTGGCAGAACAGCTGATCTCAATGAGATGACAACGAATTGCCAGGAAAGTCTTAAGAGATTATACTGGACTATTGTTGTCCTGCCTTCACAGTTTTTCAATTGCCGTCTCGAAGACCTGTCAGTGTAAATCAGAATGAGAACCATGTTATGATCTGTTCCATAACATGACACACATTCTACATACAGATTTTGTTTTTTGTTTCCTGAGATGTTCTGATTTTTGCTTTCGATTGTGCATACAGTCATTGAAGGCCCAATGGTATGGACCGGATTCCACGTCATCCTCAGACCTTCAGGCATAACAGGATGCGGATACAGAGGGGCATGTGGTCAGCACACGGCTCTCCTGGCTGTTTGTGACTGGTGCTGCTCCTACTCAGTGAAGTAGATGCTCAGATTGCCTCATAAGGGCAGAGTGCACCACGCTTGCCAAAAGCACTTGGCGGCAGACTTGGACGGTGACCCATCCAAGTGCATGGCTTCTTTAATTTTCAGTTGTGGATCGGTTTAATTCATTTGCATTCCAGCTTATCTATGATTGTAAATTTCATTCATTTTATTGAAGACTTCTCTCTAAATCTAGCATGGAACCCTTCCAACTTGAAAGCAATACTTTCCTAGGCCGTCATCAAATCTTTGCAGTTTTTACATTATTTCCTTTGCTCACAGTCAGGATGTGGCGCTTGGTGTTGCTGTTGACAGTTTTCATACTGCCAGTCACACTAGTTCCTTGTTCTTTATCTTTAAGAACCTTACACTTTCCCGGCCACAACTGAGAAACAGTGTGAGGTGGCATATCGGTGAAGGCATTGGACTCTCTTTCAAGAAGTGTGTGGTTCTTGTCATCATCTGGCTGATTTGTGTTTTGTGTGGTTTAAATCACTTACGGAAATGGCAGGAAGCAAATGGTAGGAAGTTCCTTTCTACAAGTCCCTGGTTTGTGTGTTCCCCATTTGTGTGCAATTGAGCAAGTGTTTCATCTTGAACCAGGTTTCAATGGAACATTGTGAACACTAACCTTTCTCCCTTCTGTCAAGAGCATCCAGTTTTAAGGCATTGGTAATAAATAACAGCTCTCAAGAAGAGTTACGGTTTGCTCATTGCAATAGCAAGCAAGAATTTTTTCCAGTTTGTAAAACACACACTTGCCTAATATTGATGTATTTGCAGGTATCCCATATGATCCATACTATGTCCTCCTTTATCACCCTAACGTTGAAGGCGACAGAATTTTTGCAGGGCATATGGTGCCTATAATCTCAGATTATTGATGCACATCATCTTCATTGAAAGTAAAGAAAAAAAGTATTTCTCTCATAAATTCATAAATAATATTCATATTAGGTGTGTGCTATGTACATTATTTATTTTACTAACAGCTGAGTTAAATTTTTTGTGTCACCAACTCCAGGAACACCAGAGAGATGCAGCCGCATCAAATGTGAACAGAGGTCTCGTGGTACCAAGTTGTATGCTAGTAGCATGGAAAATATGCCCGGATGTTCATTTGATTCCTTAAAAGATATTAGTGCAAGAATCTCACATACTCATAGCAAGAAAGTAATTAAGCATGCTTTGCGTCAGCAAGCTAGAAGGCGCAGGAAGAACACTACAATCAATGCAGGTAATGCCATAATAGTGTAGAAATTTCTTGATTAATTTCGTAAGACAGGAAGCAAAATTGCCTCTTATTCCGATTCCCCACTATTGCAATGTATTTCCTTTTGTCGACTGTTATCTATGGGCATTACTGTGAATTCCCTGAACTTTTTTTTCACAATTGCTGTCATTGTTACTTTGTTGTTAATAATGTGTAGCTTCAGTTTGCAAATATTTTGCAGAATGTCACGTGTCTTTGTGAAACATTCTTTGAACTCGCATCACATTATAGTGGCAATAGTTCCCTTTAAAGATGCTGTCATAAACATGCTGACGTAGATGTGTGCTAGCGTTGTGAATACTTGGTATTCTGTGAAAATTCTCTGATTCCGTGTTCCTCCCTGTTTGTAGATTGCTTTACCCTTTATCCTAGATTATGAGAAATCTGTAAAAGATCTTAACTGCTGCTGCACTGAAAAAATTCAGTTATGTTTGAAAATTATAGTATTTTGCAATTCCTCGTTGCCAAATAATTGACATCTTCTGTGTTTCATCATGGCCTGTGTATGTTTCATTAATGGGTGCATGCAGATCTATGTGCACCACAATAGCACTTTTGAATTTCTAGGTCTTCAGAAGGACAGAAAGATACATTTCTCTCTTTAGGATTGGTGGTGGTTGTTGTCATTCCATTCTTTCTTTTTTTTCATTCGTTCTTCTTTCTCGTGTAATCTACCTTTTTATGACAATACCAAAACTCCATAAAATTATCAGTTTGTCTGCATTGACAGTAGATTTGTCAAGTAGCAAATCATTCACCAACAAATTAGCTGCAGCTTGCAGTTTCAGAAGGATACAGTGGAAGGAAAGCAGAGTAAAAACAAATGTTGCAGCATAATCACGATACACAATGAACACAGGACATCAGATATGTCAGTGTTTCTGGTTATAGTGAGAAAAGGCAGAGTGGAGCTGGAATGCTTGTTCGTATGATTACAGCAACTGGCAGTTGGATACCATAGTTCAGACACTTTTAATGTATCAGTTATTCTGGTGTAGCATTGGAGCTTTTTACATTCAGTAAAGTGGAATTTTTAAAATTTAGAGTCTAGAATCTGATGGTTGACTTGGTTGGAGTGGTGTATAGCTTTTTGATCTGTCTTTTATGCTGTACTTGAGAATCGCTTGTCACAGATGATTCACTTTTGGGCACAAAATCATTCACATGGGCAACCATCTTACACTCACTGCAAGCAGTCTCTTTCACAATAGAAGCATTAACTAGCATTAAGTAGCTGTATGACGTCCTTATCTGTGTGCACATTGTATCTTTAATATACCTGTATGTGTTACATGTTTTTGAAGTTCTATGTATCTCCATTAGTTTCTATTAAATTGGAAATAAAGAGTTTGTGGTAAAGAGAAGCAGCTACAGCTGTTACTGCATTTTTTTATTGAGTTTATAAAATGGAAATTATCATTTTATTCTCACTACATTATATTACATTTGTGATTACATACTTAAGTATTGACTCATTTCATATTTTCTTTTTAGCAAAAGGCAATTGCATAGCCTCCAAACCTTCAACAATGCGTGAAGTCTTGGCCTCTATACCTGGATTTAGTATAAAACCAAGAAAAAGGTCAAATAAGAAACTTTCTGCAGCTGCACAGTTGGAACAAACTAAGGAAGGCTGTATTGATCTTGAAACACCAGATTCTATCCTTGTTAATACCAATTTGAGAGCTCTTTTGAATAAGCATACATTTTCTAGTTTACCTCCACTGTATCAGCGCAAGCTTGTTCAACTTCTCCCAGATGTTGACAGAGCTAGCATATCTACACAATCTGATAATTCATTAAGGTAGGTAAAGTTTGCCATCAGTATTTTACGTAACAAGTGTCGTACTTGAATAAATGGTTCACAGATTTTTTTCCGTGTCAGGCTTATATTCAAGGCTTATGTTCAGTCCTGTGCTTTCGGTGACTTCTCTATCGCCATTGTCAGGAGATTGTAGTAAGCTATTAGGTACCTTGTTAAGCGGCCTGCTGAAATCTTCTGACGATGACAATAGCTGAAGTTGTCAAAAGCTTGAGACTGAATACAAATCTGATGTGGCAAGCACTCTGTGAGGCATTTATTCAAGAATGTTGCCATGGAAAAGTAAGTTGTCAGGTGCTGTATTGTTATTTAGATATAATACTGCACATTCTTATAACGATAATATTTTTGGCGCAATATTCTATTCCAAAAAGTCCTTGATGTTTGTAAAAATAAGGAAAATAACATATTTAATTAGAGTAGTGTACATGTATGTCCAGATGTGTGTTCTGACCATTATTTATTGTGGACAAAATGGTAATTAGTCAAGCCGTGATAAAATTTAACAACAGTAATACAAAAATTATAAGAGGTTTGGTAAATACACGTAAAATTAAAGGAATGCATTGTCCACAATTTGTCTTTACAGTAGCTTTCAAAAATATTTTCAAGGAAAGGAGAGAGGACTCAGGAAATGAATAATAAGTAACTAATTTGGACCATGCTATAAATATGAGATACATGAATTCATGGTTTGGACTTTCCTTACAGATTATGTATCAATCTCATAATAAAGAACATGAATTCATGATTTGGGCTTTCCTTACAGATATGAATTCATGATTTGGGCTTTCCTTACAGATATGAATTCATGGTTTGGGCTTTCCTTACAGATTATGTATTAATCTCATAATAAAGAAACAGCAATAATAAAAGAATGAAATGCACAATGAGTGGGATATTAACAGAATGTGTATTATGCTTTTATGTGTGTGTGTGTGTATGTGTGTGTGTGTGAGTGTGAGTGTGAGTGAGAGAGAGAGAGAGGGGGGGGGGGGGATGTCATTTTTGGGAAAATTGAAAAATAACTTTATATATCTTGGTGAAGTAATACAGCTGATAAACATGGTGGAAGGCCTGTCAAACTCTTATTAAGAAAGGTTAATGTATCTTGTGTAGAATAACATTCATGCCTTTGAACAAAATTGCTACATTAAATGACTACAATGAAACCAAAATATGAGTGTCCATTAAGAGTGAAACAAAATAAATGGGATGGTAGTGAAGGAGAAAACTGAGACGGGGAGGTGGGAGTGGGGGGTTGTTGACGATTTAAGGAAAATATTGACTACATCAAAACATAACAAACTGTAACTATGTAAAAAAGTTTTCAACTTTGACATAACTGAGGAGTCACAATAAAATCTGTTATGAGTTTCTCCTCTGGATTTTCTTTTTTTTCCCTTACGCACATGGTTCCAAGGAAGTAGGAGTGATGAGAGAGATAGTTGCAGAACATGAAATCCTTGGCAGAGGTATTAAAAACATTTGGTGTGTGAAGTCATAATTAACTGAAAGAGTATTGACAAAGTAAGAGATTAATGGAAATAACAATCACATTGTCTAACTACATAGGAAGAATGTAAAATAAGACAATTCGCATATGAATGCATGCCATTAGCCTTACAAATGTGTTAACATTGGAATTAATGTGAGTTGCATTTCTTATGTTGTTGTGGCAATATAAACAGAAAACTACTCATGAACTAAAGTGGAACACACAAAAATAGAGTGTATTTAGCAAATTGATGAACAGTCAGAAATTGGGAAGTGATCTAAGTGTTTTCAAAAATAAGATTCCTTTAGTCACTAAAAATAAAGAGCTTGAGGAAATGCAGTGGTCCTCTTAATTCTGCCCGCTACTCGTTTACTGAGAAATAAACTCCTGGTTCAGAAAAACAGTGAGACACACACACACACACACACACACACACACACATTTTCCTAAAATTAACATCAGCATTTAATTCACGATTGCATTTTGGTATAGTAACATTCAACAGAAGATTTAAATATAGAGCATTTACAACTACGTAGCTAGCTATACTTTCAATTTGATACAGTTATTACAAATAAATGTAAAAATGTGAGCTGTGATGTGGCGTTTAAAATACCTTATAAAATTGTTTTCTTTCCACAGATTGAATTCTTCTGGTTTAAATAATGAATTTTTTGCTCGAGCATGTCTTGAGTGGCGAGAAAGGTTAGCTGAAGGTGAATTTACTCCAGAGAACCAACAAAGACTGAAAGCAGAAGCGGAGAAAGAAATGAGCCGTCTCGATCCGTGGAAGGTTAGTTATTCAGACTGAACAATTTGTAGTTATATATTTATCAACTCTTAATGCTGCTCTGGGATGATCATTGCTTTCAACACGACCAGCAATGCAAGGACACGATCTTAAACAAATATTGTATGAGAGTATCAAACTGTGGAAAGTCCAGGATAGAATAGCAAAACTTCTCTAACCACTTCCCAACTCCCACTCGAGCACCACTCATGCTTTCTGATCTACCACTGCATCCACTAGCCCAGGCTGCTCCACAAGTGCCCCAGAGGGGAGGAGTGCTCGCTGTAGTGGCTGGGGATCTGTGTAATGGGGGGCGAGGGGGGTAGCAAAGCCACTGTGCTCAGGCCGCAACTCGTACAACAATCCATGGCAGTGGCAGCTGTGAACAGTTGCGGAAGTCCTGTGCCTCAATTGGAGGATACAGTTCTATATATTGAGGGGAGGGGTGGACGTCCACAGTGCCTTGCCTGCCATAAAGTATTTAATTCTGCCAAGGAGTACAACATATGGTGTCATTATACACGTCTTCACACAGCGCATAATGAGTAGATTGAAGGTGAAGCATGCAAAGAGCTAGTAGCCAGGCTTAAGATCAACATACCAGGAGGTGAAAGTTCAAAAAAGCATTCTGAGGACAGAAGTTACAGAAATGTGCAGCAGAGTTCATGTACTGTAATGTGTTTATACTTTTCTGTTGAATGACAGTGAAGAAAATGGAGCTGAAATACAGTTTCAGCAAGGTACAGAGTTGCTCACATTATAGCTATGAGTGGCAAGCTGTTTTCCACGGACCTTTCATAAAATAATGCATGTTAGCGGTTGCAGAATGTTTGTTTCCAACGGAGCTGTGGTCATTTGAAGGGGTTTGCCTTTCAAAGCAAACAGTGTCTCGTTGAAACCTGGGCGTGACAACGAATTTAGTGAAACAGCTCAGGAGAAAATCCAAGAGCTTTGTTGCATTTAAGCTAGCACTTGACAAAAGTACAGATATATGTGACTATGCTAAACTTCCAATATTTGTGGTTGGTGTCAATATAGAGCTGCAAGTAATGGAGAAACTTATGGATGTGGTACAGCGAGATTACACAGCAACAGGACTTGACGTTTTTGAAGTTGTTGTGAATTGGGGGACAACATGAATTTGCTTTGGGATAAGCCCCATTCTGTAGCCACAGGTGGTGCTCCATAAATGATCAAGCATCGTCAAGGTTTCGCTTCTCATTTAAAACATAAACTCAAGAATGAATTCAAGAAAATATATTTTGGCTGCTCATTGTTTCATTCGCCAAAAGACACTACATTCTCTTAAAATGTGTGATTTTTGTATGGTGCCACATTATAAATCACCTCCATTTCAAAGAACTCCTGAAAGATACAGAAGCACAGGTTGTATACGACCCGGGAGATCCGGGAAAAACTCTGGAATTTTTTCACACGGGAGAAAACCAGGAAAAACCCGGGATATTTTTAGAATTCCGGGAATTTTTCATTGATTTAGTTTACAGTTAAATATTTGTAATTTTGACTGGTAAGAACCAAATCTCTAACAAAGGATATTACTGTATCCCACTACTGCAGAATAATACTTCAACAATAAAACATAAACAAGAGAAAAAAACGAAAATAACTTAAATTGCATAGGAAATGCGCCATATACAACAACGACACACAGTGCTCATGCAAGCGTCTGCCAATTGAAAATGTGTCAAAGGGTTTAGGAAGATTATGCAGTGCTTCATAACAACAAATTGCTTCCAATGAGTGTGAAGTCACAACTGTTTACATTGGATTCGTATTAAAGCTACGAGCGGGCTCGTGCGCACTTGAGTCACGTTTCAGTAGTAGATTCTTCTGCTTCTGGCTACAGGAATGTGGCTGTTGGCTATGCAAGCAGTAGCAGCAAGCAGCTAGATGCTCCAGGGAAAGGGGGCGCCAGATTCATGTTCTTGAGGAAAAAAACTTGTTTCACAAAGCGCCTAGCATCCAGCGCACGTTTGTCTATCGATTATTCATATGATTTTGAAACGCTTCCCTGTTGGTTTTTGAACATTTTTGAACACATTTTAAGTTGATTTCTGACTGAATCATAAGTTGACTTTTGAATGCATGCATTGTGTACGTGATGTCTTTGTCAGAAGAATCCTTGTCGCATCTAGAAATAAACTTTCGCAGACAAAAGGGGACGGGGCTATACGAGCTGAGGGAGTAAAGCCGAACGGATGAATGCCAATCGTTGTCTGATTATGTGGTTGATTGGGTTTGCGAATGATCAGCATTATTATAATTACTAGCGAAATCCATAGATTCTGACTACCAGAATGCAAATAAACGACTGACAGGAATAACAGGTGAGAAAGATTACGTATTATCTCCTCGGTGTATCCAAGAAAATGAAATTTTGACAGATTGCTACACTAGTAAGCCAGTAGTACAGTCCCCGGCTGGCAGCCGATAAGTTCTATTCTGGAAATAACGCGGAAAACGTTGTTCGAACACGTAATAATGTCTAACCGGAAAATAATCACGGGATAACTAAACCTGTGATTCTGGCAGGGTTAGTGGAGTTGATCGGCGAACAAATTTTGACAGTGGCACCAACAGCTACAGAATTGGTGATGACAAGATTGTTAGAACGAGGAAGGAGAAGAAACGGGGACATCACACAAATTACAGAAGAATAAGACGATTTTAAATTTATATAAAAATTTCGTAATACTACTTTTCGATCTCATGCTTGAGAAGCTGGTGCGTATGAATGAAATGTGAAACTATTTCCTAACATAAAACTTTTTGCTTGTAGTAGACCTAATAGGCATTTATTATTGGTACTTCGTGAATTATATTCTGTCGTGTTATAAAAATAACGATTTGTGCCAAAACAGTCTCGTTTATTTGGTGTGTTACAAAACTGCTGCCATATTAGAAAGGCCTATTTTGTTTTATCTAGCAGACAGTGACAAAATAGACGTAATCAGATCGAGAAACCACACCAGTCTTGGGTATTGTTTGTATTAACAGCTTTTTCAGTTTTAGATAACGACATTTCGATTTTTCATGTAGCAAATCGTTTGACGAACTTTGATGAGGTAATAGATTCTTTCGCAGAAAGGAAAGCACGCCATGTAAAGCTGTAGCAAGATTAGAGAGAAAAAAATGCTAGGAGCTAAGGTTTGAAGAAATGTGTAATTTCTTGCTTATCTCTTGTCAGTACTGGTTTTATATATCCTATATTTAATTTTGTGTCTCACAAAAGTTATTAGCTAATAGGCAACAAAGAGTTCAGATTTTCTGAAGAGTTGTTGTTCTCTTGATTACAAGTAATCCCATCCGCTATTAATTGTGAGATTTTTTTTTAAGAGGGGCAGGCTGTCAAACCGGCCGACTGGGAACAGGAGAGGCACTACAGGACATTTCAATTTCCACTCTCCTGAATATAGTTTGGACGTGTGGTAGAAAAATGCTTCATGAAGAGGCGTGGCACTGCACTTTGGCATACTTAAGACCAAATAATATGTTTTACATTTCCTCGAATACATATGTTTTATGTTTCAGACTTTTCAGAAAGGTGTGCGCAACAAGATGAACATATTTTGAAAATTCGATTTTTTTTAGTATTGACCCGCTTCGCTAATGTCGTAGATCCGGGGCTGATGCACAGAGCAGTCTGAGTGATACTGGGTAGTCTCCATGTGACCCGTGTTTACATTTAATGGTTCAAATGGCTCTGAGCACTATTCGACTTAACTTCTGAGGTCATCAGTCGCCTAGAACTTAGAACTAATTAAACCTAACTAACCTAAGGCCATCACACACATCCATGCCCAAGGCAGGATTCGAACCTGCGACCGTAGCGGTCACTCGGCTCCAGACTGCAGCGCCTAGAACCACACGGCCACTCCGGCCGGTTTACATTTAGTGATTTTGCTGTTTCCCCTTCGCTTACTCTCATGTCAAATGAAAACAAAATGGATATCTGTGGCCGGGAGCTATCAGGTGAATTAATACACATTCTTATAATTATGGGAGGCTGAAATATGTCATTAGTTTCAGATTTTATTTTATTTCCGCCTTTATGCCATAATAAAGAACCAAACATGATATAATACAGTACTGGTGCTCCAAGAAAATTTACATCCCGAAAACCACACTGAGAAGCTTAATATCAGGTCGAGGTCTAATTCATTGGGAATCTGGACATACGAATGTGCCCTTTAGGTATGCACTTTAAATGTGCACATTTTAATATGGTTCACAAAATTCCGATGCTCTTGCAGTATCCTCTGATGTCTTGTGTCTTTTATGCCATAATGTATGATCTTTTAATATTTTACACGTGCGTATGTACAGGCTTCCTACGTCATCATAGCTAGCCAAGCGCGGTGTCACCTGTTATCTGCGCTCTCTGGCAACTGCTGAAACGAACCTATTTCTAACAGGTTGTGGGAAAATATTGCGAATAGTGGTTTGAAAAGCATTACTTTCAATGTAAATATCCTTTTACCTAAGTTGAACTATGTGCAAGAATGTACCATGAATTTATTAAACACAGAACATTTTACTCTCATTTAAAAATCAACTCTTTGATGACGGGCCATTTAGAAGAATTTCAAACCCTGAAGATCAGACATTTATGTCATTATTAAAAATTTTACTGGCACATTTGTGTGATATATCTTAAAGTGTAACACACGCAAAAAAGATCAACTGTATATGCGAAAGCTTAGCTTCTCTTGCACCTTGGGACCAATATTATATGTGAAAGCTGTGCTTTCCTTGTAGCAACACTATGTATATTAATTTAAACTATTAACTTTCCCTGTTTGTGTGTTCGTGCTACTTAACAGTGGTGTTGCTGTTGGCTGACTACATCACGTGTCCTATGCTCTGAATATCTGCTGTCATCGGCTGGCGAGATCACGTTGCATGAGCTACGAACGGCTTACAAAAGGGCATCGAAATCTTGATTTCAATTATTCGGAAAATAACATGCGGTGTTTGGTGGAATTCCAATGTATACTTTCGTAATACAAAAATATGCAGCGTACATGTTGCTGCACATCAAAGATATTTTCAAAATGTGTCTTTTTCCCTGAGTTTCGTTTTCTAAAGTGCCGGGAAATTCTACACCCATGTATAAAACCATAACCATTCAAAGGATTGATAAGGAAAAGTATACTATCACCCGAGAGAACGTGTATTTTTAACCGGGAAAAATCCAGGAATTTTTTTACTTGTCCACGTATACACCCTGAAGCAGAGTATGGGACATACCTTACCACAGCACAGTTCCTTGGCTTAGTCAGGGAAAAGTTCTTGGTGTTTTCTTTACCATTCATGAGGAAATACCTCTTTTTCTCAAAATGAAAGGAGAAGAAACACACTGTCTGAAAGATTTAAAATGGACATCAGAAATTCGTAGCTGACATAAAAATGCATATGAATTATTTAAATCGGTCAGGGCAAAGAGCAGCATTAGTTGACATGCAAGACCTAATCGGAGCGTTTATGGAAAAGTTATGCTTGTTTGAGAAGCAGATAGGTGACAGAATTTTAACGTTCTTCAGTTGTCTGTCTTCTTTAAAACTACCGGAAGGTACCAGTTTTGGCAACTATCAAGCCAAGATAAAGCAGCTTATCATGTTATTGAAACATGATTCTGACAGTTCAGCATTTTTAAAGTAGAAATGAAGTTGTTCAGCACTTCTGTCTCGGTTTCACCTGATGATTTACTGTTTGCACTCCAGTTGGAAGTTATTGGTTAGCAAAATTCAATTTTGATGAAAGACAGATACTACAACATGCTTACATGCTTAATTTGTCACAGTAGTGTCGTTCTTACAGCAAAAAACAGGAAAAGTACCACAAAAATGCCCCACATATCATATGCTTGTTTGAATCTATGAATACTTGTGGGCAGCTTTTCTCAACAATGGAAAAAATAAAAACCAAGGTACGATCTTTTCTTTAGGATGCGACACTGAAGGCCATTCTCCACATTAACGCTGCGACACTTTGCTGTCGATATGAAAAAAATGTATAATTTCAGACACCCAATAAACATATACAATTTCTTTTAAAACAAAACAGTTATTTCTCATTTATTTCCTTAACTTCCTGTATCCCCGAGGTAGTCATGTCACTGCATCATAGCTGCTAGGAGCATGATGTTGGCGATTATGTAAGGTGCTGCAGGTGGATCAAAAGGCATGCCGTGCCAGCTGTCATGCCATGTGTCACCGACCCATTTGATTGTTCACAGTGAGTGACAGTGCTCTGTGGAGCAGGGAGTGCTCCGCAACTCAGCATGGAGCTCATGAGCTGGAACAGCCTGCACTAGCCTGTTCCACTTCTCTGTTTCTCTCCTATCCTCTCTCCCATTTTTGCTCCCTTTCTTCCGCCTCTCCAGCAGCCAATACAACGGGGCACCTGCTCTGCAACTAGCAGCTCTGTCCTGTCCCCATCGTGTCCCTGCAGGCTCTCACAGGCAGTACAATACCTTCCTCCATCCCTACCCTGCTATCCCCCCCCCCCCCCCCCCTGCCCCCTCCTTATTCTCACAACCTATCTCGTATTACTGCTCATTTCAGATGCAATTAAGAGTCCACAGTCAGACAACAGCAGCTGGAGACAGCAGCTGTGTGTGAGAGCTGTGCTTGTGTGTGTGTGTGTGTGTGTGTGTGTGTGTGTGTGTATATATGCTTTCTGTTTCCGAGGAAGGCGTTTTGGCCAAAAGCTTAAATCTTCAGTAGTCTTTTCATTGCGCTTGTCTGCACTCAACGCCTCCTCTGTGTTTATGAATGTTATTGTATGTTAGCATTCGTGGCAACATTTGCAACTTCATATTGTGCTAACAAAATCTCTACTCCAGGAATGTTGTTCTACTGTAATTGTATGATTTGGGTTTCTGGTCCAATCTTTTAACCCATATTAGTTGTATTTCTGTTATGTATAAGTGTCAGTCAAAAAGTTTCCATGTGAAGGCCATACAGTAAAAAATTGGTAAGCCAGTCAGGCAAAATTGCCGTGAGCATTGAGACAATCATCCAGCTGGCCCACCAAGTTGAAGGTACCAATTTTGTAAAACACTGTGCCCTGTTGCATGATGAAACCCAACACTGCCTGCTGCACATCCTCATCTGACAGGAAACATTGACACATTAAGGCCTTCTTCAAGTGACCGAAGGGGGAAGAGATCAGGACTATAGGGCAGGTGCTTGAGTGTCTCCACCTCTGCATTACAACATTTGTAGTATGGAAACTTGAATCACCATGAAGCAGCAGCATCCAGCACGGAACTTGACATACTGTCCCATAAACATTCTTAATTCTCTGATGAATGTCTGCTGGTGTTTGTCTCTCGGCAGTCAAGAAAAGAACAACAGCAAGTTTTTTCTGTTTAGGCCCATTGGGTAATAACTTCGCTATAGCTCACATTTACTGCATGCACATTTGAAAGATGAGTGCCTACATGTTGCGGCTTACATACGCTCATTGGACTCGTGCTGCATTGCATATACACTACAGCTACGCCTGCAGATGGAAACTGTTTGATCTCCCTTTATGTTATCTCCTACGATAAATAACATACTGTAGTCTCATAAAGAAATTATGCCAAGTAAAATGACGACATCTTCATATTTTCTCTTAGTTTGCCATGAATAAAGTGAAACAGTGATATGTGGAATGTAGTTTACAAATACTGCCCCAGTTGAAAACTCCTCTGTTACATATAGGAAAGAGAATATGTTGAATGTGTATAGAGAGACATTTCTTCATTGTGTAATATATCTGCTTGACATAGATCTGAGAGCTTGTGATCACAAAGAAAAGTTGTGTGCAGTCTGATTAAAATTACTTGACAATTGACATCTGTCACGTGCTGCTACAGTGTTGCCACATCAACTGCTGACTACCACTTAGTTATAGGTGACACAGA
Organism: Schistocerca cancellata; assembly: GCF_023864275.1. Lineage (NCBI taxonomy): Eukaryota > Metazoa > Arthropoda > Insecta > Orthoptera > Acrididae > Schistocerca > Schistocerca cancellata. The sequence continues at coordinate 381,337,856 of NC_064627.1, read as the reverse complement.
AACGTGGCAGGTCACTTCACAAATGATGTTAGTGTGTAACGCAGAGCAATGTTTGTAGTGGCTGTCCCAAGGTGTGAGATAAATATGAAATGCCCTGTAGACAGCTGATTTTAAGTGACCTAATCACAACCTAATGATGTGCACTGTATCCAAGAGAACAGTGGTCAACAATGTGCGGCATCAGTGAAATCTTAAGCACATTGTCCATGGTGATTAAACCTAGGCTCTGCGAGCAAACTCAAGGTAGAAAAAATTCAGTTTCAACGCTAAAAGCAAACTAATCTGTCATTGGGTACCTGTAACTATAAGAGCTGTCGCCTTACCAACTGATGAGCTTTCCTCATTGGCAAGTGGTTGCAGATTATAGGCGACACAAGCAGATTCCAAATGAGAAAATTGACAGGAAGAAACGTAAGAGCAAATACAATAGTTGGTATGATAATGAAAATGACGGCAAAGAATTACAAATAGAATAAATTACATTTTAAACAATTAATAGAAAAAATAACAATGAACTCTTGATTAGAGGTAGAAATAAAAAAAAGAAATTTGGGGCTTATGACGAAATTCAAAGCTGTGACCTCTTACATATTGGGTTAATATGATAATCAATGACGATCCAGTTGCAACGATGAACTGCAACATTCTAAAATTCGGCTTTATGAATGTTGTGAGAAGCTTTCTAATGCAAGCCGATCTCTGTGATTATAATAACAGTGTCTGTGACGCTGAATTGCATCTTGGCTTTGGTTAGAACTGTGAATGCCATGGGTGTATTTTATTTCCATTATTTTGTGTGTGTGTGTGTGTGTGTGTGTGTGTGTGTGTGTGTGTGTGTGTGTGTGTGTGTGTGTTGTTTCTGCTTCTGGTGTGTTATCAAATGTGATGAAATGTGAAATAAAAGGACCAGACCTATGATTCAGGATCCAAACAAATCAAGAAAGAAAGTCAGACAAGGAATTCGAAGTCAACTGATAATTGTTGTGGCAGTTTGGCAACGGCAAACAGTATGGGTGTGATGTTGAGTGCTCCGATTGCAGGAAACCAGTTCCAGCACATGTAGTGTCAACTATCAAGTAATTTTAATCAGACTGTAGTATATGATTATAACGAATGAATGAAATTGAAGAAAAAACATATCTTTCAAACGTGGTCTTTGATGTTTAGTTACCAGAGATCATCATTCTTTTTTTAACATATTGGTTTATTTGTTTGCATCATAGAGTAAAGGAAACTTCTCTTAGTTTTCTCTGCCCAGTAACAACTCTTCTGCTGCAGAAACCATAGTTGCAGCCGCCGTATCCTCGGATATATTGCACATCATAAGGTCGTGGTTAGGTTAGGACAGGTTTACATACAGAGCTACAAAATGCATCATCTGCTACAGTTCATTCATTGATCACTTAAAATCTGCTGTCGAAAGAGCATATCACATTTCTGTTGCATCTCAGAATGGCTACTTTCAACATTCCTCTGTGTTACACATTAACAGCATTTGTGAAGTGACCTGCCGTGTTTCTGTGTTGCCTATAACCGAGTGGTAGCCAGCAGCTGATGTGGTAACACTGTAGTGGCATTTGGTAGACTTTGATTGTCAAGTCTGAATGAAAATGCCCATGGCCACCATGGATTTCTGAGAACAACTTGGAAACAAAGGAAGAACATTCTTTACAATAGTTAGATGAGGTCACTTGCGGTGGCTGCTTTGTCGTGAGGTAACCAATGTGCAAGTGGTACAGAGAAGATAGGGTTTTTTGAAATGCAGTTTTTAATTATAGTGCAACTTTGTATAAAACATTCCTCAGGCTTCCTGCCATGTCAGTTGAGGGGACTGACACGGAAAGAAGTCCAAGAGTGTTTGATACAATAGTGCTGTCGCAAAATAATTTGTTCTCATAATCCAACTATACTCATTAGTCAACATCATACAGTAGTACTGTCTTGTGCCAATTTTAAGAATTTCAGTTACTTATTCTTAGGCAAAAATGCAAGTACTGTTGTAGGTGCACAAGGGAATAACTGCCGTCAAGTAGAGTGGAAATGATAACTTGTTTACTTTGGATAATTACAAGAATGGACAACAGTACAGTTTATGGTACAGCTCTGATGTGAGTTTCAGGAAAAACTAACACATCAAATAACTCATGGAAGGTCCGTCATGAAACCCTAGCACAGGGAGGCATAACCCAAATTCGAGGTCGGCACTCTCTGAAGCCATTGCTGGAACAACACGTTACAGTGGCGGCGACATTATAGTCTCAACAATGTTTCATGGTATTAATCCATTTGTAACAAATGTTTGGTCATTTTGTTTAAAAATCCACCTCAAATCATTTTGACGTAGAACTAATGGTTGCCTTTCCCTTGGAGAGTGATATTAAAAAATCAAAATAACATACATTCTTACATGGTTAGAAGTATGCTTGAATGACTAGAATAGACAAAGACTGGAAAGAACTTGCCTTTACCTCATGGATCTTAATGCAATCCATGTGATCACCTTGGTCATGTGTACTGTGTGAATTCTCTGTCTTTTACACAGGTAGCTGTGGGACTGACAGCAGACAGTCTGATACCTAATGACTTTTGAGATTTGTAGACACCTATACTCAAGAAGATCAGTAAAAGAAGAATGCATAAAATAAGCAGGATTGGTGTGTAGCGTGCAGAAATACACAGTAAAAAACAATTAGCACTAGCTTCCGAACCCTTGCTCTCTTTTCTAGTAAGAGTACACACACACACACACACACACACACACACACACACACACACGCGTACACAAACGTACATGCTCTTTATAGCAGTGAGACTGATTATCCATTATCAAAAGCAGTTGCCTGAGTAAATGGAGGTGTGAAGGGTATGGGGAAGGACGCACGAGTCAAGGCAGTGGCAGTAGAGTGTTGTGTGGCAGATCTTTCACCAGATGACTTAGCGGCTGGACAACTATATGAAAAGAGTTCAAAGAGTAGAGCGTATAGGAGATAGAGGGAAGAAGGAAGGAAGGAAGGGAGTAGAAGAAATGAAAGTGATGGTGAAGAGAGGGATGGGGAGGGGAGTAAGTAAGGGAGAGTGGTGGAAAAAAGCAGGATGTGGGACATGAGAGGGGTGGGGGGGGGGGAGAGAGAGAGAGAGAGAGAGAGAGAGAGAGAGAGAGAGAGAGAGAGAGAGAGCAACCTGTATGGGGCAGGGGGAGGAGGGAGAGGGGAGAGTAGTGGATTGAAGAGTGTGCACGATATGCTTGACAGACAGTTCCCACCTTCGTAGTTCAGAGCAACTTGAGCTGGAAAGGAATATCTAAATGGCCTGTGTAGTGAAGCAACTATTGAAGTCATTAGTGTTGGGGTGTGCAAGATGTTTGGCAACTGAATGGTCAAGTTTAAGGTTTGCCACAATTTGGCGGTGGCCTTTCATGTGAGTGGACAGTTAGTTGCTTGTCATGCTCACATATGATGCTGTACAGTAATTGCAATGTATCTGATATGTAACATGGCTGCTTTCATACGCGGTTCTGACTTTTATTGTGTAGGAGATCTCTGTGACTGGCTGCAGTAGGAGATGGCAGGTGGATGTTTGGGATAGGTCTTGCATTTTGTCCAGCCACAAGACAGTTGGGCGCAGTACTGGGAACAGGATTGGAGTGGAGATGGACAAGGATATTCTGTAGGTTTGCTGGGCGACGAAACGTTACTTTGGGTGATGTGGATAGGATTTTGCGTAGGACATCCCTCATCTTAAGGCACGACAAAATGGAGTCGAAAGCCCTGGCAAAGGGTGTGATTGAGCTTTTCCAGCTCATTTTGTTTAAAAATCCACCTCAAATCATTTTGACGTACAACTAATGGTTGCCTTTCCTTTGGAGAGTGATATTAAAAACTCAAAATAACATACATTCTTACATGGTTAGAAGTATGCTTGAATGACTAGAATAGACAAAGACTGGAAAGAACTTGCCTGTACCTCATGGATCTTAATGCAATCCATGTGATCACCTTGCTCGTGTGTACTGTGTGAATTCTCTGCACCCCCCCCCCCCCCTTTTCACATAGCTGTGAGAGCATCGAATATCAATTTCTTGTTCGGTATGGGAATCTATAAGGAGTGGTGGTCGGTGGCTGGTTAACTGGGTTACTGGTGTCAGAGGATGAGATGGCACAGGAGATCTGTTTATGGATGAGCAGGCTAGAATATTTTCTGCCAGTGAAAGCTCTGGTAAGATTATCCATATATTTCAACAACTCCTGCTTTCCACTGCAGGTGCGGTGTGCATGGGTGACAAGACTGTATGGAAGAGACTTTTTGACATTGAACGGGTGACAGCTGTCGAAGGGGAGGTACTCTTGGCGGTCAGTGTGACTGACGTGTGAGGTGTTGGTTAACTGCAAATGGCTTTTTCTCTGTAGGTCTTATTAGATTTTTATGGTTGATTGCCAGACTACCAATCTAAAGGTCTGGGCTTCGATGCCTTGTCAGTCCTGCTGTTTTTATCTGTGACTTACCACTTTCTTTCATCTCTGGCAATGATTGCTGATGTGGAAAAAATGCCAAGTTGTACCATGGTCCAGAGTTCACATTAAACAGTAGGTCTCCCTACAGTGAGCTGGGTAAGTCATTTCAAAATTCATAGTAAGGCAAGTGCATATCACCTCCCAGTATGACCATGCCTTGTAAAGCATTGTGGTGCTCAAACCAACCTTTGAGTTGATGACAGTTTTGCCCCCCCTCGCCCCCCCCCCCCCCCTTTCACATAGCTGTGAGAGCATCGAATATCAATTTCTTGTTCGGTATGGGAATCTCTAAGAATTTTGTTAATAGCATTTGTGAATTAATGAGTACATTTTTTGTGTGTGTAATGTTATAAAATTTCAGTATAAAATTGTTGATATGTATCATACATTCTGAAGTGCAAAGCATATTGGAAATGATTTGTGTTTGACTGCAGGTATTTCCTTATTACTGAAAACTCTTTTCTTTCATCCGCACACAGTTTTACAAATTTGTAGAAGTATTTTGTCTAACTACTAAAAAAGCAGAAGAAAGAAAAAGCTATTAGATAGATTATGTTTAATTTATTAGCAGCATCCCAAGGTTTATGAAAGTAATGGCTGCAGCACATAAAGCCCCCTTATGTATTTGTACATACTCATTTCATAAATGATCACTTAACTTACAGCAGTAACATGAGTGAAGGATTTCATTGCATCTGATGCACAGGTGGCTATCCCAGGAAATCATGCACCTACAACCATTCTGTGTTGTGCATCCAATAATTATAGAGAACCACATGTAACAATTGCTAAGTAATAATAAGTCATTCAGTTTGAACACTATTTATTTAGCTCTGAGCAATTACAATTGGCTGTAATTAGTCTTACTCAGTTAAATAATGCACTTTCCGCTTAGCCACATAGATCAGCTTGTTTCATTATAATTTTGTTTGGAAAATATTAATTATTCTGTTGCTTCTTACAGCTGTAAGACTTCTTTTGATATCCAAGATTTGACTTCTTTTGATATCCAAAATTTTAAACAATGTTACCTACAAAGAAATTGATTTTCCATGCACCACAAATAGCTGCCAGACACCTATCACTCAGCAGACTTCAACTTGACAAAACCTAAGGATTCTTCACAATTTTCACAAAAATACTATCCATGAACTCTTGTTATCTCCACAGCTCGAAACGTATACCACTTTTAAACTATTCCTTTTTCAAAATTAACTTTTAACTGGGCTGGGGAACAACCATCACATTTAATCTCTTGTCACCAACTCTAGGCATGCATTAACATCTAGAACTTTCTGGTATATCAGTAATATCACAACTTCCAGAAATGAGCTGCTAATATCCATAGTTATAGTGGGATGCACGTGAGAAGGGAGCAGTGTGACATATTCTGTGCAGGGAGAGAGGCAGAGAACACTTTGCAGTGATGCCAGTGTGCTCTCTTAGTCCCATGTCTCACAGTGGAGCTGCAGCCTACACTGGTAACTGGTAATGCAGTGTATCTGCTTCTGACTCGGCCTGTCAGAAATTTTGTGGCCAGAAAACTATCTTTGTAATTTTTTTATATAATACTTGTGTTTGCTTTATGCCATCCGTAATGAATGCTATACTGGCTGAGTAACTACACCATACTCAAACTAAAATGAAAATCAGTGCTAAATGTCTACATGCATCCCGATGCACTTTCTACAGGCAGACGGAGTAGAAAGATGCTATTTGCTGGAGTAACATGTGGTACACTGCTCCTTCTTATGTGTGCACCACTATAGTAAGGTTATCAGTAACTCTTACAAGCAGCAAACAGTAAAAATAACACATTTATTATTTATTTTAAAGTAATATAAACTTTTTTGTTTAAATAAGTAAATTTATTTATAAATTCCACTTTGTCCCAAAATAACTTAATTTGAATTTTGCACTATGACATTTCAGATCCTGGTGACCCACCTTCAGATACTTCTTTTCTTTTGAATCTACAGGCGTCTTTTTATATGGTCATTTGCACCAGTGTAGCAATGTCAACATATTTTTTAACCTGTAGTGTTAATTTGTGTAAGCTAAGAGAGATAATTACGTTACATTAAACCAATTTGTATGTTTTTAGAATTAGTGTGCATTGCTATGTCGGTACCAGTAAAACACACACAAAACACATGTGGAAGCTGTTGTTCATACATAAATTTTCTGTGACAAAATTTTTGTAATTCCTCATGTTACTACTTTTTGCTACAGCTTAAACACTTTGAACCTATTTGGGGTGAAAAGCAAGATGTGAGATCGGAAAATATACCTCTTATGCTTCCGAGTCCAGTAAGACCACCATTGAAAACAACTATAAAGCTAAGGCCATCAACATCAGTTGGTGGAGGACGTCACAGTAAACCTGTACAGACGTGTGCAAGGCGATTAAGAACAGTTGGTGCAGTTACGAGAGCAATTGCAAGCTACAGGGAAGAGGTGGATAGCGCTGTAGCTTGTAAAGTAGCAGATTTGGCAGTAACCAGTAGCACAGAGAAGAGGAGCCTTGAAAGTCCGGAATGCTACTCTCAACGGACCTCAAAGAAGTTGAGAGCCTCGAGTCCACAGGAGTCAAAGAGTGGTAGGTGTTTTTCTTTTGTTACAACAGTTTTCCAGCAAGCAATTATGGCTGTCTCTCCAGTTCTCTGCTTATGTTACATTATTAAGCATTGTGATGATAAGGGTCCACATGCAATTCACTGCATGCCGAGAGAAATTAAGAAAGTTTGGAAGCAAATCTCACTTCCATCTTCTACATTCATAAACTAATGCTGTGATGGAATATTGTAATGGTGGTTTCACTGTATGGTTGATTAGTGGTGAATGTTTAATGAAGTTGTGTTTTGTTTTTAGTGGTTTTTGTTTCATTATATTTGTGATTTGGCATATCATTTTGTATGATTTGGTAAGGGCATGTAGTAACTGAATTCTTCAACAGTACCAGTTTCTCTACTCAGTAGAATTTTATCCATTAAGAGGTTGTTGTGGTCTTTTTATATTTTAGTGTATCCTGTAACTAAATTTCTCTTTTCTAAATTTCAGATATTAGCTTTAATGAAGCTGCTCCAGCCAGTGTATCATGTGAAACTGATACTCCTGAAAGCAATTTGGAACTGGATCGTCCTAAAAGTAGTGCTGAAGAATTTGAAGATAATGAAGAAAAACTTGGTGTGCTCAATGAACTGAGTTTTAACAATGAAGTAGCACCATGTGATGTTCCAGAACATGAAACACTATCCGGTGAATGCATTGATGTGGCAGGTGAAACGGTTGATGTTCTGACATCTGACAAAGATGTGTTTCTTAAAGAATCTGTAGACTGTGACAGCCAGAGTACTACAGAAAGCAAAGAACAACCCAGTAATCAGTACCTGACTGCTATGGAGTGTGAAGAAAATGATGTTCCAGAAGTTGTTGATAGAAAGTTGTCTGAGAATGAAATCCAAGAAATAGTTGATGGTTCATCAGATGTTCATATGCAACAAGAAAGTGAAATAAAAATTGAAGAATGCACAGTCAAGGATAGTGCTAGTGGAACTGTGAGCTTAAGTGAAATGCCAATTGAAATTAAAGTCAGTAACGAACATATAGATCTACTTGTTGAATTTAGTGAAGTTAAAAGTGAAAGCAGAGAGGAGGTTAGCAGTGGAACCAGAGAGGTTAGCAGTAGAAGCAGGGAGGTGGTTACCAATGGAAGTGGAGACGAGGTTAGCAGTGGAAGCAGAGAGGAGGTTAGCAGTGATGAGGTTAGCAGTGGAAGCAGGGAGGAGGTTAACATTGTAAGCAGAGAGGAAATTAGCTGTGGAAGCGGAGAGGAGGTTAGCAGGGGTCAGGTTGGCTCTGTTAGCCAAGATGAGGTTGGCTCTATTACCCGAGATGAGGTTGACTCCATTAGTGGAGATGAGGTTGGCTCTGTTAGTGGTGATGATTCTGGCTCCGTTAGCAGAGTTGAGGTCAGCTTTGCTAGCAGAGTTGACATCGACTCTGGTAGCAGGGCTGACGTTGGCCCTGGTAGCAGGGCTGACGTTGGCCCTGGTAGCAGGGCTGACGTTGGCCCTGGTAGCAGGGCTGACGTTGGCCCTGGTAGCAGGGCTGACGTTGGCCCTGGTAGCAGGGCTGACGTTGGCCCTGGTAGCAGGGATGACGTTGGCCCTGGTAGCAGGGCTGACGTTGGCCCTGGTAGCAGGGCTGACGTTGGCCCTGGTAGCAGGGCTGACGTTGGCCCTGGTAGCAGGGCTGACGTTGGCCCTGGTAGCAGGGCTGACGTTGGCCCTGGTAGCAGGGCTGACGTTGGCCCTGGTAGCAGGGCTGACGTTGGCCCTGGTAGCAGGGCTGACGTTGGCTCTGAAAGTAGGGATGAGGTCAGCACTTTAAGCAGAGATGAGATTAGTGCTGTAAGCAGAGAGGAGTTTAATACTATAAGCAGAGATGAAATTGAAAGTGAAAGTAAAGAGGACATTAAAAGTGAAAACAAAGGGGAATTATTTAGTGATAGTCATCTTTTCAGTGAGTTTGGACCAAGTTTTAAGTGTGATGAACAGGATAGTAAATATGATATTAAAGACAATAAGTTAGATGTTAGTACGGACGTTCCTCTGGAATTGGAGTCTCAAATTTCTGTTGAGTGTGAGATGTGTGATGATATCGTAAAAAGTGAAGAATGTGACAGTCAAAATTTGACAGACTCGAAAACGAATGTGATGATTGAGCTTGTTACAAGAAGTGAGTTTTCTGTTGAGAAATGTGAAGCAGACAATACTAACAGAGGAATTATTGACTCTGAAATGGAAATGGTAACTGTGAATAGTGCTGTAACATTAGGGGATATAAAAGAAGAATTGAAAGAAGTGGACATTGCTAATAATGTGACCTCGCAGACATCTGATAGTGTTCCTTATGATCAGAACTGTGTTTCCCATGCTGGAACTGACAGTAGTGAATTGTTCGGTAGCTCAGGTGTTGTCACCAAAGTTGAAGTAACTGCCAGCCTTGAGGAAAGTGCCTGTGTACCAGGAAAACCATTGCACGCTGTGACTGTTGAACCCACAAGCTCTGAACCAGATATGAACAAAGTGGAAGATGATGACGATGATGATGACGACGATGATGACGATGACGATGACGACGATGATGAAGAAGAAGAAGAAGAAGATGATGATGATGAGGAGGAGGAGGATGAAGATGACGATGATGATGATGCAGAAGATGATGTTGAAGAAAATCAGACAGCCCTTTTTGCCACAACTGTTTCTAGTGGAGATGGCTGTTGCTGGGATGTTGATTCAAGTACAGAGGTGCCTATTGTTGCATTGGAGGCAGTCCCAGTTCCTGTTCCTGTAGCATTAAGGGTAATTGAAGATGGAGAAGCTGCTGATGAAGTAGAGGTAATTCCGATGCAGGAGGAACTGGAAGTGAGGTTAGAGGAAGGAACATTTCCTGTTGCTTCTGAGGACGGCCTATCAGTGGACTGGCCGTATGCCGTAAAGATGGATCCATCTATGGTAGCAGTAACATCGGACCAGGAGGGGCTGAATAAATCTGTGCAGTCACAGTATGCTGACTATCCAACAAGTCAAGGTGTAAAACTGGAATTAGAAGGTTTGTGTATTATTATTACTATTCTTATTATTAGTTGTTATACCTACAAATATTTGGGAGATGGATTTGGTTTAACATGTGACAGTTTGAGATGAATTGTTAACCATCAGAATATTGTAATGGAAATGACTACTACTGAGGTTCAAAAAGTTTATCGTGACAGCTTGTAAGAGTTAAATGACATTACACTTGATGCTTATATCAGTTTGTTATTTTTACATCAGTTTGTTATTACCATATGGTGTGTATGAATTGTATGGTGAATCAACAAAGAGTCTATGGGATCCAGAAACAGGTAGAGCCATCATTCCTTCCATAATGTCACAGAAATACCTCTAAGAATTCTGTGGTAAAGATGGGCAGAAATACTTATTTAATCTTGTAAACATTCTGAATAAAATCACCTGCTCAGCAAACTGTATAATCTTGTAAACATTCTTTCTAAAAATCATCTGCTCAGCTTAGTAGTTAAGATGTTTAATCATCATGGCATAGTAAACAAAAGAATCAATAGATTGTGCTGTTAGTTTTTTTTTTTTTTATTTAAACTCAGGGGTAGACTTATTTTTGAAAGTTTACATCAGTGACAGAATTAGATGCCACAGTCTTATCTTTACAAATACAAATTAACATTGAATTTACTTGGGTAGGATACACGGGTTTACTGATTTTGCTTTGTATATTAAAAACTTTACAACATTACTTGGTTGCTGTTGATGGGTTTTATTTATGTCCTTTGTTAGAGAAAGCAAGTTTATTTGTGATTTGGGTGCCATCTCATTACATTTTGATAAAAATGCCTATAAAACTGTTGAATTTTTTTGAAGACAATAGAATAGCTAAAAGACAGAGGACTATGCAGTCTTAGGAATACAATGAAGGTGAGATGTAACAGCATCTCAATAACATCAGGCTTTAATTCACTCTTTGGAAACTCCTTCCAAAAATAGGGCATGATGTAATTCTGATCGAAAGCATCATGTGTTATCTAGCTCATCAGAATCCTTCACTTACGGAGGCTGGATGTTAACTTCTCTCCAATGTAATGTCAAAGAAACTGAAATTTTGACGGGAAGAGGAACAAGTGAGTGGATTTATATAATGAACCCCACTTATTCCTACAATATTGCAATTTTTGCTTTAAATGTGTAAAGTTCCCAGTGATCTTATGTTATACCGTGACCATAAAAAAAGTGCAACACCAGACACTGCGTGCTGCGGGCGTGGAACTTAGTGCCTCCTACTTTTCGCACTGCCATACCTCCCCTATTAGTGAAGCAAATGAATTCTTTGTTCTTGTCCCCAATCATACTACTTCAAATGTTGTATACAAAGAAGCTTTATAATTCAAAAATAAGTTCTGCATGTGCGAAGTCTTGGGCACATTTATAAATAAAAACCCAAGCAACACCAGAATTCTCAACTAGTCACTCACAGAAAATCAGTACTTATGCAGGTGGTTGACTGCTAATTTTTTTCCCCATGCTGTTGCATTTATCTTTGTAGCACATGTCTGTCAGCAGCAGGTAAGTGGGTGCCTATTTTGTTTGCATTTTTAAAATACCATTTTATATTTTGAATCGCACATGATTTTGAATCGCACATGTATTGGTAATGTTAAATTTAGTTCTTTGTTTGTATTCTAAATATATTCATCATTAGCAGCCGCAGCAGGAGCCATTTGAGACATTGCCTGCTGTATGAAAGCTTCATTCACTCATCTTAGTGCATTCATGTTGCTCCTGAATGTTTTATAATATCTTTCTCCCAGTCAGTCAGGTTGACCTGGTCTTCTTGGGCCCATATGGTGTCCATTTGTGTGGCTACTTGTTTTGCTCATCTCCATTTAATTTTCATTACAGTCATCATTACCCTTACCATTCCAGAGTATTCTCTTGCCTCATTTATTTTTGTATTCTGTGAGCTTTTTATTCCTAACATACGTTACACTATTGATAACTGAACAACCCGTAGGTTTTGAATGTTTTTCACTCACATTTTCAGACACTTTGGAAGCTTAATTTTGAAAGCTGTTTAGTTTATAAAACACAGTCCAGACGTCTTTACTCTTCTCAAAAATGTAAAAATTCAACTGGTTTTAGGGCTCAATTGTTAATTTGTAATGTCCTCCTCCCCCCCCCCCCCCCCACACACACACACGCTGTGGAGGGTTATCTTATAGTGAACGGTTATGACTCAAGAACCAGCAGAAACTATCCAACCATCCAAGGGGCACAGCAGAGTCACTGAGTGTGAGCAGGAGGACAACAGCAAGAGAAAGATGGGAAATGGAGATGGCACATCAGAATAATTTGTGCAGACAGGTAATTCAAGAGGAAAACCGAAGGCTTAGCAAATCCTGTAACCAAAACAATGGTGTGTAGCAAGAACGACACGAGGCAGGGAAATCGCAACTGAAGACAGGGCTAGCTTTACAGTATGGCAGTGAACATTAATTGGCTCTGTAGCCAGTGCTACAACAGCAGAACTAGAGTTCATGTATGTAGCAGTGCCATCTAGTGGCCATCATTTGAATTCTGTGTCCCCTGGCAGTCTCTCAAAATCACCCAGCTGGGGTACTAGATCCCCACTAAAAAGGGTGCAGAAGACTGGAAGTGACCGTTTTGGGCTTTGAAAGGTGAACATGTAGTACAGTTGGTGTTCGGCTGAGGGTGCAGAGGCTGTGGTGAGACCTCCACCTTCATGCTCTCTTCCAGGGAACCACTGCTGGTGTTCTGGAACGCAAGTTATACCTGTGTGGTTATGGGACCGACAAAGGCCTGCTTTTTGGGCCCAATTGAGCCACCAGTAGTTGTGCAGTTGATAGGCTTGGATGGAGTCAGTTGGTATGACAGCACTCCAAACCCTTCGGAGTGTCAACTGTTGTAAGGCACCACCCATGTGCAGTAACCACTGTAGTCAGAAATGAAGCACCTTTTGCCCCCGTAGAAGTGTGTTGATACTGCTGTGCCTGGTGGATAATGCCTGGTGGATAACCCTTGGCATGACAGGCCCAGGGTTCCTGGGGCAGTGGGCCAAGGAGATGGAGGAGAGTATGAGGCTGCTGCACGTGGAGTAGCTGCACTGGGTTATGGTCATGGATGGGAGTAGTCTTGTATGTCCTCAGAATTATTTCGAGTGAAGCCGTGGTGGTGGTGGCTCCTGCAGCTTTTTAACAATTGCGTACTAACATCTGCACCACACGATCTTCTTCAGCATTGGAGGCTAGGCGAAACAGTGGCCTAAATAGATGTTTTATTGTTTTCGAGGTGTGGAATTGTTTAAGAGCCATTACCACAACTTGGGGCCGACGAGCATGCTGATTGTGGCGTAAGTTGTGGTGGATGCCATGCAGACCACTTACGGATAGTTAGAGTAAGTGTCCAGGACAAAGAGCCACATGGAGCCCAGAAAGGGGCACTCAGAGTACAAATGAATGCAGGGGCAACGGGGAGGTGTAGGCAGAAGATTGAGGCAAAGCAGCCTGGTGTTGAGCACAAACAAACAGCTGCTTTCTGTGGCCCCCACATCCGTGTTCAGTCCTAGCCAGTAGACATGTTGCCTCATAAGGGATTTCATCCGTGTCATAACCCAATACCCATGTCGAAGTAGTTGCAAAACCTCAGACCAACGTGGTGAGTTTCTGCATCGGCATCAAGCAGGAGTACATCCGTGATGACCAACAGACCATGGAAGAAGTGAACCCAGACCCAGAGCTCCAGATTGACATTCTTTAAAAAAAATATGTAGGCAAGCAAAATGGCCTGCAATTGGTTGTTGGAATGACGTTGGTGACAAACCAGAACTGTGTGAATGGGATATGAAACTCCACTGCACTATCACAAACAAGGCTATTTAATGTGGAAAATTTACTGTTTGTGCATAGTTTATAGCAGCTACTTTTTGCTCTGAATATTGAGGAGTGCCACTGATGAGATTTTCACTTCTCTTTTGCTTCTGTTATCTCTGTCTTCAGTTTCATATTGAGATAGTGAACACTAATAAAAATTTGAGTCCATAAGAATATTTTAATTACTGCCAGTGGTGCATGAGGATATGTACACAAAATCATGCTGGCTAATCTTTTAGAAATATTTTTTCTTTTGACAATGTCAGTTCTGTCCACCTCATTGAATAGAAACTCGCATTCTGAAATGTGTTGCATCCACTTGTCACAAGGCATTAACAATCTTTCATGTGATAGAAATTTTGCCCATTTGTATTCTCAGAGTGGTGTTGGGTGGGGCAAGATAATTGTTTTGATAATGACCTCAGTGTATCGTCATTCTTCGCTGCCAAAAACCCTCTGCTGAGCGTTCAGCATCTTCCGACATAGCAGACATTGCAGCAATCTCACAACAGAAACTTAAAGTCCTTTATCTCTGCTTTCCCATCTAGCATGGCCTTGCAAAATTCTACAAAGCAGTCATTGACAGGAATTGGTCTTGGTTCTCATCCAGTTCCACAGGTGAAGTGTTTGACAGTGGAATGCCCTGGACATTCTTTCCCAGAAACAACCAACACAAGTGAGGTGTCATTTCGTTCAGAGGAGGATGTTGATAAAAGCAACCAGTACCTCTAATCTGCACGATTTTTAATACAGTTGTGGTTCGGCCATCCTGTTAAAATATACTTAACGCTGAGTGACAGGAGGGCAAGTAAAGAATTAATCAGTGTTAGCAGTTCTTTCTGGATCAGAAGTAGTTGCCTCCTGTTGCCATCCAGCATCTTTTCACGGAATAACTACATTTTAGCTTGGATTGTTTTCTGGAGCTGTTGTAAATTCCATGAACACTCACTAATTTCTTCTGTCAACCATTCTACAAGAATGCAGAGCCATGGTGCCTGTACAATAGTTGGGGGTTGGGGATAGACCTGGGGGTATCTGGTACTTTTAATGTTTTGGAAGTTGGATGGCAAGTTGTAAGTTGACATAAAACAACTCCAGTTCTGACCCTCAAAAACCTGCATAATACTAACTTTTAAATCATTTTCTCGAAACAAATTCACCTGACTACACTATATTTTTCCCATTTCGTGAGAGCTACGGGTACATGAACCCTTGATTAAGAATATCTTATAATTCATTAACAACCTGAAAGAGGGCTTTATGCCATCATGAATAAAGCAGTTGCTAAGCAGTTTGTACAGATGAACCCACATTTTTTTTGGCAATTTACTGCAGATGTGGGGAAAGGTGAATGTATGTGATCAATATGCAGTTTGTTAAAGGCACTTTTATGGCCCAAATCAGAAACTATTGTGCCAACACTTTAATCTGCATTATGGAGTGAGAGAAAAATTGAGTTTAGCAATACCACTGTCACCAGAAAATTGAATTTAGCAACATCGCTGTCATCTGAATAGTGAATTCATAAAATATTGGCTGTTTCCATATGGAACAAAGTCCTTGAACCATAATGACAAACATGCTATCTAATGACAAACATGTTACTATGTGGGCCTGCAACTTGATCATCCACTTTATGAAATGTCACATTTCCATTGATGTTCATATAGTCATCCACACATGATGTCAGAAAATGCCTTTCCCTTCACTTTCATCAAATGTACCATGTCACTCAACATTCTTGGACGACAAAGGAATGGGCAAGACCATCTCTTCAAAATTAAAATACCAGCTAGTGGAAAATTGAGTTTGTTCCTTAAAATGGTATAACATTTCCTAAAAGGAGTGTGATCGTCACTGCATCGCATATGTCCTCTTCTCTTTTATACTCAATCTCTGAGCTGATGCTATTCATCATTTCCGATGCTCATTGAAACGGTTAACATGTAGTGAACCACCTTCAGTTTCTTGGATGTCAAGTTCTTTAAAGTTTCTAGAGCCTTTTTCAGGTGTTCTCTTGCATGGAACATGACTTTCCGTGCTTTCTTTTAGTTTTTTAATCAGCTCTAGTACAAACATTTGACAGTGACATCATGCGGAGAGTGGTGATTTCTCACTGCACATTCCATTTGGACTCCCTTAAGTACAGGAATATGTAATTTGTAGATAAAGTTAATTGGATGTACATCAAACAGCTCTTTTGATTGATGCAAATATGTAGCACATTGGTCCATTTTGTATTGTTTTATGTTTCAGCAAATGAAATCTTTCTTAGCATTGATTCTTTAGTATTCATACATTAATAGTTACTGCCACAATGATCGGTAATTTATTGCAGCTTATTGTTAACTTTTTTGGTTGATTGTGTTTTATATTAAATACTCTAAATATGTAGTATAAATTCACGAACTACATAATTAAGTTTATGTTTGGCGAAGATCCGCAATTCACCCAAGTTATACTGTTTCCCTCCTATTTACTTTTTTGTTCTCTCACTAACATATAATATCTGTGACATTACATTCATAATCTCCTTTCTCTTTGACCATATTATCTTTTTTTTTTTAGATAAGATCTTAATAGGTTTCATCATTGCAAGTGTTGTAGACTGTCTTTTTATTTTTCAGTGACATTGACACCAGAGACTGTTACAAATGCAGAATCTATGGTGACAAGCAGTGTGGGTGGTTTGCCCCAGAATGCTTCTGCAGCGTTACCTACTCCAACAGTGTCAAAGACTAACATTGCAACTGTTATCCCACCGACTACAATTGTATGCCTTCCATCTGTGGTATCAGCACCAAATCTGATGAATCAGCATACAAGCCAGCTGACTGGTTGTGTCAGTGTCCCATCAAATGGAATTATCAATTCCAACCTACCAAAGACTGCTGCTGTGGCAAGCTCGAGTGCTGTGCCATACCTTGCCTTAAGCAGCACTACTCCTGTGCGAGCTTTGCCAACACATATACCAAAGAGCCAAATGAAAAGCAAACCAGTCCGAGAAACTTCACAGGTTCTTAAACATTATCCTTCTATTTTGTTTGCAACTATTTTGCTTAAATAGTGATAATGTTTTATATTACAGTGTTTTGTTTGATGCAAGGTAGCTTAATTCGGAATATAAATTCCAATTTGTTTGTCTTTAGTTAATAGTGTCAGCCACTGATGTGAAAATTTGTGTGTACTTTTGTTTCAAGAGACTGCAGTGTTGTTATTTTGTTAATCATGTTGCTAGCTAGATAATGCTGTGTTGTTCAAAATGAGTTATTTCTACTGAAATGTTTTCTGATTATTGCTTACTCACCCAATCTGTAAATTTTCGAAGTGACAACATTTTAGCCGGCCGGAGTGGCCGAGCGGTTAAAGGCGCTACAGTCTGGAACCGCACGACCGCTACGGTCGCAGGTTCAAATCCTGCCTCGGGCATGGATGTATGTGATGTCCTTAGGTTAGTTAGGTTTAAGTAGTTCTAAGTTCTAGGGGACTTATGACCACAGCAGTTGAGTCCCATAGTGCTCAGAGCCATTTGAACCATTTTGACAACATTTTCTACTGGACTGTCATTAAATGCATTTATTCACAATCATGATTTTTGCTTATTATGAATAATTGCAAAGTTCACGAAGGAAATGGAGAAGAGGAACTGTACCAGCTTCTTAAAAAATTAAGACAAACATTAATTCGAAACACAAATTTTGTTTATATCAGAAAGATACTACAGATTTGATAATAGAGAACCAATCCTGTCATCAGCACAGAAGATTTGACACTTTCATGCAATTTTGAATCACCTGAAGAGCTTACCGTTAAATAATCAGGATATCGAAGAAGAATTAAATTTCCTACAAAATATAGCAACTAAAAATTGCTTTGGAGCAGGAATGGTGATAAGAATGTATAAACAGTAGTGCAATATAGTGCACAGAACAATTAAAGAAGAAACATACTAGGGAGAGAAGCAGCAAAGAATGTATAATCAAGATTCACTATGATGCCATGTCTTGGAACACTGTTAGAAAAATTTTGTATGTCTTTTAAGAAAACAAAAGCAGCAGTTAGCTTCCATACTAATAATATAAAACAGAACATTCAACATAATGCTATTGATGTTATGCTGCTTTCCAGCTCTGGAGTGTATACAGTAGACTGCAGGGCATCCTCATAGTGCTATGTTGGTCGAATGGGGGATCATTTTCTACCAGACTTCAGGAATGTGTAAGGCTAACCTATCACAACACATCAAGTTTTACAGCCTACTTTGAAGAGGGGGATGTCAAATATCAGTTATCGAAACATTTCTTATGATCTTCCATAAAGTAAAGAAAGGTAAAGTGTTTAAGATTTTGGAGGAATAAGTTATTAAGAATCACATGAAGAAGCAACCAGACAAACTTTTACATGAACAAATAGAATTAGCAGAAGGTTAATTATGATCTAATAGACATTGCAAAGTATTGCTAAGATTGTAATTTCAGCACTGAGCCCCATATATCTGGACTCATGTAAGTAAGCTATCAAAGGACCTACTTAAGCAAATTAGGTACCTACACCTTGTACAATGTTACAAGTAATTTTTTTAAGGTAGGGTTTTGCTGCCATACAAAATTGTATTTTGTAATGAATCGTCTGCGTTCAAGACACACAGTTTTTAGTACCGACTTTTTTGTCAAGGTGTAATTGTCCATAAACAAGATGTGAAATGTGCTACATACAAGAATATATACAAATGATTATTTTATTGTATGTCTTTAGCATTTTTAGTTTCCTAGAATGTTTTTTGCCACAGTAAAGATCTTTCTCTGTGCTCCCATATAGAAATACAATGGTTTTAAAGAAAATTGTAAGTTTTGACTAAATAATGTAACATATAACGTGGAAATAATGTAGGAAAATATCTCTCTCACTATAGATATAAACTATGGCACCCAGTAGATTTGTAGAACTTCAGCTGTCAAATGCTACATTTAGTAGAGGCACAGGGAAATTTAAGTGCACGCAGGGGACATGAATTCAGCAGTATGTGTTTACTTTAAATAGAGTGAATTCTCTTGTAGACACCTGCTTTCACGTAATGTTCTCGTCTTTGTGAAATGGCTACATTATTTTATAAGAATGACAAAGACTCCTGTCTTATTATGCATATGGAATATGTAAACATGGTTGACATGAGGGCAGTGTCCTCTTAAAATGAATGATTATATGTTGACTCACTTCATAGTGAGATTGAAAGAGGTATATTTTTTAAAGAACAATAATTTTGTATTTATATAATACTGTGAGAACAGAATGCATTCTTAAAGTTGAACTGGTCATCAAGCAGATTATGGTGTTGCAGCTGTGTTTTAAGAATGGCATAATAGAGCAGAATTGTAATTGTGAATAAATACGTTTAATAACAGTCCAGACAGAAAATGTCATTTCTAAGCTATTGCAGGACTGTGGAATCAAGTAAACAGAAAATAATACAATTTACAAATATTCAGGTGGATTTAATAATGTTTTGCTACAGTCTGCTAAAGATTAACAAAAACTATTGTCAAGTATCAGAGGGTGATGCCTGTGCTACATTATGAAGTTCACTTTCTTACGGTCATTGGATGGATAGCAAGCATAATAGTGACCAGCTCATCACCCATGTACCAGATGAGCTTAGATTGGCTGTGGCATTCATTTGCTCCTCAACACAGTGAGAGAAAAAACGGACAACAGAATCAATTCATATGAAAATATAAGTTAAACCTATCTTTTGTGACAAATTGAAATACAAAAAACACTAAATTTTATATTATGTAACAGTATTATGAAAAGGATATTCGCTAATCACCATACAGTGGAAATGCTGAGTCACAAATAGGTGCAACGAAAAGGTGATCACAAAATGAGCTTTTGGCCAATGAGGCCTCTGTCAAAAATAGACACCACACACACACACACACACACACACACACACACACACACGACAAGAGTTTCAGGCAGCTAAAGCCTGTTTTGTGTGTGTGTGTGTGTGTGTGTGTGTGTGTGTGTGTGTGTGTGCGCGTGAGTGAGTGAGTGTGTGTGTGTTCTCAACAAAGACCTTGATGGGTGAAAGCTCATTTTGTGACCATCTTTTTGTTCTGCCTATCTGTGACTCAGCATCTCCTCTGTTTGGTGAGTAGCAACTATTCTTTTCATAATATTATTATATTACGTCTTGGATTTTCCTTTGTTTAGAATTTGATATATCTGCTTCCGGCTGATTCCTGAACATGCATAAATGATGTACTGAGTATAATTTTCGATCAACAATGGTAATACTGTATCATCGCACTATAACCACCATACGGTCAGCCAGTTCGCTATGCTAAACTGAAAGTGCATTGCCTCATATACTTAATAATTTTTTGACTGAATGTTGCATCTCCTATGGTGACAGCCTAAAAAACTTATTTGTATTAGTATTTCATGCCACTAATGATGCCATAGGAACAAGATGTAGCGTAAATCTGTTCTTGAACTTTATAAACTACTTCATTGCACTATTGCAGTGATGATTGTGTCTCTAAAAACCCTGAGCTGAGACAGTAAAGGGAAACCTCTTGTTATTTATGTTGTTTTCCATATGCTAAATACATTTGGGTAGAAACTTCGGAGAGGTTGTCTCATTTCTCGTATGGGAAACAGTACATCTCCACTCCCAGGACCAAATGTCCAAACAAAATGAATTTCACATTCGCTAGGAAACTCTCTTCCTTGAGCAGTCCGAGGTATTTCTCAGATTCAGAATCTAGGGAAAAATACAAGTACGTAATCTACAACCGCGAGTTTATCCTCACTTTCCCCCCAATAAAAAACCATTTAAACACCGTAGACGTGACCGAGTCACAGTAGAGGTGGGCAACCAGTATAATCACAATGATGAAAATAACATTAAAGTAGATGGATGGTGGCAAAATAATAGCTTCATGATGTTTGTGGACCCATTTAGTATTCGTGACGTGTTTTGTGCTCTGTCCATTTTACACGACCTGGTGAAAAACTGGTAACAGAAATTTTTTTTATGCTGTTGCAGATTTATAAGAGTGTCTGAAAAGAGGACCTATTTTAAGGGGGGTAGGATGTCAAACGGGACGATTTGGAGCAGGAGAGGCACCACAGGAAATTTTAATTTCCACTGTCTATACTTTTACAAATAAATTCATAAAACTTTGTCAGCATGACTAGGAAGGATTCAGAATTCACACTCATAGCAGTGGAATTTCGAAAACATAACGAAGTAATTTTTTTTACATGTGAAATTTCATCATTTTTTTCACCTACTAATGACAGCATTTGTTGCTATATGTACACTTTTCTTCATAAGTAAGAGAGATAGTTCGCTGAATTTTGCACAGCATACAAACCATACTTCCAGGTGTATGATACTCTAGAATTTTCCTAATCTATTAAAAACTGTGGTAAAAATTGAGGTAATTAACTACAACATTTGTGTTTTTTTCCAAACATGAAGTTTAAATACAATAGATCATTCGGTTTTTTTATAAATTAAATAAATTCTAGAGTTTCATACACCTGTAAGTATGGTATGTATGCTGTGCAAAATTCGTCGAAGAATCTCTCTAACTTATGAAGAAAATTGTACCTATAGCAACAAATGCAGCCATTAGTAAGTGAAAAAAATGATGAAATTTCACATGTAAAAAAAAAATTTATTTTGTTATGTGTTCGAACTTCCACTGCAATGAGTGTAAATACTGAATCCTTCCTGATGATGCTGACAAAGTTTTATAAGTTTATTTGTAAAAGTATAGACACTGGAAATTAAAATGTCCTGTGATGCCCCTCCTGCTCCAAGTCGGCCCGTTTTGACGTCCTACCCCCCCTTAAAACATAACTGAACGACAAAGACATGTTAAACAAAATACACGCTATTTAGTATAGAATGAATATACAACTTTGACAAGAATATCAATAAACGTCAAAATAGACATAAGTTTATTAGTCCACTCAGCACGTAACTGTAATGACCCAGCGTGTGTGCTGCTTACAGCTGAGGGTTGTGGCTGACAGATTGCCACATGTAAAAGAGCTTGTTGATGCTACATGGCATTAAATGTTGCGACACTGCCATAAATGGCCGATATTGAATTGAATTGAAAGTGGTAATAACATTAGCTATTACAAAATTTGTACACATTGTAGGAAAGTTCTTGAATAATGTATATGCTTCAGGATTAAGAGAGACCACTCACCAAAGAGCAGAAGTGTTTAATTGTTGATAGGCACCCATAAAAGAAAGAAAACCTGCTAGCTTTCAGAGTTATCCTTTGATTAGCTAGAATAAAGTGCACAGACACCATCCCATCCCTTTACCTCTGGGTTCCCTGTTCATTACTGTTGAGCTACCTCCCTACACACCAACATTCTTCACATTCGTGGCCTTGCTTCCTTCACAACGTCAACACCTGCAGCAGACCAAGGTGCAAGATCTGCCCGGTCCTCCCTCTCCCTCTACCCACTCCACCCAACACTATACCCCTTGCCCCCCCCCCCCCCCCCCCTCCAATAACCAGAGCACCTAGGATAACTCCTAAAGATATCAAATTTTCTTTCTTTATCTGTGCCTAGCAACAATTCAATGCCTCTGCTTTTCAGTGAGTGGTCTCCTTTAATTCTAAAGTATTTACAAAATTTATGCAGATTTTTCATGCACTGTGAATAAAAGTTAATGCCAAACTTAGATAAAGACAAATTTAGAAGATACACAGGGTTTTATTTCCAGTAATTTCAAAACATACTACAGTATTTGACCTGAAGCAAACAATGGGAAACTCCATGTTGGTATATCAACAGTCTAGGAAAAGATAGATTGCTGCTTACCATAACCTCCTGAAACTCTGACACATTTTTGTAGAAATTATAATTTTCATGAAATTATGGGTACAGTATACTGTATTTTGGGACTCTGTATAATGAAAGATACATATAAATTCACTAATGACATCCAAAGTAAACAGTTGTAATATTATTCAAACATATTTATTGAAAGTAATAAAATTGATTACAATGTATGTTGAAAAACACATTTTAGTGTAATTTAAAAAAAGTGACATACATAGTAAATAAAATGTATAACACAGTCATCGGAGTTTATTTTTCATGAAACATTTTAAAACAGTTTCTTTTCACTGCAAGACACAGGAAAATGTTAAAAGTTGTACGTTGTGTTCGTGTTCTTTCTCTGCAGCCTGGTCTTCAACATTTTTGCCAGTCTTCAACATCAGAAATTGCTGGCATGTGTGCAGATTTTGATGATCTAACATTTTCATGGGGCAGTGGAACAGGCACTTTTCTTCGTTTTGTTCTTGGCTGTTCTTCCTCTTTTGTACTTGGCTGTTCTTCTTCATCTTGTTCGCTGTCTTCTGCATTGTTTTTTACTTCCTTTATATCACTGTACAGAGGAGCTTCTCTGAGAATAAGTGTTTACTTTCTAAGTTGAGGAATATTTTTTGAAGGTACCCTCGTTTGAATTTGGTCCATTCTAAATTGTATCCAAGAATTAACTACTGACATGTCAGTCAAGTGCAATATAGTTCTAATATTCCATTTCTTGGTTCTGGTTCTTATGGGACAGTACGAGAGCATTCTGTCGATGAGGTCCTCTCCCCCCATTTTAGCATTGTATGCTTGGATGGCCGTTGGTCTGGTGACTTCAGTCTGAGTCTTATCCTTTTTGATGTACCTTAAGCACTTGCCTGTTAGGTCCACATGGGCAGAAGACATCATCATTACACTCTTTCTATCCATCCATTTAATTAAACATATATTTCCATCATAATGGACAAGCATATCTGACAACCCTCTGCCTTCCTTAGTAAGCTCCTTGTCCATATTCAGTTTTGCCTCTGTGGGTATCCTGTTTTTCTGGATAGTACCAGTTGAAAAGAAACCTCTGTTCAGAAGCTCGTGTATCGGCTTCAGACTGGTGACAAATCTGTCATGACAAATTAAATGTCCAGGGGTAAGACTTTCAGTCAACTGGATTACAGCAGATTCACCTAAGCCAAATCCTTAGTATAATTAGGGTACGTTGTCTTCCCCTGATAAATTGTCAAGTCTATCACAAGTCCATTGGGATTTGCAAGAACAAATACTTTCAGACCCACAGGATTTGACTTGTTTGGGCAGTACTGCTTCAGACTACTTGTACCAAAAAATGGTACCGTCATCTCATGTACTGCCACATCTGCCTCTTTTTCTTGCATTAAACACATTTCTGTAATTTTTGTGATCAGTGGGTGTAATTTCCATAGCCTGTCCTCCTTTGTTTCTTCTTCCTTGACATCATCATCAAACACAACTTTCAAACTGGTCCTAATTATTAAGAATCTGTTCCTAGTTATGTTATCACTTTTCAAAGTATTCTCAATCTGTTATTCCAATACATATGGATAATAGGATATTGTAAGCAGCTCATAATCAGGCGTATACCAATAAACATCTTCAGTTCAGTCAGATCTAAACCTAAACGTGTGGCCAACATAGAAACGTATCACAAGACCTACACCTTATTTTATAAACACCTGTGTTGCTGTATTTGTCTGTACTCTCATCTAGGTTATGGTGCAAAAATAGTCCTAGTTTCTTATTCGTTCAGAAACTTCCTTGTATATTAGATTTTTTGAAAGCATCAGGTTTTTTGGGGCATGTGTCATCATAAGAAAGAGAAATATGTACGACTGCATTTTTAGTACTGTCTGTTTGATTCCTCAACTTTTGAAAGTTTTTGCTTGTATTTGTAAATTGCTTGTGATAGTTTCTATATTGAACAGGAAGGTAGAGAATTTTAAATAACATTTATGGAGCACACATGTGCCACCAACAACAATACCTGTGGTTGGCACCTGATAGAACAGAATCACTGTTTACAGTCAATGGGAAATAGACCGACTATTTAACATTTGAAACAAAAAGGTAGCCTCGAAGAGAACAAAATTTACACTACCAACCCCAAATATAACAATTAGTGAACAAATCACTAGCAAAAGACAACAGTCCTTTAGCATTTTTGAAAGAGTTATTACTGAAAAAATAGAAGGGTAAAAATAAGAACAAAAATCTGGATTTCTGTACTTTATTAGTTTAGGTTGTGTTCTCCTCCATATTTTATGGTTTACATAGCAACTTTCACCTCTTGACGCAAGCTCCTAGGTTTGTTTCTGTTCTTGGTGTATGTTTTTTACGCAAAATATTTTTGTTGCAGAACCCTGTATGTATTTTAAACTTCTGTCATTTTGACATCAGTTTTTATTTATAATGTAACAAAAAATATACATACGTTATATCAAATAGTGTAATATGTCTTATACTAATCACTTGTAATTACATGCAGGTCATCAACAGTAGCGTCATAGCATTTATGCCAGCCAGCATCAGAAAGCTCTCTTGTGTGGAACTAAAACCCTATCTGTCTTTTTAATTTATTAACTTTTAATTATGTTGTTGTGGTCTTCAGTCCTGAGACTGGTTGGATGTAGCTCTCCATGCTACTCTATCCTGTGCAAGCTTCATCTCCCAGTACCTACTGCAACCTACATCCTTTTGAATCTGCTTAGTGTATTCATCTCTTGGTTCTTTCTACGATTTTTACCGTCCATGTTGCCCTCCAATACTAAATTGGTGATCCCTTGATGCCTCAGAACATGTCCTACCAACAGATCCCTTCTTCTAGTCAAGTTGTGCCACAAACTTCTCTTCTCCCCAATTCTATTCAATACCTCCTCATTAGTTATGTGATCTACCCATCTAATCTTCAGCATTCTTCTGTAGCACCACATTTTGAAAGCTTCTATTCTCTTCTTGTCCAAACTATTTATCGTCCATGTTTCACTTCCGTACATGGCTACACTCCATACAAATACTTTTAGAAATGACTTCCTGACATAAATCTATACTCGATGTTAACAAATTTCTCTTCTTCAGAAACGCTTTCCTTGCCATTGCCAGTCTACATTTTATATCCTCTCTACTTCGACCATCATCAGTTATTTTGCTCCCCAAATAGCAAAACTCCTTTACTACTTTAAGTGTCTCATTTCCTAATCTAATTCCCTCAGCATCACCCGACTTAATTTGACTACATTTCATTATCCTCGTTTTGCATTTGTTGATGTTCATCTTATATCCTCCTTTCAAGACACTGTCCATTCCGTTCAACTTCGCTTCCAAGTCCTTTGCTGTCTCTGACAGAATTACAATGTCATTGGTGAACCTTAAAGTTTTTATTTCTTCTCCATGGATTTTAATACCTGCTCCAAATTTTTCTTTTGTTTCCTTTACTGCTTGCTCAGTATACAGTTGAATAATATTGGGGAGAGGCTACAACCCTGTCTCAATCCCTTCCCAATCACTGCTTCCCTTTCATGTCCCTCGACTCTTATAACTGCTATCTGGTTTCTGTACAAATTGTAAATAGCCTTTCGCTCCCTGTATTTTACCTCTGCCACCTTCAGAATTTTAAAGAGAGTATTCCAGTCAACATTGTAAAAAGCTTTCTCCAAGTCTACAAATGCTAGAAATATAGGTTTGCCTTTCCTTAATCTAGTTTCTAAGATAAGCCATAGGGTCAGTATTGCCTCACGTGTTCCATCATTTCTAAGGAATTCAAACTGATCTTCCCCGAGGTCGGCTTCTACCAGTTTTTCCATTCGTCTGTAAAGAATTCGCGTTAGTATTGTGGAGCTGTGACTTATTAAACTGATAGTTCGGTAAATTTCACATCTGTCAACACCTGCTTTCTTTAGGATTGGAATTATTATATTCTTCTTGAAGTCTGAGGGTATTTCGCCTGTCTCATACATCTTGCTCACCAGATGGTAGAGTTTTGTCTGGACTGACTCTCCCAAGGCCGTAAGTAGTTCTAATGGAATGTTGTCTACTCCCGGGGCCTTGTTTCGACTTTGGTCTTTCAGTGCTCTGTCAAACACTTCACGCAGTATCGTATCTCCCATTTCATCTTCATCTACATCCTCTTCCATTTCCATAATATTGTCCTCAAGTACATCGCCCTTGTATAAACCCTCTATATACTCCTTCCACCTTTCTGCTTTCCCTTGTTTGCTTAGAACTGGGCTTCCATCTGAGCTCTTGATATTCATACAAGTGGTTCTCCTTTCCCCAAAGGTCTCTTTAATTTTCCTGTAGGCAGTATCTATCTTACCCCTAGTGAGATGAGTATCTACATCCTTACATTTGTCCACTAGCCATCCCTGCATCTAGTCATTTTGCACTTCCTGTCAATGTCATTTTTGAGACGTTTGTATACCCTTTTGCCTGCTTCGTTTACTGCATTTTTATATTTTCTCCTTTCATCAATGAAATTCAATATTTTCTTCTGTTACCCAAGGATTTCTACTAGCCCTTGTCTTTTTACCTACTTGATCCTCTGCTGCCTTCACTACTTCATCCCTCAAAGCTACCCATTCCTCTTCTACTGTATTTCTTTCCCCCATTCCTGTCAGTTGTTCCCTTATGCTCTCCCTGAAACTCTGTACAACCTCTGGTTTAGTCAGTTTATCCAGGTCCCATCTCCTTAAATTCCCTCATTTTTGCAGTTTCTTCAGTTTTAATCTACAGTTCATAACCAATAGATTGTGGTCAGAGTCCATATCTGCCCCTGGAAATGTCTTACAATTTAAAACCTGGTTCCTAAATCTCTGTCTTAACATTATATAATCAATCTGAAACCTGTCGGTATCTCCAGGCTTCTTCCATGTATACAACATTCTTTAATGATTCTTGAACCAAGTGTTAGTGATGATTAAGTTATGCTCTGTGCAAAATTCTACCACACGGCTTCCTCTTTCAATTCTTACCCCCAATCCATATTCACCTACTACGTTTCCTTCTCTTCCTACTCTCGAATTCCAGTCACCCATGACTATTAAATTTTCATCTCCCTTCACTATCTGAATAATTTCTTTTATCTCTGTAGTAGGCGTGGGCTTTGTGCCTTATCTTGGCCACAATAAGGCGTTCAGTATGCTGTTTGTAGTAGCTTACCCGCACTCCTATTTTTTTTATTCATTATTACCATATTTACTCGAATCTAAGCCGCACTTCTTTCCCGGTTTTTGTAATGCAAAAAACCGCCTGCGGCTTAGAATCGAGTGCAAAGTAAGCGGAAGTTCTGAAAAATATTGGTAGGTGCCGCCATAACTAACTTCTGCCATTGAATATGTGTAGCGCTACACAGGCATGCTTTGCAGGCACAAAGATAAATACTGGTGCCAAAACCTCTGCGTCAGTTAAAAAAAGTGGAAGATGAGCTTTTTTCTCCGCCCTTGAGTTTCGACCACTGCATTTTCAAACGTTATCCAATGAAGTAAATACAAATTCCGTATTGTTCATCTTCGAATGTAGCAGCATTTCAATGTACTACGAAAATCCGACTGGCAAGACTGTTTGGGATGTTTGTCAATATGGCCAACTCTACGTTCTGAATTTATTCCTACCTGTGAGAAGAAATGGTTGCTAATAGGAACTTTTATGAATTGTGAATCACATGCAGTATTCTCTTCACCATAAGAATAATACAAATATACACATTTTGCCATGTATTCTTTTGTGTTTGCTGCTATCTCATTTAAATCCTATCTGCTTAATAAACTACAAAACTAGAGTGAGACAACAGCAAACTTGGAAGAATATACATATCATGTCATATTTATATACGTATTATTCTTATGCATAATCATGATACTGTCAGAAATGAAGCACGGGAATTGACAAAATTTTTAAATCTAAGATGACTCTAATTTCTTTGCAGAATGTAATGTACTAAAGAGGCGTTTCCAAAGATTTTCAAATGGAGAAAAATTTTTGCTAAACTCTCGTTCAGAACATCTTCTATCATACGCAGTATATTATTTTATTCTTGTTGATCATTATCAAATAAAGCAGCAGTGTAAGGAACAGCAAATAGCAGTCTCTTACCATTGTTTCACTAATGAGGTGATTCCTTTTTTTTTATTTTTTTTATTTTTTTATTATAAGCGGCGGTAGTGCACACAAAAGCAAGCCATGCCGCGAGCTGCAACAGGCCATAAACACTCATTACCAGAATGCGACAAACAATGCATGAGACAGTACAATAATGCATTTTCAGCTTAGTGTGACGTAAACACCTATAACAAAGAGAATGGCACTTATCAGATCAAAGAAAAATAAGCAATCAATTCAAACCAGACGAAGCATGTGAAAAAGGAAGGGTACCCGTACAAATACGGACGGAGCGCCTGACGCACAGCAATGGCTAGCTGGTAAAGCTTAACTGCTAAGCTTATGACTCGAACCAAACTACTGTAGCTGTATCGTCATTCATTCGACCTAAATTGTGTCTCATATTACAATTGCCCAACTTTGTTTCGATTTAGAGGTGCGGCCGAAAACTTTTCTCTCCCCTTGAATTTCGAGTCTCAAATTTCAGGTGCAGCTTAGATTTGGGAAAATTTTTTTCCTTGATTTCGAGTCTCATTTTTCAGGTGCGGCTTAGATTAGAGTGCGGCTTAGATTCAAGTAAATACGGTAAACCTACTCCTGCATTACCCCTATTTGATTTTGTATTTATAACCCTGTATTCACCTGACCAAAAGTCTTGTTCCTCCTGCCACCGAACTTTGCTAATTCCCACTATATCTAACTTTAATCTATCCATTTCTCTTTTTATATTTTCTAACATACCTGCCCGATTAAGGGATCTGACATTCCACACTCCGATCCATAGAACACCAGTTTTCTTTCTCCTGATAACGACGTCCTCTTTAGTAGTCCCCGCCCGGAGATCCGAATGGGGGACTATTTTACCTCCGGAATATTTTACCCAAGAGGACGCCATCATCATTTAATCATACAGTAAAGCTGCATGCCCTCGGGAAAAATTACGGCTGTAGTTTCCCCTTGCTTTCAGCCGTTCACAGTACCATAACAGCAAGGCCATTTTGGTTAGTGTTACAAGGCCAGATCAGTCAATCATCCAGGCTGTTGCCCCTGCAACTACTGAAAAGGCTGTTGCCCCTCTTCAGGAACCACACGTTTGTCTGGCCTCTCAACAGATACCCCTCTGTTGTGGTTGCACCTACGGTACGGCTATCTGTATCGCTGAGGCACGCAAGCCTCCCCACCAAAGGCAAGGTCTATGGTTCATGGGGGGCTTTTAATTATAGCGTATCAAAAATCTGTATAAATTTTTACCATTTGTGATTAATATTGGCCGTTTATGGCAGTGTCACAGCACTTAACATCACATAGCATCAATGAACTCTCGTACGTGGGGCATTCTGCCAGCCACATTACTCAACTGTAAGCAGCATACACGTTAGGTCATTAATGTTATTTGCTGAGTGGACTAGTAAATTTTGTTTCTTTCATTGTTAATTGACATTCTCGTCAAACTTGTGTATTCATTCTGTACTATATGGTCTGTTCACTATAACCCCGCTTACACTTTCCTGCCATTTATGACTTTTCTTTTTATCATTCCCGTCAAATTTCCTATGTCCACAATGTTAATTTGCACACGATTTTGTGTCAACATATTTGTAATTTTCCCGCGGTTTACACATTACGATAAAATGCTCATGGAGGAAAAAATGACGCTGGCATAATGATGCTGGCCATCCAGTAATGTTTACTAATATTACATGATTGAGTTTTTTTGACACCAGAGCACTGCTCAGCATATTTGAACCGGTAAACGCGTAAAAGTTGGAAAATTTTGTACCATAAGTCCCGCCGCTTCCGAGCTGTACATGGGTATGGTGTCTGATGGGATTAATTAGGTTCGTTCGAATAAAGATATTATCACCAATCACAACCATTTCCAAACTGTCTCTACTGCGCAAACATAGTTTTGTGATCATCGTGATACATTTGTCGAACCATATTTACCGTGTTTTGGCATTTGGCCAGTTGTAGCGCTAGTTAACACTGTCATTCACTTTGTGTTGCTCAAATGTTTTTATTTTAAACACAAAACAAACAATGTTAGTTTGTACGCGTGTGTATGGTTTTCCTCATAACAGAGGAGGCAAAGTACCAGGCAAACCCAAAAAGACAAGTACAGTGCAAGAGATGCAGAATACCACACAAAATATGTATTTGCACTTGACAGTGAGGGAAAAAATCTAAAATGCATCTTACTCAGCATGAAAATATACTTAAGTAGTGCAGTTTTCATTATTTAAACAATGACTAACAGCAGCAGGCTTTTAAAAAAAAATCGATAATGATGTATGAAATTGAGTCAGACGTTCCTACTTCCCAGTTGCCAGTTCCAGTTACATAATCAGTTTTTATTATATAATAAACATTTATTAGATAGTAAACCTTCATTAGATAATAAACAAGTCCCTGACAAGCCTTTTGATGCCCTTATATCACACATAAAGTGCAAAAAAGCAAGGGGGTGTTCCATACATAACTTTTACAGCTTAACACATTGCTGTCAGGCCACAGGGACCGCTGAAATCCCTTAGAAGTCATACCCTTTTTGCACCTTTTTTGCATGGCTCCTGACCAAAAGATAATGAAGAAAAGCAAAATCATCCTATATCTCAACATTTGTTTAAAGTTTTTTGAATGATATCACATATTTACAGAATCATTATATTTTGAAAATTAGAAA
Organism: Schistocerca cancellata; assembly: GCF_023864275.1. Lineage (NCBI taxonomy): Eukaryota > Metazoa > Arthropoda > Insecta > Orthoptera > Acrididae > Schistocerca > Schistocerca cancellata. Next base: position 381,306,217 of record NC_064627.1, on the reverse strand, counting down.
TTTCAGTGATAGAAAAAAAAATGCAATTGCAATAAATCAGAATGTACCGGGTGATCAAAAAGTCAGTATAAATTTGAAAACTTAATAAACCACAGAATAATGTAGATAGAGAGGTAAAAATTGACACACGTGCTTGGAATGACATGGGGTTTTATTAGGGGGGGAATATGTCCGACAGATGCGCGTCGTTTGCTGATGATCGTATGCTCAGCCACCACTTTCATCGTGCTTGGCCTCCCAGGTCCCCAGACTTCAGTCCGTGCGATTATTGGCTTTACAGTGCTATTCACAATATTATTCCTCAACTCCAGCTATTGTTGAGGAATGATGGTGGTCATATTGAGCATCTCCTGTAAAGAACATCATCTTTGCTTTGTCTTACTTTGTTATGCTAATTATTGCTATTCTGATCAGATGAAGTGCCATCTGTCGGACATTTTTTGAATTTTTGTATTTTTTTGGTTCTAATAAAACCCCATGTCATTCCAAGCATGTGTGTCAATTTGTACCTCTCTATCTACATTATTCCGTGATTTATTCAGTTTTCAAATTTATACTGACTTTTTGATCACCCAGTATTATGAAATAACTGTACAAAATGATTTCATTGAATTTATACAACTCTTTTCATTGAGCAAAATTTGTCTTTGTGTGATATTGCTTGAAACAGTCAGGTAGACACAATCCTACATTATATTCTCAACACCACCATCTGGTCTCCCTTCTCACTCATTTGCCAGTACTGTGTGCACCCTTCTCAGAGCAAACAATGCAGTATCTTGATGCATACTTCTTGCTTGTTGTCGATGGAACGTGAGTGAGGAAATGCCGCGCTGTTAGCCTGTTTGCTGCTGAACCCTGCTTTTCATCTTTGTTGAAAGCTTCGCCTGATTTCTTGAGGTTTTCTCCAGGTTCACCATAAAAGCAAACAAGAAGGTTTGTTTGTAACAGACAGGCCTAAAGTTTCTTGTACGGTATGTAAGAATTGACCAGACACATCAAAAACACATGAAAAAAAAATTTTTCCACCATTTCATTGTTCATCATTGAAAATAATAGCAGTCACTATCTGATCTCCACGATCAACACCAGTTTTATTTTTATTATAATCAAGTATGAGATTAGGCTTCAGTTCTTCTACCATTCTAAACAGCCTAGGATTTTGTCTTTGTAACACTACTTGTCACTCTGTTTGCTAGAAAGGGTAAAAACATCCCTAGTATTTTTCCAGTGAAGTGCTAGCACAGAATTTTTTCTCTTGAATACTATTTCACCTCTTCTTAGCTTATTCTGTGTGAATTTCTGTGGTAGGCCTCTTCTGTTTCTCATTACTTTGCCAACATCAAACAATCTTTCAAATAATTTTACAGAAGTATAAAACAGGTCCATGTACAGTGTATGACACTCAACGTAGATAACTGTTGCTTGCACAAACTTAGCACCACTGAATCTGGACGGTTGTCTTTTTTACTTGCCCCAGTGTACACTTCACAGTTCAAAACATATCCACTTGCTGAATTAATTAGAATGAAAAATTTTATACCATACCTGCTCGGTTTGTTCTTGATATGTACTCAAAATCGAATTCTCCCTTTGAATGGACTTAAACCTTCATCAACAGTGAGATTCTCGCCAGGATAAAAACTGTTATTGATTTTCAGTACAAAGTTATATATAAAAAAAGGGGTCAGATTTTGTGTATAGGATCATGGTTTGGTTGACCCTTTTGTACGTAATTGTCATTGTTATTCATGTGAAGCATAAAGTAAATTGGCCTAAATCTGTCTCTTTTCATGATTTTTGCAGGTAAAGAGGAATCTGGCATTAGCTCATTGCTCCAATAGTCCGTAACATTTGGTTTGTGTACAAAGCGCAGGTGAATAATTATAGCAAAAAACTGATACATCCCATGTAGTGTCACAGCAGACCAATTGGCCCAAAGCGACCTGGACGTTATCTTATTTTGCCCCCACAATTTGGAAATTGTTGCTGCAGCTTAGCTGTTTGTTTCTTTCTGTCTTTGTTTTTTATGACATTTGCATCAGTAAAGACGCTCCAACAGTCAAATTCAGTGCTTTCAGTGTTCAAAGGTGCCAAGACATTACGTCTTCAAAGAGCGGTAATTGATGTTGAACATCATTTACCCAGTCAACAACATTGCTTTGGGACTCCTGCTGTTGTTGTATTCTGCCTCTGTCTCTTTGAATGGGAGCTTCACACTCTTCTAATACATCTGATAGCCCATTTTCATTTTCAGAACACTCGTTGTTACCTTCAAAATAAATGATATGAGTCAGAGAAACTGCCGAGAATATAATTGTGATCCCTAAACACAGTTACTGACCATTATAATTACCATCTGTTTCAGAAGTACTGTTTTCTGTTTCAAACCCATTGTAGTCAACTTCAGATCCAGATTTTTCAAGCAGCCTCAGAATTTCCTCTTCAGTCAAACTGTCTCTCATTTTACAACAAAACGTTTGTGATTAAGAGAACTACTTAAGCACACTGCAAGAACGAGTGTACTGAATTGTCTTGGGTGCATTTTTAGAGTCAAATAGCACTTAGACAAGGCAGGAACCCCATCTAGCAGTCGTCTGATGTACTACAAAAATGAAAAACTCAACTCCAGATGTCACCACACAGATATAATGCACAGCAACCTGAAAAAAATCAAGAAGGCGGTGCTCTGAGATTCTCCAAGCGCCGGCTGTTACGGCAATAAATGCACGCTCTTAGTTTCTACGGGCAGTGACCGCAATGTGTTAAAATGTTATATCCCACATTTTACATCATTTTTTGAAGTTCCTTGAAAATTGTGAAAGTGGGGTTTCACTGTATTTTGTTTAACAAGACTCAGTTGTTCAGTTATGTTTTAACATAGGTCCTCTTTTAAGACACTTATGTAAATTTGCACGATTCTAAAAACAATTCTGTTACAAATTTTTCACTGGGTCATCTGAAGATGGGCAGAGCCCAGAACTCATAGTTCATAATAAATAGGAACAGAAACATCCTGTGACTATTATTTCGTGACATCTTAAAAGCCATATTCAGCGTTTAAATACTCCTGATTTGACAAGACAATACTCCTCATTCGACCATCAAGGATATTTATTTGGTCAAGGATATTTATTTGTCCTAAGAAAGATATTTATTTGTCCAGTTTATTTATTTTTATTTGTCTTAAAAAAACTGCAGTCTGCACACAAAGCATAGAAGAATTAAAAAAATTACTTTGAAGAACCGCAACAGCTTTTAAATGACAGAACAGCAGCAGCTTTTAAATGACCAGTTATTAAAATGACCAGTTTTGCAGCTTATAGCTGCATCATCAGTTATACATGTGAGTAGAAAAAAAATTGAGAAAATATGTAACAAACAGTTAAAAATGGATGTAGTAAATGATAGATGAAAGTACTCACAATTAATTCATATAAAATCCAGACTAGGATTAAATGGATGACCCAACAGTCTCAGCCAAAATAAAAATTCCCCTTGAAATAATGGTAGTCAGGTAATAAAACCAGCAGAATGATGGAGTCAACCACCTCAAATAGCAAGGAATCATACAGCAAATATCAACGGTCAAAAATTCAAAGTTTGAAAATTTGGAATTAAAATGAAGGTAACTAATAATGCAGGAGTCTATTTAGATAAACACACTGGTGAGAGAGCAACATAGTGCAGAACAGACTCCTATGGAAGCAGTGTGCAGTGGTATGCAGCCACAGAAATTGATCAGATAACAACCTAATAAAATAGGAAACCTAAAATGTAGCCAATAAAGACATGCCTGCATATCATCATATGCTAATGCCACACACATCTATTCTGCATTATGTTGATCTCCCAATAGTGAGTTTATCTACTAATTATATTTCTGTCTTATTAATTACCTTCATTTTAATGCCATGTTTTCAGACTTATAATTTTAAACCCCATCAGTTCTCTTGGTTTTTATTGTAGGATCTCTTGCTATTTGGGATGGTTAATTCCATCATTCTGCCAATTTTATTACCTCACTACCATTACTTAATTTTGATTTGACTGAGAATGTTGGATCGTCTGTTTAATTCCAGTCTAAATTTTGTATGAACTGATTGTGAGTACTTTTATCCATGGTTTACTACATTCTTTTTTAACTGGGTATAGACAATATTGTCTATTATAGTTTTTCCTCCTTTCTTCCTACTTGATGTATACCTTAGGATGCAGCTATAAGCTGTGAAACAGATCATTTTAATAAAGGATCACTTAACAGCAGTTTTCTTCATTTATGAAGACGTATTTCCACAGCTGTGGCTGCCCCTTACCTGCAATTTTTGAAGGAGTTGCACTCATATGAGGTAACTCACTAGGAGTTTTCTCAAATTCCTGAATCATCTCTGCTTGCTGAGTATGTATGTGCAACATTACCTTCCTAGCCCTTTGTGTTGTGGCTATTACTTGGAAATTAGAAGTTGTTTTTATGACGTTTTTACTTAACAATTCATTAAATTTGAAGCTTACAGATTGTTTCCATTATCTGATAGGAAGTGGTAGGGTACTTAAAGTTTGACAAAATAATTCGTAATTTGACACTTTTTTAAGTCACCTTTCTGCAACAGTGGAATGATGATTGTCTGCTTCCATTCATTGGTTATTTTATCTTTCCATCTCTTCTGCTGTTGTCTAGACTTCCAGAGTGCTTCAGTTACTTCAATGGATTCATCACAGCCAGTAAAGTTGTTACGTATCATTTTATTTAGTGCAATTTCCAGTTTGCAAGATTGATTATTTGCATTATTACTACTGAAATTTGGGGGTCTTGATCTGGAAAACGACTGCCTTTACTACTGGTCAGCAATGTAATTCAGAATAATGTAAATTAATGGATTTTTATATCCCCCCTTTTCCCCTCTCCATTACTTATCGGTTGACAACTAGTATTTTATAATATTCAGGATCATTCTTCCTGTTTTTAACTGTATTATTTTTGTCGTGAACAAAATCTGACCAAATCAGCCGTCAGTGTAGCCAGGGTTTAGCCCTAGAGAAATGGAGCTAGTAGTTCCATATGCTGAGATGTTCTTAGAAGTGTAGTACTTTTATGCTCATGCCTAGATGCTAAACGTAATTAATGCCGACTTGGAATAATAAACAGGACTTGTATTTCTATTTCCTTCGATCTCCATGATGATTTGTTGGGAATACAATTAACTGCCAACAGTAACATGACGATCTGCATTAGTTCTGTCTCATAACATTGCCGTTTGCTCTGAAGCTACCATAATGGTTCACTTAAATTGACGCCAACTGTCACTAAATTTTCAGTTTCTTATTCATCAAACCATCTCTCTTTTTATAATCATCACAAACTTTTATTTGGTGACCTAATTTCCCCATCCACTTGTTACTTTCCTGTTCTAAATCAATCCACACTTCTGTGTGAAGGTGGCAGATAGAGGTGAACAGTGCCATTTTCTCATATAATTATGTCTATGGGAAAACAGAAGAGAGTTAGTATTCCATAACTAATAATGAAACTTCATCTTTCCATAGATCTAGCTGATAATTCATCTTCAAATTGAAAAGCTACAGCAGTATGGGTTATTCTCTTTCGTGCTGTGAAAAACTATACTTATCTAAGGCAGTCAGAGTCTCTGTGTAACTTAACATTTTCCTTGTGTTCATTTCTCAGTGACAGCTGAAGGCTATGATTTTTTAAATCATACATGTAAACCATGTACCTGGAATGAAAGTGCTTTCATTAATCAATACCCACTGGCACTTTACCAACATTTAATTACTGTGTGATGTTTATTGTTCCATTTATTGTCTAAGTTAACGATTGGCTGTTTTAATTCCAGTTCTTCATTTTGTGTTAAAAATCTGATGTTTGCCTTTTTCATTTCACATTTTCTATCCTTTGTACATAATCAGTCATTTATACTGAAACCCTTTAAAATTGAATCTCCATAAAGAGAATTATTTTTCCAAGAGTTTCTTTACTAGTCTGAGTCCACATCTCTACATCAAAAGAGTAATTGTTCAAAGAGTGGCTATTTCTTTAAATTGTTGAAATTATTGCTTAAATTACTGCCCAATGGCAAATTTAGGCCTTTTCCACAAACCACATTGTGACCACTGCAACATTTAATATCACATCTAAATTTTGACACATGGCATCTTATGGGCATCCCTTGCTAACCCAGTGGTGTTGGTCCAACCAATGGTGCTGCATTTTATGCTGTATTGTCACCCGTTGGCTGCAGATGGTGTTTGCTGTTGCACTGCCTCACCCTCCATGGTGCTAGTGTTCATGACATGCATAGTGGAACATATTTCGAGGAGACTGTCCTGTTAAAACAGTTGGTAATCTTATGCCCAAAGGTCTCACGTCACTACTTGATAAGTGGTCTAGCTATCATTTCATTATTGACTCAGTTATTATGATGTTTCATGTTTCAAGTTTAAGTAACCTGTTAGTAGTGTTTGCACTGAACAATGTTATCACTGGATACATAATGTATGGTGCACCTTAGGTAAGAAATGTGGCTAACATATCACACCTTGTTTAACAGTGAAAGTACAGTCATTTCCATTTCCAGTCTAAACAACATAGATTTTAAAAATAGTAGTAGCATGCTGTGTTGCATTGTACTCGATGTTGCAGAGACAAACTGTAATAAATCCAGCGTTATATTTCTCTGTGTGAGCGGTATACCATCTTCTTGTCTGCTGTGTGAAAACTTTATCCACAAAACAACATCTAGTAATTTCACTGATAGCAATATATTTACAGTGTTTCAGATGATGTGTTTATAATGTTGTGGTTCTTTTTAGTAATTTCACTGATAGCAATATATTTACAGTGTTTCAGATGATGTGTTTATAATGTTGTGGTTCTTTTTCTTTGGTGGGGGGGGGGGGGGGGGGGGGCTGTTGATTCACAATAGTTATTTATTCTGTTTACAATGCGATCAATGAAATTTTAAACTGAAGTAAAGTAATCACAGATCACTCTGAAGTAATCTAAACCATTGTCTTAGAGTTTAATGGACATTGTGAACACGTGTTTGGCAGTGGTATCTTTCGAAATTTGTCACATGCCCTCCAAGAACTTTTCAGCATTCATTTACCAATACATTTTCTAATGCAAGGCTACTAAATGAGTCCAATGATACTCTTTTCATTATTTCCTATTACATTTAATAATATTAATTGTCTTGGACAGGTATTGGGTCATTCCTAGTAGGCCATTTTTCCTTACAATCAGTCTTCTCTTTCTTTGTGAATGGCAAGGGCTAGAAATATCGAGAACATGCATAGATCTGTCAGTCTTCTGTTAATTCCTCACTGTTAAGCTGCACTCACTGCGATGAGCTCGGGAATCACTTACGCTGGTAATTATTCACTGTGGCACACAGTTTTCAAAATGTTGGAAAATTGGGATATTGCACTTTTTTACTTTTATTTTTGAGGTGGGCCCAACTGTTTTTGTGAGATTAAAATAATAATCTGTTGTGCAATTTGTTGGTCCTCTCCAAATCATGGGAACAGCCAACAAGAAATGATTCTTTTAGCTGAAGCGTCAGTAATGTGATACATGTGGAATAGCATACGTGGGAAGGCCACTTCTTGGTCACCTAACTTACACCAAAAATGAAGTTTGTAGGAATTTTTTTACTAGATGATTAAGTTTTTGTCTAAGGACAGAAGGTCCTTCAGAGGTAGAATTGACTTTTTGAAACCACATATACAGCAGTGTGGGTTAGGATCCCAGGTACCACGTCCTGCAGCCATTCACTTTAGTGGGCCCTCATTTGTGAGTAATCATTGAGAAAAATTTTTTGCATGATGCTCTAGAGGCTTAAAAAAATAATGTTACGAAGAGCAGTGGTATGGTGTAGTGGTGAAGATGCATTCCTGATAAGCTATAGATAGTGGATCTGGATCCCTTCAGATGTTGCAAAATTTTAAATCATTATCAAAAGGAAATTGATCATTATCATTCAGTTAATTGATTGAAATTTATTTATTTGTTCTAATCTTTTGTCTCGCCATCTTAATCGTTGTATTAACTCTCTTATTTGCTCTAGTTTTTTATTTCTATCATTCCATTTTCATTTGGAATGTTTGTGCGTCTGATTTTAATTATTTTTATGTGTCTTAATATTTAAACATATGAAAATACCGATCTATTGGTTTTAAAAAAAAATCAAAAGATGAAATATTCTATGCATTTATATTGGTTGTGCAATGCTGTCAAAAATGTATTTTTGTTAACAGAGATATATGTTTTGGATGGTAATCATCATACAAACATTCAGACATAAATTCTTGTTGCTGTGTGCTCACAATAACACAAATGAAGATTTAAAAGAAAGAAGAGATTATAAACAAAATGAGGAACAGAAATAATGAATGCGATGGCATGAACAAAAATATAAAATGGTAAAATGAAGGAAATAATTGAAGTTAATACCTAAAAATAATTCAACTCACATGGGCACAGATTCCAAATCAAAAAAGAATGCTAGGAAGAAAAAAGTGAGCGCAAATAAAAAATTTAAAATGCTGTGGCAAAGTATTAGAAATAAAAAAAATGCATTTGAATCAATTAACTGAACAAAAATAATGATCCAAGTCCTCTCGATAAAGTTAAACGTTAATTAAAAATTTCAAAACATCTTACTAGATAACAAACTCGCAACCTTCAGTGGTAACCATTTTTTGTGTTTTCCTGAATTTATATAGTGTGATTTGTTATATAATTGATTGATAAAAGTTTGTTTATACCCTCAGGGTTTTCAAGGACAATTGAAACCTCAAATTAATGAAAATTATGTTTATGACATGTCTTAAGTAAAAATACATTGTGTGTAAAGGTACTCCCTCTAAAGGGGAAACTTTACACAGACATATACTTGGCAATATATTTAACAATACTGCCTCATAATGGGTAATTTTACACAAGCTTGAAAATTTTAGATGGAAAGAAACCAAAAATCTGAATTGAACTGGTGTGACATTTCTCATAGCTTTATTGACTTGTTGGAGCACATTACAAGATAAATGAAATGTGGCGAGTCATTTCAGTTTTAAGTTTTTATGAAGTAAGCTGAAATCAATGTTTCTGCTGTGTGTGGAGCATAGCTTTCTCACCCTACACTTTTATAGCTCTTCTACAGCAGTGTGCAGTGCCTCTAACTCTTAATTTCATGCCATTGAAGTTTGAATATTTACAGAAGTGATGGCAGGTGTTCCTTGACCTTCAGAGACCGTCTTCATAGTATCTTAGGTTTATAGACCTACAATATCTCCAACATTAGCCTACACAAATGTATACACTCCTGGAAATTGAAATAAGAACACGGTGAATTCATTGTCCCAGGAAGGGGAAACTTTATTGACACATTCCTGGGGTCAGATACATCACATGATCACACTGACAGAACCGCAGGCACATAGACACAGGCAACAGAGCATGCACAATGTCGGCACTAGTACAGTGTATATCCACCTTTCGCAGCAATGCAGGCTGCTATTCTCCCATGGAGACGATCGTAGAGATGCTGGATGTAGTCCTGTGGAACGGCTTGCCATGCCATTTCCACCTGGCGCCTCAGTTGGACCAGCGTTCGTGCTGGACGTGCAGACCGCGTGAGACGACGCTTCATCCAGTCCCAAACATGCTCAATGGGGGACAGATCCGGAGATCTTGCTGGCCAGGGTAGTTGACTTACACCTTCTAGAGCACGTTGGGTGGCACGGGATACATGCGGACGTGCATTGTCCTGTTGGAACAGCAAGTTCCCGTGCCGGTCTAGGAATGGTAGAACGATGGGTTCGATGACGGTTTGGATGTACCGTGCACAATTCAGTGTCCCCTCGACGATCACCAGTGGTGTACGGCCAGTGTAGGAGATCGCTCCCCACACCATGATGCCGGGTGTTGGCCCTGTGTGCCTCGGTCGTATGCAGTCCTGATAGTGGCGCTCACCTGCACGGCGCCAAACACGCGTACGACCATCATTGGCACCAAGGCAGAAGTGACTCTCATCGCTGAAGACGACACGTCTCCATTCGTCCCTCCATTCACGCCTGTCGCGACACCACTGGAGGCGGGCTGCACGATGTTGGGGCGTGAGCGGAAGACGGCCTAATGGTGTGCGGGACCGTAGCCCAGCTTCATGGAGACGGTTGCGAATGGTCCTCGCCGATACCCCAGGAGCAACAGTGTCCCTAATTTGCTGGGAAGTGGCGGTGCGGTCCCCTACGGCACTGTGTAGGATCCTACGGTCTTGGCGTGCATCCGTGCGTCTCTGCGGTCCGGTCCCAGGTCGACGGGCACGTGCACCTTCCGCCGACCACTGGCGACAACATCGATGTACTGTGGAGACCTCACGCCCCACGTGTTGAGCAATTCGGCGGTACGTCCACCCGGCCTCCCGCATGCCCACTGTACGCCCTCGCTCAAAGTCCGTCAACTGCACATACGGTTCACGTCCACGCTGTCGCGGCATACTACCAGTGTTAAAGACTGCGATGGAGCTCCGTATGCCACGGCAAACTGGCTGACACTGACGGCGGCGGTGCACAAATGCTGCGCAGCTAGCGCCATTCGATGGCCAACACCGCGGTTCCTGGTGTGTCCGCTGTGCCGTGCGTGTGATCATTGCTTGTACAGCCCTCTCGCAGTGTCCGGAGCAAGTATGGTGGGTCTGACACACCGATGTCAATGTGTTCTTTTTTCCATTTCCAGGAGTGTATGTTGAGTCACTTGTCATTCTCTCATCACAAGACATCACTTTGCCCATTTGTCCAATAAAGTTCTTGGTTTTCTTCTTTTCTGCTTTTGTTTGCACCTAACAATCTTTGCAAAGTTACCCCACCCAAGCATAAGTCTTACACCTTCGGTTGTTTTCAGCATCCTAGTGACATGGCTCAACAAAAGACAACTTTTGCCTACAGTTACCTTCTCATGAGGCATAATTATGACATGCAGTGAGAGTTTCTAGGCAACATAAAATACATAAAGTTATTCACATGCAGTTAACTGTACTTATCATCCAGCAGGATGATGTAGGAGTAACACAATCATGATTTTCCTACCAGTAAAGTTCACTCTGTCTTTATCTAAGGAGCCATTTTGCTCAGAACTTCCATAACCAACCACACGCACTGCTCGATAAAACTTAGTAGGAAGCATGTAAAGTAATCCTGGTTGACGGTTTTGAACTTATTCAGCAACAGATGTAACAAAATTTGTACATAAACTTCAAATACAACATTTAAATATGGCATACAGAAAGTAAAAACTTTTCTCTTTTCCATTTATTGTTGACAATGTCTTGTTTTCTGTTCATAATGTGGTGTCAAGTCCTTTAAAGCCTCTCCTCTGTTGTAAAACAGTACATGATCCATGTGAGTGTTCTCACCTTGGGTGCTCTGAACACACAGACATTCATGTACACTATTTTCTTGCTGTATGGTTGACAGTCATCAATAATAGACTTGTTGATTTAAACTTTATCTGTCTGCACAGACCTGTAATTTGGAGCAGTTTACTATGCAGTGTATGGCAGAATCAACCTTCCACAGTACTGGCAGTGTGGATTACTAGTCAGTTTTGTTATGTGGCATATTGCAACTGTCATGATTAAATCATTTGTAAACATGTAAGCTGCTGAGTGCAACCTTGAACAATGACTTGTCTGCAAAATTAGACCAGACCATATGCCCGTTTAAGTATTCATGTTTCATCTGATTTGCTGGGGACCGTTAAGCTTTCTTGCCATTGATTTCAATTACTCTCTTTGTCATGTAGAATCCTAGGTTGGGAGTCTTCTTTAAAACATATGTTGTGATTTGCAAGGCAAAGATTATATATCCTGACACCCTACTGTCAGCCATAATATATGTCGTGATATCTCGCCCATACTTTAATATGTTCAACAGGCTTGATGACACCTTGAGGCTATTTATGAGGCTTTTCATTATGAGAGCTGAACGTTTTTCCTCACAACCTGTTAAGGGTAGGCCATCCTCATTAAGTAGCTTCGTCAGCTGATTATTAACTACCTGAAACAACATACATTTTGAAATTAACCAGCCTATGTAGTTTTTGATTTGTACAGTCCATTTTCTAATTATGTGTATGATTTCTTCAACGTACCATATTTTGGATAGGGCCAGTCTGTTTACACATTCAGTCTTTTTGTTGGTATTTAATTTTCTTGTAATATTTGCTACAAGGGCACTGTTTATTTTTTCTGCCATTCATTTGAAATTGATGTCCGTTATCTTGTTTGTGTTTTTCCTTAATTTCTCTATTAGCAGGTCCATTTCATCACATTCGATGATGGGCTGTGGCATGGGATGAGCAAAATTCAATTAGCCACAAGACATGTGTTTTATTGTTGCCTTTCCTTTATTATTGTCCTTGCTGCTTCTTTATAACATTCCATTATTTCCAATACTTTTGTGGTGGCTTTGGGTTCTGTAATTATAATGGTAACGTCATTAGGTGTTCACAGTGAATCATTGTTCACCATTGTGTAATCTTGGTACTGAGGAGTTGATTGTTCAAATTAACTGTTGTAAGGAAGTGAGGAACAGTATCATTGATAAGGGGCAACCCTGCTGAACAGAAGGTTGGATTGGGATTGCTTCCATGAAATGTCTGCTGACCTGCACCTAGGAAGTCAGTTGGTATTTATTTAATAACAGTAAATCTATTGTTGTTTGTGAAAATCTGAAGTGTTGTTACAAACTTGTTAGATATTGATGGCTAACTTCATCAAAGGCCTTCTCTAAATCTTATGTTCAGTAGCCCTAGTGTTTGTGCCTGATGCTTCCATGAGCAGAAGGTCATATCTCTTAAGGAGCAAATTACAGCTATAATACTTTCATTAGTTACACTAAACATCTTTTCTGACCAGAGTTTTCTGTTTTCTGAAGGAGTTTGCTTTAATCTTGCCACTATGACCCAAGAAATTATTTTCAACTCTAGGCATAACAATTTTATTGGCATTATATCTGCTGTTCTTCATAGTATCAGTTTCTGGGGAACAAATATGATTATTCTAAGTTCTTCTTTCTTTATCAGAGTATAGGCAGATCAACATCACTGTGCCCCCCCCCCCCCCCCCCCTCCCCCATCTCGTACACTGTCCAGTCTTTGTAAATATTTTTTTACGCGTTACTGACTAGTTTATACATTACCATCTGTAGCCAGTGTGTTACTTGTATGTCTCTGTTTCCACTTTTTTCAGTCGTATGTAAGATGATAAATACTCCACTCCTCATCTGTTAGATGTCTGTAATCCTTGCAGATAGTAATTTTCCCCTGTAATTTGCTTTTCTGCAGTTCTAAAATTTTCTTTTGGAATTTTTGAAAATTGCTTTTGTAGATCTTAGTTGTCATCTATTTTTCCTTGCAGTTCACAGGTGGTAAAGATAGTAGTACTCTGTTTTTTCCTCCTGGTTCTCCCACCATTCAGTCACATTGTGGAAAAAAAAATTTTCAGTTAACTCATGATTTGTAACAAACACTGAACTCATTTTCCGATGTTGTGTATAGCAGGCCACAATTTAATTACCAGTATCCTCTGCCAATTATTTCGGGATGAGGTAGATCTTTTGTTTTAACAGTTACAACATAATGATTGGAAAATGTGATGGGGATTTCATTGTAATCTTGCATAGTTATTCCTGTTGCGAAGTAGTCTGTTAAGCCATGATGCTGCTGCTGCCTAGACATATGCCTCGTGAGTACGTGTGATGGCAAGTTGTTCAACTGCATCTTTATGTTTAGCCCTCTAATCATGATTTGCTGGCTACTGCAGAAGGGTGTTGTGCCTTTTGAATCCATTGCCCTTAAAATGTAATAAAAATCTACTATGTGATAATAATAATGATGATGATGTTGATACCTTTTGCTTGTCTCAAAAAATACAGGCCATCATCACTGAAAACCTTTTCCTTGCTGCTCTGTTATTTGAACCAGAGGTAGTGTAGAGGTTTAAAAAGATTATCCCATTCAGAACATCTTTGACAATGCATCCTCGCAGCTCTTCTGCTACACACTATAATTCTAATCCATTCTTGGTTAAAATAAAGCAACCTCTTCCGCTGTAGCCAACTTTGTTATATACATTATATGTCCGAAAGAAATGTATTTCTTCACAAATGACTGCTTGCAAAAAGGCAAGGTTGGTATCATTTGTTTTAAGAAATTTCCCCAAAATTGTTCATCTCTCTTTTTTTTTAATTTTTAATTCCACAATTATTTAAAGTTATGAGCATTTGCAATATTCTACTTTTCTTGCAGTTAATAGTTTCCAACTTATTCATGTGTTTTATTTTTTGTTGTCCAGATTCATTTTCTGATTGTATCATATCAACCTGTGCTTCATCTTCGTGTTGTGTTCTTTTCTTTGTTCTTCATTTTAGGATGTGCAACATTAAATTTAGTTTGAGCTTCACCTTCGACAATTGTACTGCACTTTGGTGTTTGAGCAACTTATTGCTGCATTACACTTGGTAGTTTGTCAGTGAGAGAGATTTCGAAGCATGTTTCACTTTATTTACTTGTTTACTGTTTTCATTATTATTTTTGACTGTTGAAATCTCAGTTTGTTGTTGTTGCTTTATAGTCTACTATATTCCTTTTCCATCAGTTGTTTACTTTCCTGTCATGTTAGACTCAGGTGGTCTGTTACATTTGGTTGTTGTGGCTGATGTACCATAGCTTTCACTTGCTTTAAGAGTATCACCTCAAGCCAGGCTGGTAAATTCATTCCATTATCAGACTTCTGCTTCCTTGGAGTTTGTGATGATTTTCCTCTACCTTCTTCTGTCCTTTTCAATAAATTCCTGCACCAACCGCTTTTATGCTGTTTCCTTGTATTGTAGTTGCAGGTTGGAATTGAATACTACTTCCCCTCCTGTCTTTTTTTCCAATAAAACTGTTCTTGTTTCTTCAATCAAAGTCTGAAGGAAGTCTTCAAATGAGATTAATGGTTGTTCTTCACACTCCAGTGGGGTGGCTTCACTGTTACTTCCTACATTAATGGCAAGGTATCTTATTCTGTAGATGTCTGATACAGTGTTGTAGATCATTCCTTAAAACACACCACTGCTGCAGGCCATTTTTTGCGAAGTTGCGCTGGCTTGTTTCACTAGTGACATGTAGATTATGTTCTGGGTAGATAACATGCTGTACACCCAGATACAGTAATGTGGTAGTGAACCTCAAGTTTTATGGACACTTGCACTGACTGTAAACTGTTATAACACTGGATTTTGTGCCTACTGGACCTTATTTCAGTTCGAAAGAACCTGTGTTAAGTGATTGTTTCCTAGTTCTGGGGAAGATTCAAAATTCTAGCAGTTTCCAGTTCACTGTTCACATTACAGGTGTCAGTCATGCTAACAGCATCATCACGAATGGTGAAATTCAAACTCCCACTTAGTTTTCATTAAAATCTTGTCCAGCAAACCAGAGTTATACAAGAACACAACATACTTTCCATTCTCTATCTGGGTGAATTCTGGAGTATCTCCTGAAACATAGAAGTTATCATGCAACCGATCATGCATTTCCAAGGCAGTAGGTGGAACATTGTAGCATTCTCATTGAAAAAGCACATTAATGTATTTTTTCTGAGAGATCTCAAAGACATAGGGAATGAGTGGGAACCACTGGACACAAAGGAAGCCTACTTAATAAGATTCATTGTTTACAAAACCCAGAAAATTTACAGCAGATCCATTAAGAACTCCTACTAGTTCCACATATCTGACCACAGAGCACTAAGACCGATAGTTACCAAGATGAAACTTCCTGGCAGATTAAAACTGTGTGCCCGACCGAGACTCGAACTCGGGACCTTTGCCTTTCGCGGGCAAGTGCTCTACCACTGAGCTACCGAAGCACGACTCACACCCGGTACTCACAGCTTTACTTCTGCCAGTACCTCGTCTCCTACCTTCTTGCCCGCGAAAGGCAAAGGTCCCGAGTTCGAGTCTCGGTCGGGCACACAGTTTTAATCTGCCAGGAAGTTTCATATCAGCGCACACTCCGCTGCAGAGTGAAAATCTCATTCTGAGTTACCAAGATGTTTCAATGTCTTTTTAAAATTTTCGTGAGCAATCTGGATGTCCAACATTTTTATGTTGTTGGCATGATTATGCCATCACACTGAATGATACTATTATTTTTAAGGCTTTAGAGTATCATGACAAATTTTTTTTCATTGATTAGTCACAAACGGTTATTTAACTGGGACCATGGGAGCCATTTCAATGTGACCAATCAAGAATGCTGCTGAATTTCCATCATTTCCTGAAGATGGCTTTCCAAACTGAACGTCATGTATGATAGTTGTAGAAACTATTCTCAGCAGAGATGTCAGACCCTTAATATTTTGTCTGCACAACTGTCTGAAATCTCCAGGTGTGACGAACACACAGCTGAGCTAAATGGGAAATGCACAGGAAAATTTGGCATCTTCACACCTGCATGTTTCCCACTTAGACTGACATAAATTGGAGGCTTTGGTCATAGCTTGACAGTGTGTTCATCACACCTGAAGATGTTTATCAGTTGAACTGATGAGACATTATCTGATGTCAAGCCTGAGAACCATTTCTACAACTAATGCATTGAGAAAGCCTCAAGTTTCTCAACATCTGCAGAACAATTAAATTAAGTTTTGCAAAGGATTTCGATAGATAAAGGGCAGTGCGGTGAAAGGAAACAGCCCAATAAATAGAAACTGATATCATTTTTGAGTACGGGATCCGCAATGCCACTAAAAAACAAAATCATCGTTGACATTCTTTGTTATGAAAATGCTGTTGACCAATGGGATCTAGAAGAGTCTGAACTTTTTCCACTGCCATATGATTACAATTGACTGCAGACGATATTTTGCTGTGGCTTGTAAAAGTTGTCAAGTCCTGGTGCTGGTGTGGTAAATTTTGCTGCAGTGTGGAGCACTTGTTGAAATCACACCACTACACACTGCTTCCACAGTGGGGAATGCCTTACCCTTTTTGTCATTGGAATTCTTATTGTGAGCACTTTGGGGTATGTATGTGCCTTGGCATTGTATCCCTTCCGTCCTTTCTTTGTTAGTTAATTTAAAGGCTATTGTGCCCATCCATGATGACATTTTGTACAATCTGTTGTAATGTTTGCACTGATTTATGGAGTATATCTTGTTTGCTAGATCAGTGTATTTTTGTTTAAGATCTGAAACTGCTCTCTTAACTTGAAGTCTTTTTCTTTCTAAAGATTGAGAATATTTTTACTACTTCCTGTGGATTTCCCTCCATTTTTTATTTATACAGAGCTGTGCTGGCCAATTTTTTGATTCACAGTGGCAGTTGCTGTGTTACCACTACAAAGAATTTCTTAATTGACTATGCTTCACAACACTGCATCTGTTAAGTGTGTCTCATTCTTTATTTACAGATTCCAGTTATATGTTTTGCAGTAACTTGTGAATTTTGTTTCTATGTAGTGGACGAGTAAAATAAATGTTTGGCTGTTGGTGTTTTGGGTTGCTGAGCTGCCATGGGAACAAAATCACATACTGAATCTTACCTACAAAGCTGCAGTAAAATTATAGGTTATAGTCAAGTCAGAGATTTTTATGTTATATAATATATTAGATTTAGTGTGGCTAAGAATACAGAGATATTGATGGATTTGGTGAGAGGCGTAAAGATGTGGGGAGGGGGAGGATGAGCTTGAGAAAAAAGTGACTGATGGGTGGGAGGGAGCAGCAGCAAGTGGATGAGATAGACATGTGGCATCAGTGTACTTAACCTGGCACCATCAGTGTGTGACACTCAGTTATGTGAAGGAGTGGACTGGAAGGTTGAAGATGAAGTAGGGGAAGTGGGAGCCTGCAGAGAGGGAGGTGTAAATTGAATGAAGTGAGGGTGATTGTGGCAGGAGTGGAGATGGGTTTGGGACAGGTTTGAGCAGAAAACAAGACCAGGGCAATTTTATTACGAAAGGATGTGTTGTAATGACAATTACCATCTGCATAGAGAAGACAATCTGATATTGTGTGTGTGTGTGTGTGTGGGGGGGGGGGGGTGATGGATTGTGAACCAGCCATTGAAGTACTTAAGATGATCCTGATTATAAGGAAACTCACTTTTTCTTTGTTTTTTTTTCACAAGAAGCTTCTTTAGAAAATTTCATGTCAACATATTCTGACTAATCAGAATTACAAACTGTTTTAATAACATAAAGTGTCTGCCTAAAAATTTAGCAATGTACCTATTCTAAATTTTATGCAATTTATTGGTTGTCTACATTTTGATAAAAGAAGAAGAAATAATATAAACAAAAGAGAAATGGTTTACATTAATTTACAGACCTATTCTTTTTTATATTTTTCACTTACTGCCCCTCTCCATTTTTTATCATTGTCCTAACAGAGCAGCTGTGAAATTTATATCTTTATTGTCACAAATATTTGGCTGTTTCTTCCAAATAAGATGTGATTTCTGATGTTGAGGTTACTGTGTGACCTGAGAACACAGCTGACATGAGGGTGTTACAATGTCACTTGCTTCCAAACGTATCATCAACCCATCACTCTCTCATTGGCTGCTATAAGTAGCAGCATCTTCCTGTCATACATCATGGTGAGCTGAGTGTTAACAACATTGTAGCACGAACCATAAGTACACCACTGCTCCTTATCTCGTGCAGAAGTGAATACTGTTGTTGAATATTTGTGCAACTTTAATGTCAATTCAATTCCGAATATGAATAGGTTCAGGCAAACTGCAATTGAAACATGGTAGGTGTTTCTAAACAACCAAAGTACCTAGTATAAATTGCACATGTCTGGCATCGTGTCGTAATTTGCTGCCTGCCCCTACAGCCAAGCTCGTATCAGTGTTTCCCGTCCAAATCTTTTGTAGTGCTGTGGCTGAGCAATTTGAAACAATATCTTCTAGTGTGCAAGTCACATCTAATAACAGCAACTAATACAGGAACAAAAGATTGCCAGTATGATTTAATCTGGTTCTCGAACTTTCGGTCGTCCTGTGATGTACTGGCATCTGTTGGTACTATCTCTACGACTGGTCTTGCCACCATAATTTATTCTCACATGAACATCACTATCATGTTCTAAACCTTATTCTAACTCGTGAACAGTGACGAAATGTCTCATGACAAGCCACTTAGTAAAGCATCATTACAGTCTCTTAACTGAATAAAATGTTGGTCTGGGTTCAAAGTAAAGTAATGTTTTTTGAAGGAAAACATTTCCGCTTTTGAATGTTACCTTTACTTAAAAGGCAGCCTTAATGTTTGTATCCATTTATATGTTTGAGCTTTTATTGCAAACCTGTTTGAATACAAAAAGAGTTTACAAGGGGATAGAATGTAGTGCTATTTCCTCCTGTGTTTCACAAATTTTTCAGATTCTAAGCAGAGCAATTGATCGTTGTAGTGCCTAGTCCATAGTTTCTCCCATATCCTTTCCACTAACTCTGCACGAGTCAAATGTCACATGATTGTTCAAGCAACGTCGATACTGTATCTAGCACTTTGGCATATCAGGAAATCATGAACCTGTTCGAATGCGAGTATCATTTTCCCAGACCTGCCCATTTGAATTCTTCAAAATAAATCTGCATGTGACCTCATTATTCAAAGCTTCTTCTGTAAATTGAACAACATAAAAGTGTTAACCTCAGCAGCAATAGTTTAATCTGTGAATGCATGATGAGCCTGTATTTTTCGAATAACAAATATGGGAAAAAATGTCTTAATAATGGAGTAAATACAGTATATTCTGCCATTGGGTGGTCAGTTTTGCTCTTAGTCACTGGTGGTGTATATTTGTGTAGTCTGATAATTACTTCTGAAGAAGGACATCATCAGGAAGCTTAGCAACATTTTCAGCCTTGTTTAGATGAGGCTTTTCATTTACAATAAGTTGTTGTCAAACAGTGGAAAAATCCATGTTGGAATATTATGAAAAGGAAAGTTTCTACTCACCATGTAGTGGAGATGCTGAGTCGCAGATAGGCACACCAAAAAGACTGTCACAAATAAGCTTTCGGTCGACGAGGCCTTCATCAAAAATAGATGATGCGTGCCCCCCCCCCCCCCCCCCCAAAACACCAAAACACACACACACACACACACACACACACACACACACACAAAAAAAACTGCTGACGAAGGCAGGAAGAGAAGGCATTTGTGCTTGATATTTACAAGGAATGCCGAGAACCTGGGTCTTTGCGTGTGTCAAAAAATGATACGCGCACAGACCGATACCTGCACAAACTTCCAAATCATCAATAGAGTTTCAAAAGAGGAATGAATAATATGCTTGTAACATGGAGGAGAATTAATATGTGAGCTTGAGCATCTCAGACATAAGATGCAACAACTGGAATGTGTTCTAAGGAGTAACGGGTACTCTGCCAGCTGCATGCGAAGCGACATGTTCGAAGAAGTAGTATCGGGTATAACTTTTTCTCCCATACATCCCTAGGGTAATGGACAGAATCTGTCACATATTGCGCAAACATGGCGTAAAGACTATTTACAAATTGTCCAAGAAAATTAATGTCCCTGATTGGCAAGTGGTAAAAGGAGACAACTCATGTTGTTGGGAGTATACCGCATACTGTTTACACGTGGAAAAGTTCATATTGGAATGACTGGACCGTCCATTAACACCAGGGTCATTGAATATACGCTGTATTGCAGGCTGTGACAGGTGGAGAAATCGGCTGTGGCAGAGCATGTGCTGTGTGAGACCGACCATGTAATAAAATTTGCCAACATGTAGGTTCTTGCTGTGGAGAAGAGCTACAGCAGTAATGACCAGGGAACAAAAATGCCTGCCAAAGATCCCAAACTGGTAGCCAACAGGCAATATTTAAACAAGTAGATACAAAAGTCTCAACAATTGTAATCCTCCACTGCCTTTTGACTGACCGAACTGCACTATCTTTCTTGACATCCAAATTAAGGGGACAATCAAATAGTGGAAAATTCAGACTGGAATGTAACAATATAATGAAAAGGAAAGTTGCTATTCACTGTATAGCGGAGATACTGAGTTGCAGGACATTGTGACTGCTAGCCAAACGATGTTGAATTGACCTTTGAGTTTCACAGTGGGAATCAGTCAGTTTGGCAGCTTTTGGCACTGTCAGCAAATTAATCATTAATGCCACGGTTAAACGGAAAGAAATTTCTCAGAGCACTTTATTACTGACCAGTTGGAGAAATCCTGATGTTATTATCCACATGTAATCTTTTGGCAAAATAAGTCTAGAAATTAAACAACAGTATTGTTCACTGACAGAAATACTATCATCAGTACAATGGTGGGTTCTTTAGGTCCGAAAGGAGATTGAGTGGAAACTAGAACATGTAAAATATTATTTCACTTCATAACAAGACAGGTATACTTAACTTTGTATAATCCATTTCCACAGGAATATTCTGATTTTGTATAACTATCTCTGACTGTTAAAGTATCACAGGATACAGACATCTACAAGACTCTTCATTCGAAGTATGTAGATATATGCTCATGTTCATAAAAAACAGCATACCTTGAACAACTAGAGATAGGATGTTCATATTCACAGGACAGGTATATTAGTATGTTTTGCAGAAATGATTAGCATTTCAGTCACCTCGCTTCAGCGTGTGTCCTGTTACCTAGTAGTTGCAGGGTCTGTCATGAAGCCTGATAATTTGTTCCATGCGTGATGGCATTGACACATATAAGGCACGAATGGTATCCTGTCGTATAACCATCCATGCTGCATTCAACTGGTTCCAGAGTTCATCTGTAGTGGTTATCATTGCGTCACAGCACTGCAACTGTCATTTCATCATATTCCACACATTTTCGATCGGTGACAAGCCTGGTGATGTTCTAAGCCAGGGCAAAAGGCTGATATCCTGTGACACCAAGAAGGCACGTGTTTGTGCAGCAACATGTGGTAGTTGTGCGTTGCCTTGCTGAAAAATGGCATCTGGGGTGTTTTGCAGAAATGGTATGGTTACAGGTCACAGGGTGTCATTCACATAGGTCACACTGATCACAGTGCCCTGTACACGCACCAAACTGTGGTTTGTGGTTGTACATAATAGCACCCCGCACCATAGAGCCTTGAGTTGGTGCCTCCCCATGCCTGCGGCAAACCCAAGTGAAAGCCGTCATTTACAAACAGACATAACCTGGATTCATCCGAAAAACACTATCTGATTCCATTCCTGTTCTCAGTGACATTGTTCCATACACCATTGCCATCTAGCATGTTTCCGCACATTCGTGTAAGGTAGGGGGAGAAGTGTATTACGCGCATATAATCTATGCCATAATAAATGGCGACATACTGTCACCCCCTGATAGTGTACAATGAGCTACACTGTTCCACCAGAGCTGAGGATGACACAGATGTGGTCTGGATGGTATGACCTGACCCATCTTGTTGTGTTGTGCGTCCCTCCATGAACCATCCTGCACACACCCATTGCACTGCTGAACCATCCTACACACACCCATTGCACTGCTGAAGCATGTCATTACATACGAGCAGCAATTTCACATTCTGTCCTGCCGATAATGCTCCCTTTTTTAAACTCACTGATACAATGGTATGGTTTGTGCATATGTCAGCAAGGCATTCTGCATGTCTGCTCAAGTCACAGTGACCCATTACCTTCAGTTTACAGCAACAACGAGAGCTGCAGACACCAGTTTTACTGGTAGGGGGTGTTGTCGTCTGATATTGATGTCGACCTTGAACCTGCAGGCTTACGTGGTTCAGATGCTAATAATTTCTGCACAACATACTAATGTACAGGTCCTATGAATATGAACATCCTATCTCTAATCATTCAAGGTTTTTTTTTAAAAAAAAATACATGAGTGTAATATTCCCAGTTCAGCATAAAATATTAAATATGCTGGTGCCCCATCTAAGACAATGCAACCATATTAAATGTTGATCACAGACTGGGACTTGGTGTTCCTGTGCTCAGTTGGGCTGTACATTGGCACCTCGGTGTGTTAGCACTGCAAAGTGGAGAGAGGGTGTGGCTGAACCGGCACCTCCCGTTCATTGTTGCAGTTTGCTGTGAGACCTAATTACCTTCTCTGGTATTGATGTGAGGCGCTGACTTCGTTATGGTATTGCTGTCTTTTGACTGTACCACAAGTATCCTGGCATATCAGAGCATTAAACCCCCTGCGGGCTGTTTTGTGACTACAGATTGTCTTGAGGTGCTTATTGACTTCACTGTTATTTACAGTATTATCGTTCAGTGTTCTCCCTCCATTGAAGGTGATTTCTGATAAGCACATCTTGTAACTTTTGCTGTCTTGCCTTGTCACGTGATGGTAGTGACAAGTAGGGGTGTTAATCTAAGACCAATTTCAGTGTTACATTTTTGCCATTTATGATGTTCTTTTCTGGCAGCTTTCTTTCTCCCCCTCCCCAATCCCCCCCACCCCTCCCCCTTAACTTTCTCTCTCCCGGTGTTCATTTATTAGACATTACCTATCATACTTATTTATGTTGTTGAAAAAAATTGTTATACCTATTAAGTATAATCAGAAGAGAGAGAGAGAGAGAGAGAGAGAGAGAGAGAGAGAGAGAGAGAGAGAGAGAGACCTCTTCAGCCACATACTATCATGCTACGGAAAACTTTTCAAAAGGGATCATTGTCATAATTTACACACACACACACACACACACACCACTTCACTGCCATGTTGTACTTCACTGGAGGATCACATGGCCACCTGACACCAGTTCTTCACTGCAGGGTGGTCAGAGAGCTCTTTTAAGGGTGTGATTAATATTTTGTCTGTTGCTGTTGCGCATATTTGTTATTCAACACTTACAGAAAGAGAACAGCAGCTTAGGAGACAGCAGTAGTGTTCATAAGTTGTTTTGTTTAATACCTAGTGTCACAGGTTGGAAATTAACGCAGTTAGTTGATGTTGTTAGTCTTTAAATATGTAATCCTCTTCTGTGGTGTTTGAGCTACAAAACTGAAGTCAATTGTTGTTGATAATCTGCAAGTTTATTTTACTCGAATCTCGAAGTAGTAATGCCCCATTTTTAAAAATTAATTTTGTATAAGTAAATAATATTTCTGGTACCTGCATAGCCCGAGAATTCCTTGCTGTCAATGCATCATTATTTTGTTTCAAAAATTATTTGAAGTCTTTAAGTAAAATACTTTGTAAGGCAAGCAAGAATGTGATTTCCAGATTGTTATAGGTGAGTGATATAGCAGTAGTTTTCCATTTCATCATCATCACTATTTTTGTGTGTAAAATATAGTGAGAAGTATATGGGAAGATGTGCTGTTGCAATTTGGTTCACAAAATATTTCTTCTGATTATTATCTGATAAATTTCATTACTGTAGTTACTGGAGACTGATGTATTGAATTTTAATGTTTGAGCTCGTCTACATTGTTCTTTGAGTTACATTTTTTGTTTAACTAAATTTTGTACTGTGCTTATATAATATAATTTTCATTCACTATTTTAGCAATCCTCATTGATTCTTGTAGTTTTATCCCTTCATATGTTGCAACAAGTTATTGGTGGTTTTCTTTTTGTGTCCCCATTATTATTAATGGCTTTACAAACTGATATCTATTTTTTGTATTCACCATTGTGGGCTTATGTACAAATGCTATTGATTAAATGAAATTTAGAGATTAGGTATTGCTCCTCTGTATGTATTTTCTGTTTTAAAGAAAGATCAGTCATGCAGTTTGATTGCTTTTTAAACTGTATTAGAAGGTTTTAGTTTCTCTATTTCCTAGTGTTTATCCCGTCATAATGAGATCTACTGTTTTCATGATTTGGCAGATTTATTCTATTTTAGCTTTGTGGCTGCATCCGCTTCTTGCCACCATGTTCATCAGTTAACAAAAGGGAGGGAAATCACATTCACAGTTTATCTGTGAATCGTGTAAACTGTGTGCTGTGTCATCATATGATAACTGTTTGTGTACTGTATTTTCTGAGGTGTGGGTTGAAAATTAGCCTAGCATTTGCCTAAATGTGCATGGAAAATTGCCCCAAAACCTCACTCGGACTGTTTTATGTACTAGACCAATGCTTGTTGATCTGCCACGCAGATTTGATTCTGGTCTGAATTATGAGTGCTTAGAGATTATAAAATAAATGTAACATTGTCTGTGGGTGATCTTAAGTCTGATTTCTGTTTGATACATCTTAGTCTTGATCATTTTTAATGCCTCAAACATTTGAAAGTGTCTTACGTTATGTACGTTTCAAACCTAAAAGAATGCTCTGTGAAATGTACCATTTTGTCTGTAGAAGCAGCTTACAAATCCACAACCGAAATTCTAACAGCACATGTTTAAATATTGCATATGTTTCCATCATTTAGCAGGGCTTCTGATACATACAAATTGCTACTTGAAACTTGCTCAGTTTGATACAGAAATGTTGAGGCATGTGTACATTTCAGCTTTTGCATTAGCATTTTTCTGGTGCTTTTTGGTAGTTAAAAAAATCCATGAAATGTGACAACTAACCTACTTTTATCTTGCTTGGGGGTAAATGATTGCTGATGCTTTGCTGTTAGTTGTTTTGATTTTGATGCTGGTTGTGCTGCTGTTAGAATTTAAGGTGCTAAAGTCCCTGTGATGGAAATTTGGCCTTGAATGAGTAGAGACTTATCCTCTGATTTTTTCACATTTTAACTTCATAAATGCTTCTTTTGCAATCTTGTTCATATGTAAGTCATGGATAGTAGGCATTATTCTTACTGTCCTTTCATTTATCTGCACAGTGGTGTGTACATATAGATTTCCACACAAGTAGTTTTGTGTTCCTTTATTACAGTGTGTACAGTACACCCATAATTGTGTGGGCATATATATTTTCAAATGAGGAGCTACACAAGTGAAACAAAGAATTGCTTTATCCCATGTTGCTTCTGTTGTTAAGAGTTACTTTTTTCTGTTCTCCTTGGAAAGTGAAAGGTTGACAATATTAAAAAGAACTGTGAATATTGTAGTGTCCAACAGTACCATTACTAAATCAGTTGGCTGGGCCGTGTTAGTCAGTATCTCTTCACATGTCTGCAGAAATTAATTGAATTGCAAAATATAATAAGAAATCAAGAATATTACATGTCACACCTTCTTTGGCGTAGTATCAATGGTGAAACACCCTTCGGTATCACATCCCACCATCTAAACAGTACACTTCCTCTTCCAATGATAAGGCTGCTGATATGCAAGTTTCTTGTTTACTGAGTTTCTCAAGTTCAGTTGCACCACAAACCCTTTGTAAAGCAATGCGAGGAAATTCAAATTTGTAACCAAGTTTGAATGTTATGTAAGAAGTGTGTTTCACCATTCCTGACTAGTTATTATACAAACATTGACTGCAAAACTATATGAAAATGTTTCATCAGGGAGGTAGCATATTCATTTATATGAGCCAAGACAGAATTTTATTCCCTTTCCTAAAGCCCATGTTGTGCCCTTCCAGAAGTCTGTATAATCTCTCAATACCTCTGACATCCTTAAGTAACAAGATGAATTGCTGTTTATCTAATAGATTTATACAGTGACACACTGTGGTGCAGGCTTTGTCAGTCATTGCAGTAATGGGGAAATTTCTAAATGAGTTCTTTATTTTCTTGCTTATTGGTCAAGCAGGCTGCTTGTAATAGCCATATTTTTCAGAATATATTTACATTTCCCCTAATTAACTACTTGTTCTTTGTTAGTTTATTTCACAACTAGTTGTTAGTTGACATCACAGCAGCTGAGAAGAGTGCTCCACCTACCATCTTCAAAGGTTGCCATGGGTCTGATGATAGTCGTGATATGACCGAAACCGGTCACCTTTGTTCTTGCAGCATACGTGGTGGGATCAAGACTGAATTTTTGAAAGAAAAGTTTAAAAAAATTTTTGATCACTGTTCCAAAAATGTTTATTAAAATTGCTTTTCACAGCTGTTGCCATTATATTGTGTTGGTTCTTTCTGTGGTGGTCAAATGATGGTGTTGAATGAAAATACTTATATTTTTGTTCTAGATTGCATTATGAATCGTGTAAATGAGTCTGACTAAATTAATCATAGTTTGTCCTCTGCCATTTTGTTGACTTGTAACCCACAAATATGCAATAACACAGCAGTACTGCCTGTGATTGAAGTACTCATGAATTAATAAAAGTAGAAGTGGTAAATTCGTATTTAGTAGAGATAAGGAAGTGATACATTGTTTTTAACACTTGTAGGTAGTAGCATGCGATTTCTCAAGTTGTCTGGTGAAATATGCTCTATGAAATTTGAAGTAAAATCTAAACTGCTAGCAAATTATTGGAACACACATTCCTAGAGAAAATGATATTTCAGTAAGGATTTTTAAAGGAAGAAATTGAGACCCTGACTTCATTTTATATTGAGAAACATTTAGAAACCTCAGTTACACGGCATACTATTCTTGATAGAAGAAACAACAGTTTCTCTGTCAGATTTTAGAACTTAGTGGAAGGAACTAAGAGAAAATCTGTCAAACACATATGTAGAGTTTCTCATTGAATTTTGTAAATCACAGAAATGAAGATTCGGGACATTATTTACTGTGCCCAAATGTTGCACAGTACATCTGGGGCATAATCCTTTTCTATAGTGATATCTGTAAAGATGAAGGTTGCAGTTGTTATTCGGAGATGAAGAGGCTCCCACAGGACAGTGTAGCATGGAGAGCTGCATTATACCTGTCTTCGAACTGCTACTCTGATTCACTTAATCTGCTTTATATTTGATCTTGCTCATCCTTGATGCACATGCATCACTCAGAGAATAAAAGGATGAGTAGTTATCAACATTATATGTTTTTAAATACAATTCACTTATTGCAATACTAGAAAACCCATCCTTATTGTTCTGTTCTTATTATCAAAATAAAATACCTTCAGATAACACTTCCTGCCTGATGGCACAATGAGGCCTTTCAAAGGTAGTAACAACAAAGATGAAAAACACTTCATTTACTCCACGCTGCTTCAGTTGTATGTGGGAAGTTAGCATAGTGTACCAGTTCAGGATCTGAACGTGGGTCCCTTTACTCCTGGCCAGTATGGTACAAATTACTTCAGTTGAGCATGCCTCTCATCCTGCCTCATAAGTCTGATAGCAGCCTGGGACAAGTTGAAGCCTTGAATCTTTTTGAATCTTTCCATGAAATATGCTCACATGTATGATTGGTAGTGGACTGTCCATGAAAGGCAGGAATCTGGCTTAGCACCATTCCAGCACATAGTTTTAACTTGTCTCAGTCAATCAGCAAGAACTCTTTAAACATATCAGAGTCAATTATGTGTATCATCGATCTAATCAGTCTTAATGAAACACATATACTTTGTAACTACGTCTGAGTTCAAGCTGCAGAGACAGTAAAACCTGTGTAACTTCATTTAAGAAGGAGGGTTGAGGTGGACAGAATAGTGCCGAAAGTGAATCATGACTTACACCCCACCCCCCCGGGCCCCTTTGAAATCTTGCGTTATGGTTAGATTGTATTTGGCACTAAAAGGGATTATATCTTTTGATATTGTATATCTGAAAGATGCTGTCACTTAAATTTTTGTGGCTATTGTTCCATTTCTCCTTGTAACAACTGAATGAATAATGAAGAAGAGACAGTTGCTGGTGAAAAGCCCGTATAATTATATCATTATTCAGTATGTCACAGGTGTAGTCTGTTAACATGATTTTGTAGGTAGAGAAAATTTGTTCTACTACTAATTTTAAGAAATTGTTAACATAGCTTGTTAATGACACTAACATTTGTCCCATACCATTTCACTAGTTTTGGTAAAATAGGTTGTGGGTTGTTGAAATCACTTAGTTGTTCATCTTGGCTCCAGTTTACTAGCTTAAAAGCCTGTTGTGTAAAAAATCATTCAACAGCCAGTTGTATTGCCCAAACAATAAGTGTTGTAGCTGGATGATTATTAAAACTTTGCTTTGAGACTTGATGTTTCATGCTGTCACCAGCAATTACTACATTCTAAAATTTATATTCACATTGTAATTCTGTCACTTTAATATGCTATGTCCCATACTATTTATGCCTTTTCAATATTTAGGACTTTTTTTTATTAATGTGCAGGTATCTTCCGGAGGGCAGAGTGGTGGAGGACGAAGCTCTCGGGGCTCTTCGAATAAGCCACCACCTGGTGCAGTTAATCTAGAACGAAGCTATCAAATATGTCAAGCTGTCATACAGAACAGCCCAAATCGAGACCAGTTACGTTGTCAGTTGAAGCCACCTCCATCTTTGTTGGCTGCTAACTCGAACACTACAGGTGTCGGTGCTACAAAAAAATCAGAAACTCCTGGTAGTGCTCGAGCTGCTACACAGTATGGTGTGGTTACTTCTTCACGAAATGGAAATGGACAAACTAATAATTCCACTAACACCAAGGCATTTACCCCCCCTTTGCCGGCCTCTGGAAATTTTTCTGTATTGCCTAATAATGGAAATGTAAACAACAGCGTTGGTGTGTCAAAGCCAGTATCCGTAACTTCCATTGGTGGCCAAAACAAAGTGACCAGTTCAAAGGGAGGCTCCTATCATCAGAGACAGCAGTCACCACCTGTATTGGTTCGTCATGTTTTTACATCCCCTCAAGGGATTCCAGTTACAATGGCTGTCTTACCACAATCACAAGCTCCTCCTGTACCTGAGGTAAGTTGCTTTTCACCATTCTTCCATTGCCATCACAAGAACTTGAAATGTTTTGAATGATACTGACAGGACCTGTATTTTAATGCTTTGTTGTGCTTAAAAATGGATCTTTGTGCTGTTGCATTCTTCTACGAGCAGCTGTAATAGATAATACATTTCATTTGTAAATATTGTCACTTCTTTCACCTGCTAACATATTAATACAAGCATCTGTTCCAAAATATTCTGAACAAGTTTGGCATCTCATTAAATTCAGTGTAGGTAGTGTCAGTTGATTTTTCTATTTGTCTTGTGGGCTAAGATTGCACTGTCACTGTGTGAACCCTTGTCAGTCACAATTTGTAATAGTGTCAGTGCTTAATCCCAAGTTTCGGAGGAAGAAAATTTTGGAATGCAAAATCATTATGCATGTGCAGTACACATTCTTGTATTGTACTGTATAAATTTTCTCACGCTGTATTTCAAACATTCCTTGCAAAACATTCTGTTAATTTCTCAGTTTCAGCTTCTCATCATCATTATTTCCTGTCGGTAATATTAGCTAACTGGAGGTAATGTATTTTCTGTTCTGCCATATCTTCTAGGTTGTTACACACCTAAATCAAATAACATTCATTTTAAAACGGACTACCTGTAAAACGCTATCCAGGGCTTTGCATAAACTAATGTGAATAAGAAATTAATGCTCAGTCTTTGGTGACTTGTTTGCTTTCTCAGGCTGGTACAAAGATTGATAGCATGCGAAAAAGCATAGAACACTGCACATTTATGGTGCTAAAATTTCATCCCTTTGAAACTAAAGAGATAAAGATAGCAGTTAAAACATATAAGAGTCAGAATAATTGGCAATAAAAAGTATAAATGTCTCAGAGCAAACTGTCAAGTAGACACACAGCGAAGGCAGTGCATTGATGTTCAAAATACTGGGGTTGATTAATGAGAGTCTTATTTCAAAACAAAATTCTGTTAAATGCACTGCAGAATGTGTTATTTAGGGGAAGTGCATGTTGTTACAGACTAATTAGGTATAATTCTAGTTGGAAAGAAAGATTATGGAAATAAGTTAAAGAAATGAGAGTACAATAGACAGTAAAAGAACCTAATGCTAAGACTAGATGCAATTTTCCTTCCTTATTTATGACATGACATGACTGTGAAACTAAACTTTAGATTTGTTCTACAAAGTATTTTATGTTACCAGTATACACAATCAGTATCTCTTTGTAATGATTCTTTTGATAACTTACACGATTACTTTTGAAACTGAATGCAAAAACAAAATGCTTGTAGATGACAGGAACCTAACCTTACTATGTATGGTGAACCCAAACTCTGCTGACAAAATTTCAGAGATTGTTCAGTGCTTTTTACAGAGTAATTGCATCGTGTTTTGATTTCTTACCCCCATTTGTATCAATACTGGACAAAAATGTTTGCACAACAGTGCAATTATCATTGGTATGTACTGAATGTCTTGTGTAAAAACAAAACTTGTTCCATTCACTTAAAGGTACTTCCTGTTGACAGCAGTAATGCCCACTTTACCCTTCACCATCCAGCTGCATTCATTGTTAGCTATATGTTTACAGTGATATACAGTAACCAAACTCTTGAAATTCTGGAGTGTGTAATACTGTTGATGATGCATCACAGTACATCTTGTTGCGGTCATGCTAATTGGGATTTTGAACAGTACTGCACTTTTTTCAGTCTGTACAGTACACTGGCTGAACAGACGAAAAACAACGTGATAAGCATACGTGTTATGCCCTAGAGTTGTTTCATTACTTGTGCTGTATGTTTTGGTGATTGCGTATTACAGAATTTTTCACTATTGTGAAGTTATTTTCATAGAAACAAACGTAATTGGGGTAACAGTTTGAATAAATCATAATTTCGTTATTGCTGTGATATGACCCAGCATAGAACATGGCTCTCTTACACCAAAGTACTCGGAAAAAGACCCCACAACCACTTCCAAAATTATGTCAGTGGAGTTTGGGTTCATCGTATATTTTATTTTTACTTCCTGCTTAATTGATGTCTTGTTTGTAATGTTTTGGAAGCATTATTTGTACAAAATACGAGTTATGTCGTAATGATATGAATGGTAAACCTGTGAAAAGATTTTGGGAATACTGCTGGAATCTCTCAGTGCTTTTGCAGTGTAGTAGGTGGGACATACATCATGTACTCATATGCGATAGAGTACATATTTGGTGGAGAGACTTTTAAGTTCTTAATGGAAGATCATGTTAGATCCTTGTTTACAGGAAATTTACAAAGTTGATGTTCAAACCCTATTCCACCTCCCATGCCTGTGACTCTGACAATTTTACTTTGCTGTGGTGCACATGTCCACTGTTAATCTATCCATCTGCCTGCAGAACACATTCTTAAATGAAGTGTACTGTGACCTCAACAAGGCATGCACATCTCATGGTTAGCCAACAGGATGTGTGTATGAAAGTGCCTCCTTTTTCCTTGACTTAATCTGGTAGTGTTGCTAGTGTATCATTTTGTGTTCAATTATCTTGTATTTTTTATTAGACCGATCTCATACTCTGGCTCCATCCCTGTGTCCCCACTCTCCCTCCTCTTCTTTCCCCTTCCCCTCACCCCCATCATCGACCAAGATGGCACTGTGATAAGACACTGGACTTACTCGAGAGGTTATCAGTTCAGCACCCCCACCTCCCCCTCCCCCTCCCTGTGTTTTGCCATCCAGATTTAGGGTTACTCTGATTTTCCTAAATATCATACAGATCATACAGTTAATACCAAGAGGGGTCATTTGAAAGGGTATGGCCAAATTCATTTCCTAATCCCAGCTTATGCTCCATCTATAATAATCTTGTAGTTGACAAGAAGGTAAACTATAGTTTCCCTTCTTCTCTTTTTCTGGATCACTCACTCCCCATTTCTTCTTGACAATAAAATATCTTGTAGCTTTCCTTATGTAATATACTCTCCTCCTTTAACAGTTATAACTTTTATCTCATATACCTGTATTATGTGACCAAACAACTTCTTTTTTCATCCAGCAGTCATTCCAGGTAATTATTTAATAAAAATATTTAGCTTTCTCCAGAAACAGTATTATGATAAATTAGTGTACATGCAATTTACTCTCCCAGAGGTGAGAGATTTAAAATCCTAATAGTCAACTGCCAAAGCATTCACAACAAAGTGTCAGAGTTTGAAGCACTCATGAAAAGCAGTGAATCTCACAAAATACCAGTTACAGAAAGCTGGTTGAAACCTGAAATTGATAGCAGTGAGATTTTTGGGCAAACATTGAGTATAGATCAAAAGGATAGGCAAATGGGAAATAGGGGTAGTTTATTTGCACAGTAGACGAGAAACTCAGATCCACAGAGATAGAAGTTGAAGCTCCATGTGAGATTGTTTGGGCAAGACTGAGTATCAGGGCTGGGCATAAAATAGTAATTTAATCCTTCTATTGTCCAGCAAACTCGCCCCCCTGCAGGTTCGGGGGTGAGAATAGGCCCGCGGCATTCCTGCCTGTCGTAAGAGGCGACTAAAAGGAGTCTCAAACGTTTCGGCCTTAATGTGTTGGTCCCCGAAGGGGTTTGACCACTATCTTTCAAAATTTTCTGTTAGTGCGTACCATTTGGGGAAGGACATCTTACATGGTGTATTATATATCCATCTTGCCCTAAGATCTGGCACACCCGATATTGTCATGGACTTGGGCTTCCATCAAGCTTCCAGCCACATTGGCTGCAGTGTGTTCCGGGTAGCATACATTCCCTCCATTATGCTCTTCCATCTTGTCCGTTGTGGTGGGGTTGTCACGTACCCTCTTGGTGGTAGCCCCCTGACTACACAGGGATCGCACTGCTGATGCCTGAGCTGCTACCTCCCCACACATGCCGAGGAGAAGATGCCTATCCCTCTGGGGCATCGGGACTCCCAGCAAAGGCCATCCTGCCAGGTGGTCTTTGCTGCGGCTGGATGGCGCCCGTGGGGAGAGCCCCTGGTCGGAGTGGGTGGCATCAGGGCGGATGACCCGCAATGAAGCGTGGTACATCATCTCTCGTTGGTGGGCCTCCACCAGCAGTCTCTAAGTGATCGAGGTCTAACCTCAACGGGAAGAAATTTGATCAGAGATCATTTCCCTCCCTAGCCACTCCATGGGAGGAACGTCTTGCTAAAGAAGGCAGTGGAGAATATTCACCCCGGTACCTCGTGTGTACGCGGGTTGATTGAGAATCGTTTATGTCGACCAAGCCCCAGTTTTTTGTGGAGCATTTAGAGGACAAGTTCGGGGAGGTGGAGGGCTTGTCCAAAATGCGCTCTGGTTCTGTGCTCATCAAAACGCCATCCTCTGCCCAGTCACAGATGTTGCTCAATTGTGACAAGTTGGGGGATGTTTCAGTTAGTATCATGCCGCATAAGAGTCTCAACATGGTCCAGGGTATTATATTCCACAGGGATCTTCTTCTGCAGTCTGACGATGAATTACGCGCCAACCTCGAACGACGAGGTGTTCACTTCGTCCGGCACGTCCATTGGGGTCCGAGGGATAATCAGGCAGCCACCGGTGCCTTCATCTTGGCCTTCGAGGGTGATGTCTTTCCCGAAAAGGTTAGGGTGATGGTTTACCGTTTTGATGTGAAGCCATATATCCCTCCTCCGATGAGGTGTTTTAAATCCTGGAAGTTCGGGCACATGTCATCTCGCTGTACCTGTCGAGATTGTGGCCGTCCTTCCCATCCCGATACTCCATGTGCCCCGCCTCCTGTCTGTGTTAACTGCGGAGAACACCATTCCCCCTGCTCACCGGACTGTAGGATCTTCCAGAAAGAAAGGAGGATAATGGAATATAAGACTCTGGACCGCCTGACCTACACCGAAGCAAGGCGGAAATATGAGCGACTACATCCAGTGCCCATGACATCCACCTATGCCGCTGCTGCAACACCGGTACGATCCTCTCCCGTGTCGTCGTGTACTGTTGCCTCTCAGCTATGTCAGAATGAACCGGCCCCCATGGTTGTTGGGGGCACTTCCCCCCTCTGTTGCTCCTGCTCCGCCTACTTCATGAGCAACACCACCCAAACCATCGGGGACATTCGTTCCCCCTTCCCAGCCGGAGAAGCGTGAGACTTCTTCGGCTATTCTAGCCAGGAAGGGGTCCCTTGGGGCCCTCCCATCCCCAGCTTTGCCCAGTGCCAAAGCGGACACCCGCAAATTTTTGAAACAGCAACCGGTCGCTGGTCATAGGACTTCACGGTCGTCGTCCGTCCCTGAGACTGACTCAGTGGGGCCCTCCCAGCCAGACCCTCCAAAGGCACAGTGTGCAAAGCAGTTGAAGAAAAAGGCTCCCAAGCATCCTGACATTGCGGTGGCACTTGTCCCACCGCAACCTTCCAACTCTGCGTCTGAGGATGAGGTGGAGATTCTTGCGTCCGCTGAGGACCTCGATCTCGCCCCTCAGACGCCATGGATAGCACTAGCACAGGTGCTCAATCAGAGGCAGCAGGTGACCCAGCGGCGTAATCTGCCTTCCCAGTCCCGTCACGCCTTTCTCAGCCATGGACAACACCATCCTCCAGTGGAACTGCAGCGGTTTCTTCCACCATCTAGCTGAGCTCCGCCAACTTATCAGCCTTCATCCTTTCCTCAGCATTGCTCTGCAGGAAACTTGGTTTCCAGCAATGCGCACGCACGCCCTCCGTGGCTATCGGGGTTATTATAAGAACCGAGCAGCTTATAAAAGGGTGTCTGGTGGCGTCTGCATCTATGTCCTTAACTCTCTTCACAGCGAGTCTGTCCCTCTACAAACAGCTTTAGAGGCTGTCACTGTTAGGGTGTGGACGCCGTAGGCTATTACCGTCTGCAGTCTTTACCTTCCAGCGGATGGTGATGTCGTGCTGCATGTCCTGGCTGCACTGATAGCCCAATTGCCACCACCTTTCTTATTACTGGGCGACTTCAACGCCCATAACCCTCTGTGGGGTGGGTCACTGGCAACAGGTCGAGGCACCACCATTGAGCATTTATTGGCACAGCTCGATCTTTCACTTCTAAATGATGGTTCCTTCACGCACTTCAGCATGGTGCATGGCACGTACTCCGCCATCGACCTTTCGATCTGTAGCTCTCGCCTCTTACCGTCTGTCCAATGGAGTGTGCATGATGATTTGTGTGGCAGTGACCACTTTCCGATCCTTCTGTCACTGCCACCATGTCACTCTTCTGGGCACCCCAGCAGATGGGCTATGAATAAGGCTGATTGGGACTTGTTTTCCTCTACCTCCGCTATTGAGCCTCTCTCTAGTGTTGACATTGATGCGGTGGTTCAATCGGTCACCACCGGCATCGTTACTGCCGCCGAATCTGCCATTCCCCGTTCTTCTGGGTCCCCTCGGCGGAGGGCTGTGCCTTGGTGGTCGCTTGAGATCGCTGAAGCATTTAAAGATCGCCGGCGGGCGCTCCAGCGTCACAAGCGACATCCCTCCATAGACCACCTTATCGCCTTCAAACGGCTGCCTGCGCGGGCCCGCCTCCTTATCCGCCAAGGCAAGAAGGAGTGCTGGGAGCGGTATGTGTCCACCATTGGCCTCCATGTCACTCCATCGCAGGTCTGGGCCAAGATTCGACGCGTCTACGGCTATCGGACCCCTGTCAGCGTCCCTGCGCTCTCACTGAATGGAGCAGTTTGTACTGACTCCGACGTCATTGCAAACCGCTTAGCCGAGCATTTTGCTATGAGAACCGCTTCTGCGACTTACCCCCAGGCCTTCCACTCCATTAAAGAGCGGATGGAACGTCGGAGCCTTTCGTTTCACACCCACCACCCAGAATCATACAATGCTCCATTCAGTGAGTGGGAATTTCGCAGTGCCCTAGCCGCTTGCCCTGATACCGCTCCTGGGCCAGATGGCATCCACTGTCAGATGCTGAGACACCTTTCAGTGGACTGCCAGCGACGTCTCCTCGACCTTTACAACCGTCTCTGGGTCGAGGGTGAGTTTCCGTCCCAATGGCGGGAAAGCATTGTCATCCCCGTTTTGAAACCAGGCAAGAGCCCTTCGGAGGTGGACAGCTACCGCCCCATTAGCCTCACCAACCTACTTTGCAAGCTTCTCGAACGGATGGTGAGCTGGCGCTTGAATTGGGTACTGGAGTCTCGGGGCCTTCTGGCTCCGTCTCAGGGTGGGTTCCGTAAAGGCCGCTCCGCCGCCGACAATCTGGTGAGCCTGGAGTCGGCCATCCGTATTGTCTTTGCCCGCCGTCAGCACCTGGTCGCTGTCTTTTTCGACATGCGGAAGGCGTACAATACGACATGGCGTCATCACATCCTTTCTACGCTTCATGGATGGGGTCTTCGGGGCCCTCTGCCGATATTTATCAGAAATTTTCTGTCATATCGTACCTTCCACATGCAAGTCGCGGCCTCATATAGTTCCTCCCACGTCCAGGAGACCGGTGTGCCACAGGGTTCTGTTTTAAGTGTCTGCCTGTTTTTAGTAGCCATTAACGGGCTCGCTGCGGCCGTGGGAAATTCTGTCTCCGCTTCCCTGTATGCTGACGATTTCTGCCTTTACTACAGCTCTACTGGCATTGCAGCTGTTGGACGTCAGCTACAGGGCGCTATCCGCAAGGCGCAGTCTTGGGGCTGTAGCTCATGGGTTCCAGTTTTCGGCAGCCAAGACCTGCGTTATGCATTTCTGCCGGTGACGTACTGTCCACCCGGAGCCGCGGCTTTATCTTGCCGGCGAATTTCTTTCAGTGGTGGAATCACACAGGTTTTTGGGGGTGGTTTTCGATGCCCGGTTGACTCGGCTGCCTCATATCTGGCAGCTTAAACAGGCGTGTTGGCGGCATCTAAACGCTCTAAGATGCTTGAGCCACACCCGCTGGGGCACCGACCGATCTACCCTGTTACGGCTCTACCAGGCGTTAATCCAGTCCCGTCTGGATTATGGGAGCGTGGCTTATGGCTCAGCATCCCCATCTGCGTTGCGGGTGTTGGACCCAATTCTCCACAGCGGGATACGCCTTGCTACTGGTGTTTTCCGCACCAGCCCTGTGGACAGCACACTAGTGGAGGCAGGTGTCCTTCCACTGCGATTCCGACGAAAACAATTACTGGTTTTTATGCTGCCCGTGTTTTTAGCTTGCCCGGGCATCCAAATTACCGTGTCCTGTTCCCGCAGTCAGTCGTTCATCTGCCAGAACGTCGGCCCCGGTCGGGTTGCCCGATCGCCGTACGCGTCAAGGAGCTTCTCTCCGGGCTTGGGTTTTTCCCTGTTCCACCTCCTTTCCGGGCACCTCTGCGTACACCCCCATGGTGTGTACCTCGCCCTTGCCTTCGGCTTGACTTGGCACAGGGCCCGAAGGACTCAGTCCCTCCAGAGGCCTTCCGCCGCCGCTTTTATTCCATCCTGGCCACATATCAGGGCTCTGGCATTGTTTACACTGACGTTTCGATGGTTGCTGGTCGTGTCGGGTATGCGCTAACTCTAGGGGACCATTCCTTGCAGGATGGCTGCAGCGTTTACACTGCTGAGCTGGTCGCCATCTTTCGTGCTCTAGAGTATATCCGCTCCTGCTCAGGTGAGTCCTTCATTATCTGTAGAGATTCCCTGAGCGGTTTACGAGCTCTCGACCAGTGTTTCCCTCGTTCTCGTCTGGTGATGGCTATCCAAGAGTCCCTGCATACTCTCGCCTGTTGCGGCCGCTCTGTGGTCTTTGTGTGGACCCCCGGTCATGTCGGTATCCCGGGCAATGAACATGTTGACCACCTGGCGAAAGAGGCCCCAAGACAACCATCTCTGGATGTTGGCCTCCCAGAGACTGATTTGCGGGCAGTCCTCCGCTGAAAAGTTTTTGCGCTTTGGGACGCTGAATGGCGCCGTCGGATCACGCCCAATAAACTTCGTGCCATTAAGGAGACGACGACTGTGTGGCGGTCATCCATGCGAGCCAACCGCAGGGACT
Source organism: Schistocerca cancellata (assembly GCF_023864275.1). Lineage (NCBI taxonomy): Eukaryota > Metazoa > Arthropoda > Insecta > Orthoptera > Acrididae > Schistocerca > Schistocerca cancellata. The sequence continues at coordinate 381,267,471 of NC_064627.1, read as the reverse complement.
CAGTCGTCCTTTGTCGGCTCCGCATTGGCCACTCCCGGCTGACACACAGTTATTTACTGCGCCAGGAGGACCCTCCTCTATGTCACTGCGGGGCGGCTTTGACAGTGGCCCACATTTTGTTGGCCTGCCCCCTTTTAGCTGTGATCAGGTAGACATTTGCGCTGCCTGATACGCTCCCTGCCCTTTTATCTGATGACCCTGTTATGGTTGGCTTACTTTTAAGTTTTATTCGGGCAGGGGGTTTTTATTGTTTACTCTGAGTGTTTGTTATGTTCTTTTGTGTTGATTCTGGCCATTGGCCTACGATTTTAATCTGAGTTTTTAATGCGTTTCTCGGTGGTTGGCTTTTCCTTTTTTGTTTCTATGGTCGGCCAACCACCGTCACACATCTGTGTGATTTTAGTTTGTCTTGTCTGGTCTTTGTCTAAGTCTCTCTTGTTCTGTGTTGTCTGTGATCTATTCTGTTCCTCGTTTTTATTCTCTGTGGGTGTTTTTAGTATTTGGAAAAAGGGACCGATGACCATCGCAGTCTGGTCCCTTTAATCCCACAAACCAACCAAGCAAACTCCTCTCTTGATGTAATTGAAAACTTTAGAGAAAACCTCAGTTCACTAGTACGTCAGTTCCCCAATAATACTGTAATCCTCAGTGGAGACTAATCATCGAACTACTAATCAGGAAAATTACAGTTTTGTTAGTGGTGGGCATGATGAGACATCTTGTGAAGCATTACTAAATGCTTTCTCTGAAAACCACCTAGAACAGATAGTTATGAACCCCACTCGCGACGTAAGCACATTGGATCTAACGGCAACAAATAGACTTGACCTCTTCGAGGCTGTCCACTTTGAAACTGGTGTCAGTGACCATGACGGGGTTGTGGCAACAGTGATTATCAAAGTATAAAGGACAAATAAAACAAGCAGAAAGATCTATATGTTCAGTAAACTAGATTTTAAATATATAAATAAAACAATACTGTGTACCTCGATGAGGAACTTGAAACTTTCAGCACAGGTTAGGAGAATACAGAAGAACTATGGCTCAAGTTTAAAAGAGTAGTTGACCACGCTCTGGGTAGATATGTATCCAGCAGGATAGTTCATAAGCGGAGGGACCCTCCATGGTAAACACTCACTGTACTGAAATGGTTCAAATGGCTCTGAGCACTATGGGACTCAACTTCTGAGGTCGTCAGTCCCCTAGAACTTAGAACTACTTAAACCTAACTAACCTAAGGACATCACACACATCCATGCCCGAGGCAGGATTCGAACCTGCGACCGTAGCGGTCGCGCAGTTCCAGACTGTAGCGCCTAGAACCACTCGGCCACTCTGGCCGGCTCATTGTACTGAAACTTCTAAAGAAACGGAGATTACTGCATAATAGATGTAAAACAGAGTGTAGGGCTACAGATAGAGATATGCTGAATGAAATGCATTTGGCTGTCAAGAGAGCAATGCATGAAGCCTTCAGTGATTACTGTAGCAGAATATTGTCAGATGATCTTTCACAAAACACAAAGAAATTCTGGTCATATGTAAAGGTGGTTTCTGACAGGAAAGTTAGTGTCCAGTCCCGAGTGAATGAGACAAGAACTAAAATTGAGGGTAGCAAAAGCAAAAGCTGAAATGCTTAATTCCATTTTCAAATGTTTCTTTACAAAGGAAAACCCAGGAGAATTGCCGCAAATTAATCCCCACGCCACTGAAAAGATGAGTGAATTAAGTATTAGTGTCAGTGGAGTTGAGAAACAGCTGAAATCATTATTAGTGATTGTTTGTGGTTTGTTCAGATACATTTTTGTTTCACAAATCCACACAGAAATAAAAATTAAAAAAAAAAAAAAAATAAATCACAAGGCCTAAGATCGCATGACATGGCAGGCCGTTCCTGGTTGCCACACAAAGAGGGAATTTTTTGAGGAAACTTTTCATTCAGCAGAGCAATCGTTTCACGGGGTGTGTGAAATGTCTCACTACCTTGTTGAAACCAAAAATCGTTATTTTTGTCAATAAGAGGGAAAAACCAATCAGATAGCGTGCTTTGTGACAGTTGCCATTCAAAGTTACGGCAGCTCCTTCATCATTTTCAAAAAGAGTGTGGGCTGATCACTCCCCCTGTCCAGAAACCACACAACACAGGCCTGCTTTGTGGCCACATCTCATCTTCCACCGTCACTCGCAGATTTTAGTTACCCCAAATTTTGCAGTTCTGCTTATTGACATACCCACTGAGGTGGAAGTGGGCCTCATCTGAGAAAATGGTTCGGGGTCATTCATTGTCAATTCAACCAATTTGAGAAAATGTTCCAGCTGATAGTCTCAGATTTGGCTGAAATTTAGCACACCAATGCTACCAAGTGTGGAACACTCGTGTACAAAATTTTAAGTTCCCCTGCCAATTAGTTCCAGAATTCTGGCTTGTGAAAGAAGGTGGCGTGACCTGGAAATTGCAACCCACATCTGGCATCTATCGTCAGACCCAACTACAGGTCGTAATAACTTTGGAACTATTCCGCACAGTCCAGTGACATTTTTACAACCCAGTAACATCCACTTAGAGAACACACACTATGAATCAAAACACCAACATATTTCTGAGGGAAAATAAAAAATTCCAAAATGTGATTAAAAAAATGTAATATGTTACAGGGTACATATTGTAGGTGCCCTCTATGCCAAATATATTTCACTCAAAAAGGGTATAAATTTTTTTGTGGTAAGCTTAATGTGGCCTAAACACACACAGAACTCATCTTGCCCATATCAGTCACACAGAGTTACATGCACATGAAAATGCAAAAATTTGAAAAATTACCAGAAAAACATGGATTTTCTAAGTGTGGTAGCACAAAAGGCACAAGTGATATCCAAGCCAAATTTCAAACACCGCATAAGTAGACCATAATATAATATGTGGCAAAATTTCAACTTGTTATTGCTAGGCATTTGTGCACAATAAAAGTTGACAGAGATGTTTGGTTACGTTTCTTTTGACACGATTTAGCAAGTAATAGTAGACAGCTTGTTTCAGATAAAGCTGCAGCAATTGTTGGGAACCATTAGGCAACAGAAAGTTAAACAATGGTAGTTTTCAGGGACAGAATGAGTCATTGTTAGGCAGTAACAACAAAGGAAACAAGCAACAATTACAGGTTACTAATGTTTTTAAGATTGTAGTTCAGACTGGTCAGTACTGCTGTGGAAAGTCGGTATGGAGCCAGAAGAGTGTACTAGTGGTGCTTTTGTTCAAACAAGTTCAGTATTGGTAGAGCACAAGCATCTGAATGCCGTAAAACAACATATGGAACAAAATATGGCATTCACTTTGTACCATATGATCTGGATGAATCAGACCAAGATTTGTTGCTATGGAGATCCGGGATACACCCTGTGGGCACAAGAAGTACAGTGTTTATCATCATATGAAAGTGTTTCTGGATAAAGTATTCTTTCCTACAAAGACGTTGTTTTGATCCATTTCGGATTCATAAGAAGAGAGTGAAGTGTAGCCTCGAAGAAATTGATATAAAATCAGTATTGAAAGTGAATCAGTGCATGGGACTTGACACACAAAGTTGGGATATGGTAGAAGAAAACTACAAGAAGCTCAAATGGAATTCAAACACAAAATAGCTGACACACTAATGGTGGAACAGGAAGAACTATCTGCTCCAAAGGAACAGAAATCGTGCCAGATATGCTCTGATTTGGACAAAATTGTGCATGATTTGGAAAAAAAGTGCCATATCCTCACGCCAGAAAAAAGTTGCTATTCTTACCCTTGCACCTTCCACCTGGTCTATTGACTACACTATGAATGAATTCAATGTTTCTACATGTAAGCAATTGAGTTCAGAAATAAAGGTGCTAGTGTCGGAATTTTATGAAAATAATGACTACAGCCGAATAATGCCTAGGAAAAAGACTATGTAACGGTGAAAATGGGAAATGTACGTGTACAGATGCAAAAAAGACCGTTGCTATGCAACATATCAGAACTATGTAGAATACAAGGAAAAGTATCTCAATACCAAAGTAGGTTTCTCATCTTTTTTCAATCTTCAGCCAAAATGGGTTGTGCCTGTAAGTGCAAGGGGCACACACAATGTTTGTGTATGTGAGACCCATCAAAATGCTAAGCTGATGTTTGCTGCTATAAAGGATTCTGGTCTGGATTACAAAGGTGCAATGAAGCTGTTAGTGTCTGACATCAGTTCCTACCAGTGCGTGATACACAGGTGTGAAAAGTGTCCTGGTAAGGCAAATCTTGCAGAACACATGAATAACAAACTGTATGGTCAACTCCTTATGGATGACAATGAACTTGTTTCTTATAAACAATGGGCACACATGGATCACACAAGTCTTGAAACAAAGCAAAGTACAGTGGAAGATTTTGTTGAAATGTGTTGTCAAAAAATGGACAAACTGACCACACCCAGCTTCACAGCAACAGCACAATCGGCTTATCTCCAGTTTTGTAAGGATAATTTGAAACAAGATGAAATTATAGTAATACTAGACTTTTCTGAAAATTATGCATTTATAGTTCAAGATGCCATCCAAGGATATCATTGGGACAACAGTCAAGAAACTCGCCAGCCATTTGCGATTTAATATAGAGGTGAGTCAGGTGATGTGTCTGTCATGAACCTGTGCGTTTTTAGTGACTGTTTAATTCATGACGCCATTGCAGTTCATTCCCACATTCACACTGTCATGGCATATGTGAAAAGCAAGCTGCCTCACATACATTTTGCGAAATACTTCAGTGATGGAGGAACTAGTCAGTACAAAAACTGTAAAAATCTCAAAAATTTATGCATGCATTACCATGACTTTCAGATTCACGCAGAATGGAACTTTTTCGCAACAAGTCATGGTAAAAACGTATGTGATGGTATTGGTGCTACCATTAAGCGCATGGCATCATGAGCTAGTCTGCAGCACCCTACAAAAGGTCACATTCTAACACCACTGCAATTATTTACCTGGGTACAGAAAAATATCTCTGGCATACAATCATTCTATGTTTTGAAATCAGTCGAAGAGTTGCTAAAAAGCAGACTAGAAAACATTAAAACTGTTGCAGGCACAAGGAGCCATCATCACTTCTCTCCAGCGGACTCTGACAATGTGCAGATGAGCAGACTGTCTGGTTATAACTATAGGTTCATGCACAGCATGTGTCTTCACAGTGTGTCTGACTCAGGATTCAGAAGCAAAAGCAGCAACATACAACCAGGTTGCTATGTTATTGCTGTTTATGATGACAAATGGTACTTAGGATGTGTTACAGAGTGCTGTAAAGCAGAAGGTGATGTATTTGTGAACTTCATGGCACCAGCAGGACCAGCAAGATCGTTTCATTGGCCACGTTTGGCAGACAGGTGTTGGATACCTTTTGAACATATTTTTAAGTCAGTTCCAGTTTCTACCACAGTGTCAGGAAGACAGTACAATTTGCCACCCAATGTACAGAGTACAGTAGCTGAAGTGTGGGAGAACTTCTGTTCGGAGCACAATCGACTGGTTTTTAGCAGTTAAGGTGCAGTAAACATTAATGATAAGTTGTGTTAATCTGTCTATATGTTGTTGCTTAGTGATTAAACAGTTGTGAGAGAGGATAAGAAGATGCAGAACAGTTTATGGTATGTTTTTACAAAATTGTGTTGTGGAAAAATGGCCACATCACCAAATACATCTGTCAACTTCCATTGTGCACAAATGTCTTGCAATAACAAGTTGAAATTTTGCCACATATTATATTATGCACTACTTATGCAGTGTTTAAAATTTGGCTTGGATACCACTTGTCCCTTTTGTGTTACCACACTTAGAAAATCCATGTTTTTCTGGTAATTTTTCAAATTTTTGTATTTTCATGTGCATGTAACACAGTTTTTGTGACTGATATGGGCATGATGAGGTGTGTGTGTGTGTGTGTGTGTGTGTGTGTGTGTGTGTGTGTGTGTGTGTGTTTAGATCACATTAAGCTTACCAAAAAAAAAATTATACCCTTTTTGAGTGAATTATATTTGGCATAGGGGACACCTACAATATGTACCTTTTAACATATTACATTTTTTTAATCACATTTTGGAATTTTTTATTTTCCCTCAGAAATATGTTGTTGGTGTTTTGAGTCATAGAGTGTGTTCTCTAAGTGGATGTTACTGGGTTATTAAAATGTCACTGGACTGTGCGGAATAGTTCCAAAGTTATTAAGACCTGTAGTTGGGTCTGAAGATAGATTGCCAGATGCGGGTAGCAATTTCCGGGTCACGCCACCTTCTTTCACAAGTCATAATTCTGGAACTAATTGGCGGGGAAGCTAATACTTTGTACACGAGTGTTCCACAGATTGTAGAATTAGTGAACTGACATGGAATGACCCTTCTCTTTGTGAAGTTCTTGTTCTCCTCTTGTTGAGCCAAGGCCCATTGAGCAAGTCAATATCTGTTTCCATGATCTGTAGGTTTCAGCTCTTGCGAAATTGAATCTTGTATCCATGCACTTTCAGATCTTTTGGAAGGATTTCATGCAGTGAACTTGGGGTTAAATTCAATTGCTGAGCTCATTGGTGAACTGATTTTCTGGGACTTATGGTTACATTATCAAGCACGAGAGCAATGTTTTCTTGTGTTTGAACAGAATGCAGTTGCCCTTTTTCCTTAATGTTTGAAACAGAACCCATTGTCTCTAACTTCCGGAACAACTCCTGAACTGAACTCAACTCAACTGTCAGTTGGAGCGGCAGCTTTACGTCAGAGTGTCACACGCAATTCACAAATGGTTGCCTGGGACTTCGACTGTTTTTGTGATGACTTTTAATCTTCACCACACAAAAGCTATCAGGATGCTAATGGGAAGGAACACAGATAACAAAAAATCATGGCTGCCCATCATCATATGGCAAGATGGCGCAAAATTGATATTTACTTCCTGGACACCCTCTAGAAGTGATCCACAAAACTACCATCCAGTATCCTTGACACTGATTTGTTGCGGAATCTTAGAACATATTCTGAGCTCAAACATATTGAGCTATCTTGAACAAAATGACCACCTCAGTGCTAACGAGCATGGATTTCAAAACCATCAATCATGTCAAACCCAACTAACACTTTTCTCACATGGCATACGGAAAGCTTTCTGTCGAGCAGTCGGGTAGATGCAGTATTTCTTGATTTCGGAAAAGCATTTGACTCGGGGCATCAAGTGAAATTTGTGACTGTATTGAATACTTTTTGGCAGGAAGGACATAGCATGTTATCCTGAACGGAGAGACGTCGTCAGATATAGATGTAACTTCAGGTGCCCCCGAGAAGTGTTTTTAGGACCCTTGATGGTCATGTTGTATACCAGTGACCTTGCTGATGATATTAGTAGTAACCTCAGACTTTTTACAGATGATGTAGTTATCCATGATGAAGTACTGTCTGAAAGAAACTGCATAAATATACGAAGATTTCAAAGTGGAGCGAAGAATGTCAACTTTCTGTACATATTCAGAATTGTAAAATTGTGCACTTCAAAAAAAAAGAAAAGAAAGAAAGAAAGAAAAAATGCTGTGACTATAATATCAGTGAGTCACTATTGGAGTCGGTCAACTTATACAAATGTCTTGGTGCTACACTTTGTCGAGATATGAAACGGATTCGATCACATAGGCTCAGTTGTGGGTAATGCATGTGGTAGACTTATGTGTATTGGTAGAATACTGGGGAACTACAGTCAGTCTACAAAAGAGATTGGTTATGAAATACTCATGCAACCTTTTGTAGAATATTGCTCAAGTGTATGGGACCCGTACCAGATAGGACTAATACAGGATATTGAATGTTTACAGAGAAGGGCAGCTCGAATGGCCACATGTTTATTTGATCTGTGGGAGAGTGCCAAGAGATAACTGAAGGAACTAAACTGGTAGACTGTTAATAATATATATATAAAGTATCCTGAGAAAGTCTATTAAGTCAGTTTCAAGAGCTGACTATAAATGATGACTTAAGGAATATAGTACAACCCCTTACGTGTTGCTCATATAGGGCTCATGAGGATAAGATTAGAATAATCATTGCACAGAGGCATTCAGACAATCATTCTTCCTATACTCCATGTGTGAATGGAACGGGAAGAAACCCTAATAACTGGTACAATGGGGTGGACCCACTACCATGCACCTCTTGGTGGTTTGCAGAGTAGATTTCAGAGGAGAAACTGGAGAACATAGACTGTTGTTGGAAGGTCCTCTTGATACGAGCTGCAATAGGTTCATTGAGAATGTAGTATCTGGTATATTTTAGTGCCAATTCATTGTTTGTTAAGTTAATTCATCTTAGAAACAGAGAAGTGTGCACCTAAAAATGTAATATGAAAGACGGATTTGAATGAGGCCTGCACAGAGGTTGAATAACTGTAGGCTCCTGGAGCCATAAAATATTAATGTGGAAAAGTGAAACACAAAATTATTGCCAGTTAAGGAAAGACTTGTCGAAAAGATTGTTGACAACTAAACACAAAAGTCTTGTGGTAGATTCTCATGTTTGTGGGCAGCTAAAAAAGTTTATAAAGAGTAGTTGGGCATTGGACAACAAAATTAAAATAAATAGTGATTGGTTAAATTCTATTTGGGAGCAAATATGTGCAAACCATTATGTTAACAGGGATGCAGCCCCATTAATTGTACATGTAAATGAATCCCTGGGCATGGAAAAAAGTTTGTTATTCAAAATGAAATACAAATATGGGTGAACCTACATCAGTAATATTGATTGATGTTGATGACCTTTCAGCTGTAGAGGAGTCAGAGGAGATTATAATCTATCTTCCTTTCTTAGTGAAATGTGCATACCCGTGTAGATCAAATACCAGAAAAATTTGTTCTTCACTCACTTAGAATCAGTAAACCAGAACAATCAAAGCTGTTTGTAAGTTGTGCAATGAAAATAGTTTTCAAAAAACAGTCCATTTTGGGCAGTGTGTCCTACACCTTGATCAGAATGACAGCTAATTGTTTACAAGACAGTTAACACAACAACTAATCATAGAATGATTCTCTATTCTGTTCACCATTGTCGTTTCACTCTGTTACCTTATGTGTGAGTGCCACACAAGTTCCACACAACACTTGCCGCTGATGGCATAACAATTGTGGTTCATTTTCATTGTTTGCATTGTTTCTGTGTGCCATTTGTTTATTTTACACAGCAAAATTTTCTGAAATAGCTATGAGAGTGTGCAGAAAAGTGATAAGTCCATGACCACCTGCTAAGTAAATCGAACACTGTATATTAATGTGTACTAGGTGAATGTATTCAGAACAGAAATGCTGAACTGTTGCTGCTGGAGTTAAATTTTGTGCACACTGACATCGCCATCTCTTATGCTCAACTTTAAATCACTTTTTTATTTTGATCTAAGTATGTATGTGTGTGATAATATGTTAGTGAAACAAATTTCTAGCTTCCAGATATCACAGTATGAAACTATAAACCCCAAACAGTAAAACAACTAGATGTAATATCTAAGGGGAAAAACGACATTTTAGTTTTTTTTTTTTTTGTATGTATGGATTTCTACATGGAAGTAAAACACTGGTTGTGGTCAAAATAGATAAAACCCATGTAGGAGCAAAGGAGATGAGATTTCTCAGTCATAGTTTATATATTGTGGGCAAAGGTACGAAACAGTCAGAAAAAGTAAACACCTTCAGTATCAGATAACTGACAAAACTAGGACACACAAGTAGGGTGAAAAACAGCTCACAAAAATATTTTGCTATTAAAAGCCTAGTGTCAGTGAATGTAGAGGGATCGGAGTTGCAATGGGAAGTTAACTACCTCCAGAGGGGTGGATTGTGTTTTAATTTGAAATATTTTTGTAACTAATTGTGCTAAGGCATGACATGCAGTAGTTAACATGGCACATTTCATGAATACTTTTCATTCTGGCGTGATCTTTGTCCATCAGCATGACTGATATCCACTAACTGAAGTAATTATATGGCATATTTAGCTTTGTGGAGATCTCAATCTTCATCATATTGGAGAATCCGTTCTGGAACACTTTAGAGATAGAGATCATAGTTACATTTTATCACTGTCAATTGAATATTCAAATAGAAGCAATAAAACAACAGTGATAAAACATAATTATGATCTCTGTCTCTCAAGTGTTGCAAAAAAGGATTGCAAGTCAATCTCTTCTCTTGATGATGCCACTTCACAATATTTTTTTTCTCTCTTCACCTATGATCAGCTCTTTATTTAGAGTGGTAACCCTTACACCTTCGTGGACTCGCATTCGGGAGGACGACGGTTCAATCCCGTCTCCAGCCATCCTGCTTTAGGTTTTCCGTGATTTCCCTAAATCGTTTCAGGCAAATGCCGGGATGGTTCCTTTCAAAGGGCACGGCCGATTTCCTTCTCAATCCTTCCCTAACCCAAGCCTGCGCTCCGTCTCTAATGACCCCGTTGTCGATAGGACGTTAAACACTAACCACCACCACCACAACCTTACACCTTCAACATTTTCTCAGTCCTAGTATGACCCATTTGCTCTTTCCCCTCCTCCCTTTCTCTTTGTGCTGGTGGCATTAGCCATACCTTACTGATTTCCACTATGTCTTACTATCTAACTTTATACTATTTGGCCTTTATTCTAATAACATATTCCTGTAGTTGAGTAACTGTGAAGATAAGTGGAGAGTTAGTGTCACCACAACTTTGCTTACCATTGCACGTAGTTGGTCACCCACCATGATGTAACTCACTGATAAACCTTCTTGCTCTAGTTACTGTTTAAAAGTGAACAATCAGTTTGCTGCTTACAAGTGTAAATAAGGAGTATTTAGGAGGCAGAAAGCAGATGCCATAATGTCCCATGTACAAGAATGGGGAAGAAAATCAGATGTTGCCTTATCAAAGGAGCCATCAAAACATAATGGTTTAAGGAAATCACAGAAAACCTAAATCTTGAAGGGTTGGACTTGAGTACTAAATCCAAATGCGAATCCATTATGTCAGCTGCTCTGTGTGTGTGTGTGTGTGTGTGTGTGTGTGTGTGTGTGTGTGTGTGTGTGTGTCGTCTCCTAGGTCTTGTTAAATTTGAGATCAGTTGTCAGTGATATTATGTATCTGCTCTTTCAACAGCAGTTTGTTCACATTTGTTTGTTTGCCCTCTGCACCTTCATTCATGATATAATGAGTTTGTGTGACCTATATTTTTGTATACTCTGCTATGCATGATGATGATCTAGGCTTTTATTAATTTGCTTTGGTGCATCTTCGAATATGCAATGCAGTATAGTATCGAGTACGTTTTGGTTTTAAGATTACATAAAAACTGCCAGAATTGACTTGGATGGAAACGAACAAAGGAAGGAATGAAGGTAGCAACTCGTTATACAGTTGAGATGTTAACAAGCTCATAAACAAAAATTTGAATGTTGCTGTGCTGTGCATGCGCATGTGAATTCTATTAATTCTGATGAAGGATTTGTCTGAAAGCGCATCAAAATTCTCTGTCTTGTGTACGTACCTATTGACGACTCAACACCTCAGCTGTATGGTGAGTTGTTACATTCGCTTCTTCCTTTCTTCTTCTTCTTCTTCTTCTTCTTATTATTATTATTAACGCTGTTGTTGTTGTTGTTGTTGTTGTTGTTGTTGTTGTTGTTTTTCCACTAAGGACTTAGATTGCCATATGTAAAATGGAATTACTTAAGAAAATTTTTGAGAATATTTTTATATTCATTCATACATTGCATTCTGTATGAGGTGTTGATATAAGTGCCAACACCGTGTTTCTTGAGGAGGCCGAAATGCACGCTGTTAAAGCTCACGCAAACTCACAGGTCAGAGAAATAAGACTAGCAAACAGGAGGTAACTGGTAGAATACTTAACTTTATTCCATAATTGGAGAACATAGGTCTGACGGTACAGGCTGTATAAGATAACCAGCAAAAGATAAATGGCGCCTTGCTAGGTTGTAGCAATTGACGTAGCTAAAGGCTATGCTAACTATCATCTCGACAAATGAGAGCGTAATTCTCAGTGAACCATGGCTAGCAACGTCGGCTGTACAACTGGGCGAGTGCTAGGAAGTCTCACTAGACCTGCCGTGTGGTGGCGCTCGGTCTGCCATCACTGACAGTGGCGACACGCGGGTCCGTCGTATACTAGCGGACCACGGCCAATTTAAAAGCTACCACCTAGCAAGTGTGGTGTCTGGTGGTGACACCACATTCCTCCCCAGCAAATTCGCGAACGGTGGTGTTATAAGGCTTCCGCCCGCCGTGGGGAGGACCCCATGTTGACGTATGCGACGAGGTGGGGAGCCTAACAACAGGCGAGGCTGTGCCACCCGCACCCGGCCATTCGGACGAGGGGAGCTAGGAAACGCCTGAAAACCTAGTCCAGGGTGCACGCCAACATGAGGTGTATGCGCCCGTAGATAGTCAGGAGGGGCCGAAGGGTTGACCTCCATCGAGTTGGAGCACCCGACTGGTGAAGACGACAGATGGTCCGGAGCGGGCAAGAGTTCCATGGCGGAGGACAACTGGTCACAGGAAGCAATTGGCGGCGCGAGACCCAGGGAGGCGCCCGGTGGTTGCAGCGACGTGTCCACTGCAGGCGGCGGCGGCGCGACGCCATGGGGCAAAATGGAAGGCATCGTCGGTAACACCTGGGGATGAGGCGAGCCAGTAGATGGGTCCCCAGGGCGCTGACCGGACGGCACCGTCGCTGAAAGCAGACGGGGAGCGGCAGAACCCGGGCGATGACAGAGGCGCAGCTGATTGAGATGCCGACGCACCTCACCAGAGGCCCCCAAAACCAGATACATAGCGCGGCCGAGGCAGTGAAGAATGCGCCCTGCGAGCCAACGCCGTGAACCGCGATAGTTGCGAAAGTATACAACGTCGCCTGGGGCCAAAGCAAGTGTCTGCCGCTGCACAGGAACCTGATGCGGCGGATGCAGCAAAGACATCAAGGTTCGATGAGAGCGACCGTGAAGCAGCTCAGCCGGCGAGCGACTATCTCGGGGCTGAGAGCGATACACGAGGACAAAAAGAGCAATAACGCGTCATCCCGAGAATGCAACTCTTTTAACTTCAATATCTGTGACTTGAAAGTCCGCACCAATCGCTCAGCGGCACCGTTTGACTGAGACGAAAACAGCGCGGATGTCAGATGTTGAATACCATTGGCCTTGCAGACTGACTGAAATTCTGCGGACATGAATTGTGGGCCATTGTCGGAAACAATAGTCTGCGGAAGACCTTCAATGCAAAAGATAGCGGATAACGCTTGGATGGTGGCAGAAGACGTCGTGGAAGACATCCGGACAACAAAAGGAAAAGTACTGAATGAATCGACCAGAACCAACCATCGAGCATTCCAGAAGGGACCAGCAAAATCGATGTGTAAGCGTTGCCAAGGGGAAGTGGCTTTTGGCCATGCAAAGAATTTCCGCGGTGGTGCGGATTGTTGTTCGGCACACGCCATGCAAGAAGAGCACATATGTGTAATCGCAACATCAATTCCGAACCAAGTACAGTGCTGACGAGCAAGTTGTTTCGTTCTCACTATACCCCAATGTCCTTGGTGGAGAAGCCTTAAGACAGAGGACTGTAATGAACGTGGGACCATGACCCTGGACTGATCATTATCAGAACGCAACAACAAAACGCCACGTCGTACAAAAAGTCTCTCCTTGTGAGCAAAAAATCAGCGAACCAACGGATCCTCGATCCGTGACTTTGACAAGGGCTATTGCGTAGCAACAAAACGCAAAATGGTAGCAAGGACAGGGTCGGCTGTTGTAGCTGTAGCTACACGACGAAAATCAATCGGAAACGATTCGACCACGTCATCGGTTTCCGCATCAATGAACATGCAAGCTAGTTCAGAAGAATCGAATGCTCTATCCTCAGCAACAGGCAAACAGGACAATGCATCGGCGTTTCCGTGCTTAGCAGTGGACCGATACAAGATATCGTAGCGGTACTGCGAGAGGAAAATAGACCAGCGAATGAATTTCTGCGCTGTACGGAGGCTTGTACGGATGAAAAAGCGATGTCAAAGGTTTGTGGTCTGTGATGATGGTAAAGTGACGACCATACAAGAAATCGTGAAACTTTGTAACACCAAATACGAGAGCCAAAGCTTCTTTCTCGATCTGTGAATAATTTCTTTGCGCTGACAAGAGGAATTTGGAGGCAAAGGCAATAGGGCGATCATGCGAACCATCTTTGTGCGCAAGCACAGCTCCGATCCCGAAATCCGATGCATCTACCATCAACAAAAGGGGTTTCCGGGGATCGAATGGCGTAAGGCAAGTATTGGAAAGCAACGCCGATTTCAACTGGCGAAAGGCGCGTTCGCATTCCGTCGTCCAGACGAACGGAACACCTTTACGGCGTAAGCGATGAAGCGGAGCTGAAATGGAAGAGGCATGGGGGATATAGCGATGGTAATAATTTATTTTACCCAGCACACTCTGTAGTTGCTTCAAATTCTGCGGCGAAGGCAAGTCTTGTATGGCATGGAGGTGCTCTGGACTGGGATGTATGCCTTGGGCATTGAGTACATATCCCATCCTTGTCGCCAATGAGGTGTTGACATAAGTGCCAACACCGTCTCTCTTGAGGAGGCCGAAATGCACGCTGTTAAAGCTCACGCAAACTCGCAGGTCAGAGAAATAAGACTAGCAAACAGGAGGTAACTGGTAGAATACTTAACTTTATTCCATAATTGGAGAACATAGGTCTGACGGTACAGGCTGTATAAGATAACCAGCAAAAGATTAATGGCGCCTTGCTAGGTCGTAGCAATTGACGTAGCTGAAGGCTATGCTAACTATCGTCTCGGCAAATGAGAGCGTAATTCCCAGTGAACCATGGCTAGCAACGTCGGCTGTACAACTGGGCGAGTGCTAGGAAGTCTCACTAGACCTGCCGTGTGGCGGCGCTCGGTCTGCCATCACTGACAGTGGCGACACGCGGGTCCGTCGTATACTAGCGGACCACGGCCAATTTAAAAGCTACCACCTAGCAAGTGTGGTGTCTGGCGGTGACACCACACTGTAGAACTTTCAGGGAGGTGGAACGAGTCAAGATATACATTAACAGAAGACAAACGTTTTATAGAAACTCAACCTGTACACTGTATTAACAGTAGACTATTATAATACTACTTAATTGTATTCACACTTACGCAATCTAAATTTAGTTTATTAAATTAGTAGGGAAGCTGCTATTGTTGTTGTTCACTTGACATGTTGCTAAGAGAGCTTTCCAATTCTTGAATCAATATATTCAGATAAATTGTAGTAAGAGTAACATATGGGGTCTGTTTTTTTAGATTGGGAGGAGTTTCCAATGTCTTGCTTTATGTTAGATGTGCTCTTGTTGAATATTTTAACATCAAAATAACTCCACTCTGAAACTTTATACAAAAATAGGCGAAGTCTACATGAAAATTATTTTTGTGTCTTGTATAGTGAGTGTGTATCACAGTTTAATTGAAACTGATTTTTATTATGAGCAACAAAAATCATTAAGCACTAAATGTATTGGGAAGTGAGTAAAAAAATTCCAAGATCATTTAAAAAGGCTTCTGTAAGATGTATGATTATCTGCTTTACACAGTATTCTTACTGTTCGTTTTTTCTGAACAAAATACTTTATTTACTTGAAGTATGCTGCCTCAGAAGGTAATTCCTTAAGATGACAGGGAGTGAAAATATGTAAAATAAGCTGACACCCCTGTCTTCAGGTCAACGCAGTGGAAGATGCTTCCAAGAGAAAACTCACTGAACTGAGCTTCTTGATTAGTTTATCCACGTGTAAGCTCCATTTTAACTTGTTACCTTGCTGGATTCCAAGGAATTTTTCCTACCATGCGTCATTCATGTATGACTATTACTACTGATGTGAAGATCATTACAGCTGGTTTGAAACTTCTTTCATTCAGACTTAAGCTGAGTAAGGGAAGTTCTTGCAGAATGTAAATACTTCAGGAGTAAAGGAGACACACACACACACACACACACACACACACACACACACACACAAACAAAATATCCACATCACCTACATTGTGCACTGCAGCACACTAGCTCTGCTACCTGTGTCACATGCCAAGCCTGTGCACGTGGCACCCCTCCCTCCCACCTCCCACATTCCTAGGCAGCAAACCTGCTGCTTCCCTCCATTTCCTGCTGTGTTTACATATGACTTAATCATTGCTGTAAACAACTTTGTAGACCTGTTCAGCTGTCATTTGAGTTGTGGTTGCTTCTTACATTCTTGCTGGTTTACAAATATGAACAAATATACTTGTTTTATGCCCTTGTAGAATCACGCATATTCACACACAGTTTATTTCTTTGTGGTACACCATGAAACATTTGTCCACATGAACAGTTACTGTACAACACTGAAAACACGAGTCTCCATTTGGACCATGATCATAACAGACCTTGCATCTTTTAGAGAGATCATCTGCATTATTTTCACTTTAAAATGACCCTAACTCCTGACTAAAACCCTGTTGGATTTCTACTTTGTTTGGCCACACATTGTAGACATAGTCAGATGAGGCATCACGTTCTTCAAGAGCTGCTGTTGCACATTGACTTTATTCTCTTAGGTGCTTGGTTCAGTGATCGATGATGCTTACATTCAACATTGCTACATCCAGAATTTAGAAATATATCTTATACTCCTTGACCTGTCTTTTCGCAGCAGAATAAGAAGATAGATGCTGATTGTGTGTGTGTGTGTGTGTGTGTGTGTGTGTGTGTGTGTGTGTGTGTCAGTTCCATTCAGTCCTTGATTGTAATTGATAAAAAAATCAGGTATAAACTTCATTTTCCAGTTTTATTCACCTCCACAAATCCTGGCCTTCTGTGAAGTGTTGGTAAAATTGTACTTCCTTTTATTAGCTCATTTTACTATATGAATATTATTGACTAATGCATATGTTCATTCCCCCTTTCTCAGGGTAGTTCAACTGAATTGAGGTGGCATATTTTTCCTTGCTGGTCATAACAGTGTCAATAGAGCAATTGTTCCTGTCTAACAGTTCCTTGAACAAGTACCAGTTTCCATGCAAATCATTCTCCATTCCCCCCAACAGAGCAGTACAAATTCTGGGCACAGCCTTCTAACTCACTGGAAATTTGACAGCCACAATACCAATTTCCTTTTTCCTTCAGATAATGGCAGTATTCCTTTTCTTAAGGATACTTTGTATGTCTTTGTGGCAGTTTTAACTCTTTTTGATTGATTGTACTTAACACATGAAAATTTGCCCCTAAATTTCTTCATACTTCATCAGTGATATCATATTAGTGTTGAACAATTTGCAAAATGATTGGCCTTATGTTCTTCAGTTTATCACTAAGTGTTTCTGTTGATTCAGTAGCAAAGTGCAAATACCTGGAGATAACTTTGAATCATCTCAGTGGTATTGTCACTTTGAAATCTGGAGTTTCTTATTTATCTTTTTCAGCCGTCACCTTGAATGGAAGACTGGCTTACATGTAACATTAAGATACAGAGACCAGAATGTGCCTTCAATTCAGCCAGTGTAACAGAAAACCAGCTTTGTGTTTTCATTTGTATTAGATGCCACTGTTTCAGCTGAAGAAGAGTTTTTGTATTGCAGATATATAGAAATTCATTTACGGCATGAAGTACTGATTTTCTCTCAGACATCAAAAATTGTAGCTTCTACTTCAGTGAACACACACATACACACACACACACACACACACACACACACACACAGAGAGAGAGAGAGAGAGAGAGAGAGAGAGAGAGAGAGAGAGAGAGAGGGGGGGGGGGGGTCAGTAGCACTTGCTCTTTACTTTGAACTTTTCAGTTACCACTTTTTCCGTGCAAAGTACTCCATCCCAAACAGCATTGCCATTTGTGTTCATGTATGTTCTAATTATTATTTCTTTCCACTTACTTCACTTGTTGCAATTGGGCCACTTCCTAGATTCATAAACGCTTTTTATATCATTTAAATTAACCCCTAGCTGATCTTGGGAAGGTCAGTTTTGGTTCAAGAGAAATATTGAAATACACAAGAAAATGCTGACACTATGATTCATCATAGAAGATAGAATGAGAAAAACCATTTAAAGTATTTATAGATTTGGAGAAAGCATTTGTTAGTGTAGACTGGAATACACTCTTTGAAATTCTGAAGGTAGCAGGGTGAAAATACAGGGAGGTGAAAGTTATTTGCAACTTGCGCAGAAGTAAAACTGCACTTCTAAGACTCAAAGGAAATAAAAGGGAAGCAGTAGTTACGGACAGAATGAGACATGGTTGTAGCCTATATCCATCGTTGTTCAGTCTGTACAATGAGCAAGCTGTAAAAGAAACGAAGGAGAGAAATGAGGAGGGAACTAAAGGCCCGGGATAAGAAGTAAAATTTTTGAGGTTTGCCAGTGACATTATAATTCAATTAGAGACAGCAAAGGACTTGGAAGAGCTCTTGGAACAGAATTGTTCCTTGAAAGGAGGTTACAAGATGGACATCAGCAAAAGTGAATCAAAGATAGTGGAGTGAATAAGTATAGCAAATTAAATCAGGTGATGCTGGCAGAATATTGGGCAATGAGATACAAGAGCAGAAAAATAGTTTTGTTATTTCAGCAAAATCACTGATGATGGCCATAGTAGAAGGTTACAGAACACTGACTAGGGGGGAAAAAAAGAAAAAGAAAAATGTTATTGACCAAGAAAATATTGAAACATCTGATATAAATTTAAGTGTTAGGTAGTCTTCTCAGGAAGTATTTGTCTGGAATTTACCTTTACATGGAAGCAAAACCAAGATGACAAATGTTACAGACAAGAAGGCAATAGAAGCATTTGTAATGTTACTCTCGAGAAGGATGATAAACATTAGTTAGTATAAGTGTTGTAGGAAAATGTTTGTAGAATGTAGCTGGGCAGACCAGGTAACTAATGAAGTAGTAATAAATCTAATTTGGAAAAAAAGATATTTATGACAAAACTTGAATAAAGAAGGAATTGATTGATGGGGGACACATCCTGAGGCATTAAGGAATAGTCAGTTCAGAAATGGAAGTAAGTTTGGGATTACAAATTGTAGATCGGCATTTGACTACAGTGAACAGGTTCATATGCATGTAGGTTGCAATAGTTATGTAGAAATGAAGAGGCTTGAACAAGACAGACTGGTGTAGGAATCTGCATCAAACAAGTCTTTGGACTGAAGACTATACAACATGTTTCATCCCTCCCCCCCCTCCTTTTCTTTGTGATTTCTCTCACGTGCATCTCTACATTGTTCAGTAAGTAAAATTTTTTCATATAATAATTTGATTTTAGCTTCATTTTGAAGAACCAGTGAATTCAGAAGTATCTTAACACTGCAGTCGTATAAAGATTGATAATAGTTTATGTATGAAAGATGATTGTGTGTCCACAGTCACATAAAATAGGATGAATCTTGAACTTTTGGAACTGGAGTTTCTTTTATGATATTAGTAAAACAGGTGAGAATAAGTGTAAAATTCTTGAGAGTAGATTGAAATGTTTCATGGACCTGTTACATTTTGCAATTGTTAAATGAGGAAATTTACAGCTTTTGATTAGTTCCTTTCAGTGTGCCATCCCCCTGCACTCACTCACCTCGCTATTGAGCTCACGAGTCATGCATTGGTGGGAGGATGAGTGGTTGGAAATGACTGACAGTAAGCTCCATTTAGTCAAGCTCACAGTGTGAGTGTGGTGTACTTCTTTCCAGCCCCGTCGACGGGACTAGGTTCTCCTCACTCGTCTTCGGTTAGCCACAGTCCTATGATGCATGGCTTCCTGCTCCAGTGAGAGGACCCTCCAATGTTCAGTACCTGTGGCGTCCAGGTCACTGTGTCCACATTTTATTGGACTGCATTTTATTTTCTGATCAGCGGGGCGCAGCTGACTTGCTGGCGGATATGCCATCTCTTTTAGGAAATACTCAAACGAATGTGGTTAAAGTTTTAAAGTTCTGTGACTTGTCCAATGTTTAACCAAGATTTTAGGGAGAGAGTCTTAATTTGTTCACAGGATGACTGGCTCGCCTATATTTTACGTAAGTGGCCAGCCAGTGGCAATTCCCTGTGGCATCCTTGACGCTCCTTTCTCGTTTTCCTTACATTTTATTTTCTTATACAGCATTTTGCTTCTTTTCCCGCTTTCTTTGCATGTATGCTTCCATTTTACTAAATTTGTCCTCATTTGTTACTTTTAATATGTGTCAAGGCACTGATGCCCTCAACATTGAGTGCCCGTAAGCCCCAACACACACACACACACTTTAATTTCATCTGTGTAGTAATTACATCTAAAATAGCTTTATAAATGTATATTAGGTGTACCATTGATGTAGTTCAAAAATTGCAACACCTTATAAACTTCCCATGCTACTTAAGGTCGCAGCAGCCAGGGCTTTTCCGAATGTTGTTCTGACCAAAAAGTGATTCTGGTGGCTGAAGTCTGGCGTTTTTGTTAATTGTGCCTTTTGAATTCTTGTGGTGATATTTCCATAGAAACTTTCATTCTGTAACACACGGTTCTTTATTTCCAACCGAAAAGTCAATTACCAATTTTCATAGCTTTAGTTTTAAAAAATCTTTTATTTAACAAAATATTTTCATAAAACTTTTTATGCCCTATTTTACTGCCTGAGAGGTTGAATTTCCAAGAACACTGAAAAACGTATTTTTAAAAATATCTAACTGAGAAGTCAAAAACCAATTTTCGTAGATGTAGCTCTTAAAATGCTTTAGTAGTTCTTTAGTAATGATTTAATTTTTCTGTGTATATAAAGAAAGCCTCATTCGCTATTTAACCCCCTTAGGTGTTGAATTCAGATTCAGAGGGATGTAGGTTGCAGATGAAGAAGCTTACACAGGATAGAGTAGCATGGAGAGCCGCATCAAACCAGTGTCTGGACTGAAGACCACGACAACAGGTGTTGAATTTCCAAAAATGCTGAAACATTTTTTTTCATTTCTGACTGAGAAACCAAATACCAATTTTTGTAGTTCCAGCTTCAGAAATGCCTTAATAGGGCATGTTTTCAAAAACCTATTCATCCCCTACTTCATCCACTTAAGGGTGGAATTTCG
This sequence comes from Schistocerca cancellata, assembly GCF_023864275.1. Lineage (NCBI taxonomy): Eukaryota > Metazoa > Arthropoda > Insecta > Orthoptera > Acrididae > Schistocerca > Schistocerca cancellata. The sequence continues at coordinate 381,246,299 of NC_064627.1, read as the reverse complement.
AAAAGTCCCTTCCTAAATGATCCCTGTAGTACAAGGTCAACACCCTTTTTTATCCTTAGCAGTTTGCGTTGGGCAGTGATGAGTCAGTGAATCAGTCAGGATATTTTCTTTCATATTACTGATAAGATTGTGAGGATGTTAGAAACCATAACCAAAAATATGTTCTTATTTAGTTTTTATTACTTGGTTTTTTGTTTTTGGCTATTCTTTTCTAAGTAGTAGGACATTTAAACTTTATAGTGGTGCAGCAAAACACCTTTATCATAAATAATGAAGTAAGAGTGATGGCAAATCTAATGACAAGTGAAAGTTGTGTGATCTGGGAAAAGAATGATCTGACATACTGTGAAAGGCATAGAAAACTTTATAGATGGAATTAATTTTTGTAGAATAATGTAGTAGTCAGATAATGTATAAAACTTGAATTGGGTTATGTTATACATCATTTCACAGCTGGTATTTGCATCCTTGGTGACTGTTGGTGTATGTGTATTAGAGCATGGTCTAAGGCATGTTTCTTTGTGTGACTTACCACCTTATGCTGAAGACATCATTAGAGGCCATATAAAGACTTGGATAGTAGTTTCAGACACAAACAAGCTCAGCACACTAAACTGTTGCATTTAGCTGAG